>NC_048308.1:13722894-14066429 GCF_013100865.1 Trachemys scripta elegans | reverse complement strand
GGGGGGAGTGGGAGGGGCAGGGGCGGGGCTAGGGCAGGATGGGGCGGGGCTAGGGCAGGACAGGGGCGGGGCTCCTCCCGTCCTCTTTTTTGCTTGCTGGATTATGGTAACCCTACAGGAACCAATGTCCAAATCTGAAACCCTCCAAAATTCAACCAAAGTAGAATTCTGTCACTTCCAAGTGCTACATGTTCCAATGACTTTGACTTCTTTGGGTTATCCCTCCTGCCAGGGAAGAGCCTGGGACAAAGGATGAGCTTTGCAGTGTGACCAGAAGTTCCAGTGGATTTGGACTGTGGTGAACTAATATAGAAAGTAAGGCCCAGATCCTCTAATGGATTTTGGCCCCTAATTGCAATTGAAATCAATAGGAGTGAGGCACCAAAAACCCTGGGAGAATCTGAACCTAAGTTCTAGAGCTGAGAATTCCTCCAACTCCCACTTAAATCAGGGGGCTGTTAATTCAGATAGCTCAGCTGATCTCAATAAGACACAAGGAGAGAGATGCTCATGTCCCGGACAATTTATGCTGGGATTTTCAAAGGAATCTTAGGGAATTAAAATAGCAGCCATTCATGATACCAGTGCTCCTTGACGTCACACCCTTATGATAATGTTCATGTTGATCTCAGTATAAAGCATGTTGTTCACAATGCAGTGTGGAAAAAAAGAAAGAGCAGTTGCACCTTAATCTATCACTTGGGCTTGTCTACACTGGCACTTTACAGCGCTGCAACTTTCTGCTCACGGGTGTGAAAAAACACCCCCCCGAGCGCTGCAAGTTTCAGCGCTGTAAAGTGCCAGTGTAGACAGTGCACCAGCGCTGGGAAACGCTGATAGCTATTCCCCTGGTGGAGGTGGTTTATTTTCCCTGGTGGAGGTGGCTGTGCTGTGACTACACAAGCCATGGCAGCGCTTTAACTCTGCCAGTGAAGACGTGGCCTAAGATTTTAGACTGGAAAACATAAGTGTATGTGTCAAACTTCCATCTTTCAATAAACCAGTGATGTGCATGAAAATCAGAGAATATTACACTAATATAACAAGCAAGGAAATCCTATTTAGACATCTTTCCCATTATATGGTGCTGTGTAGCATTCAAAAATATTTGAAATAATAAAAAAATGGAGGAAAAATGTCTTGTAATGTCACACTAAATGTTAGTGCCGATAAAAAGTTTGGAGTGAACTTGTAGGCTGTTTCATTAGACCTGACCAAAGTTTTGGGGAAACTCAGGCCCCAATTCAATAAAGCATATAAGCACATGTTTAAATCCATTCCTGTTCATCAAAGAACTTAAGCACATGCTTAACTTTAAGGACTGACTTCAATGGGACTTACACATATCCTTAAACATAAGCATGTGATTAAATGCTTAGCAGTCCATCCCTATTCAGCAGAATAAGGAGATAGGGGAATATACAACTGCAAAGTGGCAAAGACCTCTGATTGTTTGGGCCAAATTCACCATAAGTATGAATAGGTCTAACTCTGACTTCAGTGGAATTGTTTACCTTATACTAGTGATGAATTTGTTTTTTTAGTGTATAGCTGCTCCCTGGAGTTAGTTTTTATCTACATATATATATCTACATATATACGAGGAAACCAGACATTCCATCTACTGACCATTATTCATCAGTAAGCAACACTCTGTATGGTAATGGGGCTGATATGAGGCAATAAAGGATAGGAAATGTGTTTATATGCTGTGCTTTGCACACTGTATTAATCTGATTGTCCATTTCTAAAGCAAACATGGAGACATAAAAATTATATTAACCATTTCACATAAAGGCTTTTGTCATATCAAATATTTGTCACACTTTGCGAGAGCCACAGAAGCATAACAGTTGCCTCAGCAGAATTTTAAATAGGTGGTTGGTACTTAGCATTGTGAAAACCAAAATCCACCATGAACACTTGCAGTAAACAATGGAATGTTATGTGTAATTGCCCACTTAAGATCTTTCATTGGTAATGTTAAGCAGAAGTAAGCATTGTAGACACAGGAGAAGTTAAGCAGTTTTATTGCCCCCAGCATAAAAGTCTAATAACACAGAATTAAACTTTAATGATCAATGCACTTCTGTTTCAGTTAATCATTGGGGTTTGATTATCCAAATGAAGCACAGTTAGTGAGATATGATGGTTTTGCTTAGAACATCTTAAATCAACCTTATTAATGCTAAGTTTTAGAAAAGATATTACACAAAATGTGAATTACATAACCCAAATCAGGTTATCAAAAGCATCTAATTTAATCTCTCTGGGGCACTGTTTTAAAAAGTGTTAAAGCCTGTCAATTTATGTACTTGTTGCATGTAAAGTGCTCAATCTGTGTTATGTTCCCAAATACCTTTAGTAATTTATATCATATTGAAAAGAAATTAATTAAAAAATTGGACTGAACCAGTGATATATCTATTGGAAATTCTTAGTTAGTTTTTTTCCCCAAAAAATGTACAAATATACAGTTGTTCGTATTTTCTACCATAGTATGAGAATTTAAAAGTAATTTAAATGGTTTGGGGCAAAAATTGCCAGCAAGCATGATAAATTATGTATTACAGCTGTAACCTTGAAAAACAGCCATATTGTTTAATACTTATCAGCAATATAAACCATAGCTTATTTTGGAATCTGTGATTTCAGAACTTTAAAATTCCCTTCAGTGCTGCCATGGATGGAACTTTGTTATAAATGAAAAGTCCTCTAGCCTCTACCATCTAAGCAGACACAAAACACTCACTCACTCATTTCAATAGTTCTAGATGCCCCAACTAATATCAGTACCCCATTTTAATGGAATATTTCTTAATATAGATACGTACAGCACCTAGCACTATGTGGCCCTGACCTCAGATGGATCCTCTGGGAATTACTGTAATACCTTACACTCTCCGTACAATTCTTTCCCAAGCAGGTTTTTTTTTTATTTTCTCAGTGGTCAAGACACCGTAATTCTAAAGGCTGGAAGTTTAGGGTCTGATAGTTTAAATGGCAAATAACACAGGTGGATACTAGGGACCACATTCAGCTCTGCCTTGACTCCTACTAGGTTAGCAACAAAGGGGATTAAAATGTGTATCTGCCTACCTCACAGGATGGTGGTAGTGTTGGTGTTGTTTATTTGTATTGTGTTAATGCCTAGAGGTCTAGACAAGGTCTGGGTCCCATTGTGCTCTGCTCTGTACAAGCATACAGTACATTTTCAGCAGTAACTGGCTAATGTTTGTACAGCACTTTGAATGCATAGGGTCAGGCTAAGCCTCTTTGTGCAACTCCAGCAAGTAAAGGACAACCAAATCTTGAAGAAACACAGGTGATATTTATTTATGTTTAGCTCCTTGCAGCTTTGGGTCATATCCTCAGCTTCTGTGAATTGCTGCACTAAGGATCTGGCTTTGACCTTTTGCACCTTTATTCTCGTTTCTGGAAGAAAAACACTTATTTGTTAGTTTAACGTTTTTTTTTTTTTAATATAATGAAAATTTCAGCATGTATTGTGATAGCCTCTAGCTATAATCAAACTTGCACCAAAATTAAAGATATGCCAACCTAGATAAAATATAAAACCTCTATCGTCGATATTGTGTATGGGTAATTGAAAAAATATTGCAATAGAAACTGACATGATTTTACTACCTTGGGAAAAGTTAATCTATTGAGGGAGAAAGGATCCTTACTGTCAATGCCTTTCAGTGCATGTGGGTTTTGTGATTTAAGTGAGTTGTGTTGTACATTAAAGGATTAAAAAGCTGTAAATCAGTAATGATGTGCGCTGACAATCATGTTAAGTAAAGAAAAACGTAAGTAGTAAGATGAAAGTCAATACTTACCGTTTCTCTGCAGGCTAAAACTGAACAAATCAGTGTGAGACACCTGACATCAGGAAACTGGGAAGTTATCAAAATCCTGGCATATGATGAAAATACTCAAAAGATGTGAGTATTAGTGTTCTTTGTCTGCAAAGGCAAAATATCTGTGAATTATTGAGATAGACTCCATTTAACTGGAAATAGTGTATATACAATTAAGTAACAATATTTTTTTTCATTTGCAAAGCACTGCCATAAGTTATAATCATAGTACAAAGAGCAGTTTCATACATTTGATCTGCCAAGGTAATGCAAGTATCTTTTTCGAATAACTAATGGAGATATGCTATGCCATCTACTGACTCACTCTGTTGATTCAATAAAAGGAATTAAACTACAGCATGGAGAAAATAACCTTTCCAACCCTCCTGCCCTGCCCTCTGGAATCCAAGTTAAAAAAACCTGGCAATATTATTAGACCTGATAAAACTCAGAGGTTTGAGTTCACAGGGGTTTTATACCTTTTCTTTGGTTTCAATGTGCGGGCATTCCAACCTTCCAAGCTTCACTTTAATGTTCTTTGTTCAAACAGATACAAAAACTGAAATCAGAAAATAGAGGGGAACTCAGCCAAAATCATTGAGTTTCAACCAATTTATTAATAAAACCTGTTCAAAACCAAACCAGGGACTATATTAAGGTTCCTACATAAGGAACGAAGTGCACTGACTGAATGGCAGTGCCAGGAGACAGTATGGGCCTGATACAAAACACATTGAAGTCAATGGAATGAGTCTAGCTGACTACTATGGGCTTTGGAACAGGCCTTATTTATATCTGTATAAGGCAGAAATAAATATAATGTGCTTGACTCTGATCTCCACTGAAGTCAAAAGAGTTTCAGCAGCAGTGGTGGAGCCTGTGTGAGATTAGAATCAGTACCCTTGCCTCCAGGGTTACTGAGGGATGCAGTTATGGACAGATCCAGCTATGGCTTCTGAAAAGAAAAGCTTTCTTTAGATACCACACAGAGGCAGCCATAATGTGCCCCTGAGAGTTCAGTATTGTTTTGATATGAAAACATACATCAGCCCAGGTATGTAAAGCTGTCTGCACATCTGTAATTTGAGCTGGGTGAATAATGGATGTTTTGGGGCTCACTGGAAATTTAGAAAACCAAAAAATACTTTGGTTCAAACTGAAAACATTTTTTTAAATGTTCAGTGATGCGAAAAGATCAGGGGGAAACATTTTGTTTGATCTGAATTGAAATGAGTCACTTTTGAGTTCCAGCATTTTTTAAACCTTTTAAATTATTTTTTCAAATAATATTAAAGGAAAATTTGAAACAAAAAGTCATTTTGAACTGAAAAATGGAAATGTTTTGACTTTTAAAAAAAAAATTTTTTAACTGAAACAATTCAGCGGAACCAACATGAGTTTGCGAAACATTTCACACAAAAAAAGTGCAAAAAATTTCACCCATAATGGGCTTTGCATGGATTTGGGTTTCATGTTGAAAGTTCTTCCTAACATTATATGGATCAGAGAGTTTTCAGAAGTGAGTTTAATTGTATTTGTTTTTCTTGGGCAGTTATTTTTTAAGCACTGAAGATTCCCCAAGAGGAAGACAGCTACATAGGTAAGTAATACTCAGAGGGAAATTTACAATAGCCCTAACACAAGTACTATAAACTAGAAAGAGATTCTGTGTGCCTGACCTCCTGCTGTCTCGCAGCATGGTTAGTTATCTGCACCTGAGCAAAATGAGTTCAATGTAGGTGTAAAATGCTGCCAAGCAAACTTAAATTTTTGTTAATATTTTTCCTGTATATTTATATTTCAAATTTCACAAAAACATTGTATTTTGAAAAAAATCTAATAATATTTTAAAATATTTAACTTTTATTTTCAAAATAACCAGAGAGCAGGTTGAAATTTTTGCCATTTGAAAAATGCAATGAAATGTCAAGATTTCAGGTTTTGAGGAAAAACCGAAAAGGATGGGATTTGAGAAAAAAAAAATCCCCCAAAGTATTGCCCTTTCTTTTTGATGATCTTTACTACCAAATCTGAGTGATAAGGTTTCACACTCACTTTGGCACAGAGATAAATGACTGCAGAAAGTGCAAGGAGTGCAGAATTAGCCTGCTCATTACTAAAGAGAATTCACTTTATGCTCAAAAATTGCCAATCATATTTATGTGAATATAATATAAAATTAAAAATTAGGTAAACTCTAAATGCAATGGTGTAATACACATGTATTCTTCAGACTGGTATGCTGTATAGAAAGCTTTCTCAATGTGGCTAAAATTATATTTACAAAGGCTCCAAAGTCTAAAATTTGTGGGCAGACTCCCTCACCCATGCCGAAAAGACATTTCTAAAAGCGACAGTTCCCTAATTCTCATTATTTTTTTACTTTTATTCTCACTCAAGGATACCTTTAATAATTAAGGTCTCTGTCCTGTAAGCTGTTTCATGTAGGTTTAGAAGACCTCCCTCACAGAACAACTTGCAGGGTTGTAGCTTAATGGAACAACCAACAGCATGTCATATTTGGGACAAAACAAGCAAAAAAAATTAGCAAGGGAAGAGTGGAGATCAGAATAAAAACTATTGTCTGGTGATTGGCATCACTTAATGAGTTTGTTATATTGTCAAATAAAACTTTTCTGATGTTTATAACTAATTTTGTTCTCAGTGTATCAACTGTTGGATTACTAAACCGCCAGTGTCTTTCATGCAACTTCATGAAAGATCAGTGCACATACTTCAGTGCAAAGTTTAGTCCTATGAACAAGCATTTTTTACTACATTGTAAAGGTAAGTCAACTATATTGTTCACAATAAAAATTATTTATAGTGCTTTATTTGTGTATATCATATATTAACATCATCTTCTGGTTAGGGTGATTTAGACCCTAATCTAGCAACAAGCTCAATTGCTAGGTCCATGCAGGCACAGGCTTCCCCTGTGCAGAGCTCATTGGAGTTATGAAGCCTAAGATCATTTTTGTAAAAATGTATAATTAGTAGCTCCTGCGCTCCTGGCCTTTTAAAACTCCTTGTATCCTTTTAGGAAGGAATGGATTGTTTATTATTATTGTTGTTGTTGTTATTAATTTTATTTTTCAGTCATTAAAATTCACACTACAGGGCAGGGACTGTGCTGGAAATGTGAAATTTTAAAGTGACACTATTGTAATTCCTAACAATAGTTATTTGGACAAATAAATTAGTCTTTGCAGTATATATAGGTGTTTGGATTGATCCTATGCAATTAATTCCAGATCATAACTAAAGACTTGCTTTATATAAATATTAATTTATTACTATGTAGGTGTGTTTAGACATTAATGTATTTACCAAACGTATGGTCTTGTTCAGTCCACGTAAACAGCTCTTTTTATCAACGGAATGTCAAAGAACTGCACTTGTGTATTTATTATTAGCTGTATTCCAGTAGAGCAAATGGCTCCAACTTGTATTCAGGCCCCATTGTATTCGGCATTATACAAACACAGAGTAAGAGACAACCGCTGCCCTGAGAGTTTTACAATCTAGATCCAGACAAGACTCTGCAATAGATGTAAAGAAGCAGTAGGCAAGGGTGATGGAAAGGAGATGAGACAAACAGAACATGTATTATTATAAGCTAGTGACAGGCACTGGTAGGCCCCCAATCCTGTAATTAATAGCAGGTTGGAGCTATGATTGCCAACCCTCCTGGTTTCTCTGGGAGTCTCCCAGAATCGGGCTCTATCTCCTAGAGGCTACTGAAGCCAAACCAGGACCTTTTAGGCCACAAAAAGTCCGACGGCGCAGCGGGGCTAAGGCAGGTTCCCTACCTTCTCTGGCTCCGCACTGCTCCCAGAAGCAGCCAGCATGTTCCTCTGACCCTTGGGGGAGGCAAGGGGCTCTGCACGCTGCCCCTGCCTGCAGACACTGCCTCCGCAGCTCCCATTGGCTGCACTTGAGGCGGAGGCAGGGCACGGAGCCCTCTGGCTTCCCCCACGGACCGCAGGGATGTGGCAGCCATTTCTGGGAGCGATGCAGGACCAGGGTAGGTAGGGAGCTTGCCTTAACCCTGCTGTGCCACTGACCAAGGTAAGCACCGCCTGGCCGGAGCCTGCACCCCTCACCCTCTCCTGCACCCCAACTCCCTGCCCCAACCCGGAGCCCCATCCTGCACACAAACTCCCTCCAAGAGCCCACACCCCCTCCTGCACCTCTACCTCAGCCCAAACTCCCTCCCAGAAACCACACCCCGTGCCCCCAGAACCTCAACCCCCTGTCCCAGGCTCAGCCTGGAGCCCTGTCCCACATTCCAAACCTCTCAGCCCCAGCCCAGGGCCTGCACCCCCTCCCACACTGCAACCCCCTGCCCCAGCCCAGTGAAAGTGAGTGAGGGTGGGGGAGTGCGAGCAACGGAGGGAGGAGGGATGGAGTGAGCGAGCGGGGCCTCGGGCAGGGGTGGGGCAAGGGGTGTTTGGATTTGTGTGATTAGACAGTTGGCCACCCTAGTTGGGGCCTACATTTTTATGAGCATCTGTTTTGCTACCCATCTAGCAGCAGGTAGAAAATGATGGAATATAGCCATCTAACAACACATTTGAACAGTCCACTTCTTTGCATGTACATCTACTTCTCTCTGCAACTGTGTATTTCTGTTTCACACACACACAAAAATCCATTAAGTTTGAAAATAGACAATTTTAATAAAAATAGGAAAAAATGTATAGTGACTAAAATAAGGGATATTTTCATAAAGACACCTGTAAATAAATAAACACACATAGTCATCGTTCAGGGTAACTGCACTTGTGTTTCCCCTCAGTGGTCTAGCAAGGGCATTCACTCTCAGGTTTCCAGCTCCCCACCCATTGCCTTTCTTGGGTGGAGACCCATGTCTTACTACCGCTGGCCAGGGTATTTCCAGGCTGCAGAGTTCCCTGTCTTCACTGTGTTATTCTCAACAGAGACAGGATACCCAAGCACACTTGTTTGCTTTCTCCTCAGAAACCGATACTAGAGTAATTGTCAACAGTTAGAAGTTACCACCCAGTTCTTTTTGTGAAGGCCTATCGTATTCTTAAGATAAAAGCAATACAGAGAAAACATGGTTTAAACAGGGTTCTCCCTGTTTAGTTCTTGATTGGGAGATGACCTAGGCAATCCCTGGGTGCTGCAGGAAGTGATATGGGCAAGTCAGCAAGGGGTTTCTTACTTCTGAGTCAGTACTGAACCACTGCAAGGTGCAAGGAGGTGCTGGGCTCTGTAGCTTTTGTTCTTATTATGTTTTAGTAAAATGTATCTAATGTGGAATTATTTATTTGTACATTTGAAATGAGAATGACCTTAATCCTTCTCCCAGCTTTGACATTCACTATACTAGCAATAGGACTGGTCATTAGGGGTCTGACTTTTAGAGATAGAGAGATCCCATATCTCTACTGGAAGTTGATGGGATCTGTGGATGCTTCGCATGTCTGAATATCAGCCCCTATGAGCTCAAACCTTGAGCATGACCCTGCACTTGGTGCAAGCCCCAACGTGGCTATGGGGGTGCAGAGATGCTGCACACCCCCTTTATTTTTCCCTATCCCCAATATAAATTAGAGCTGCCAGCTTGGGATCACACATGCCTCTTCTCTAGGTATATCCCCAGCATAATGCCTGTGTGAGGATGGAGTACAGTCTTTTCTACTCCACTTGGGAATCTCCAGCAGCCCAGTTATGGCAGCAGTATGGCCCCATGGGACCACTAGAGTAATGCAAAAATGACTCTAAAGGGGGCACAACATTGCTAAGATGTCAGAGTCAGCAGCACAGTCCAGCAACAGAAGCTTTTCTCTTGTTTACTTACAAGAGTTTGAGGTAAACCAACACATACACACATTTTAAAACAAACAAAAGGCCCTGCTAAAACTGCAACAAAAACACATCTCTGCTAAACTCTTTGGAGGCTGCTGGGTTAACTTGATCCTTACAATTCTTCAGTTCTTTCACCTTCTGTTCGCCTGTGAGCACTTTTTATAGTCTAACTTCTACGTCCTGTTTGCCCTCAGTCAGTAGCACTGTCTCATTATCCCATCCCTTTTCATCTCCCGAGCACCTCAAGCGACTTGAGTGAAGAATTAATTCCCAGTTTGCTAAAACTAGTGTTGAACTGGTATCCTGTCAGACTTTCCTTGTGTTTATTTGTTTATAAACTTTCCTGTGGTGACCCTTGATGAGTGATGGAAACAAAACTGATTTTTTGTTCACTTACAGTACCAGAAAAATGGGGGGAAATAATCATTTAGGTCAAACCAAAGTGAAATTGTTTCTGTTTTTTGGAAAACTGAAAAGTATAATAATAATAATAATTAATAATAATTTCAGGTCAAACAAAACATTTTTGGTTTTTTGAGCTCTTTAAAAGGTTTTTTAATTTTTAAATAAAATGGAAATAAATTTTGAAACTAAAAGTCATTTCAAATGAAAAAATCGAAATGCTTTATTTTAAAAACATCAGTACTAAACATTTAGATTCTTTCCTGAATTTTTGGTTGGTTGGTTGCGCTTTTTTAGTAAATTGCCCAAAGTCCCACAGGAAGTTATTAGCAAATACAAAAAGAGAACCTAGATCTCCTGAGTTCCACTCCTTAACACAAGACCTTCTTACCTTCTTTTTTGTCTCTTTCCTGTTTTTTTTTTATTTTTTAGACAAATATGCCATGTGTAGTGGTTAAAACCATTGCCCCCTTTTCACCCTTTTTATCTCTGTCTTTTTAAACTGTAAACTCTTCAGAGAAGGGATTGCAGATCAGATTCTGCTGTCAATGACACCACTCAAGATCATGAGTAATTTAAGTCAGTGAAGCTGCTTGAGTTCCACACCAGGCTAATGGACAGCAGAATTTGGTCCCATGTCTTCCTGCGTGTTTATACAGCATCTACTAAAATGGGGTACTCGTCCTGGTGCTTTCTGACATTGGGCACTACTGCAATATAGTAAATAATACTTTAATATGTTAAACCTATATTTAGCTGTGATACCTAGAAAGTGGATACCAAAAGAGTTTCTTGATTATGGGACTATTTGGAATTATATGATATTTTTACTGCGCTTTTGTAGATTTGCATCAGAAAGTGATTATTGTCATCTCTGTGTTCACCTTCCTTCGAATACTGCAATCTTTGCTATTTGTTGAAGTTCAGAGCAGCTCATAAACAGTTTCTACTTTAATTATGTTTTGTACTTTTCTCCCTCTACAAAATTAGGACCAGGCGTTCCAGTTGTTAGCGTGCACACTACAAGTAACCCGGGAAGTAAGTAAGCACCATTCCACAGGAATTCCTTATTGTAATCTTTGTTTTAACATAAGTAAAAGAAAAAAAAGTATGCAATTCATTTCCATAAACCTGTCTTAATTACATTCTAGCAATAAACATGGCTGGAAGTGATAAGAGAAAAAAATTAATCAAGTGACTAGAACATTCCCAGGATTTCTCAGATACATGTTAGGCTAGATGCATATCTTTCATCTACTATTTACACTTGAGTTAGTTAGGTGGCAGGACGTTCTTCATCCCTTTCACTCACTATGTAAATTATGTTTCTATTATGGCATGTCTTCTGTAGTCTTAAAAATGTTTTTTAAAGTTATAATCCAATTATTCTGGATTAAAGTACAGACCTCCAAGGGCTGATCATCAAATTTAACTTACATACAATGAACCAAGTACTGCTCTTAGTATACTGCAAATCCAAAGTGCCTTCACTGATATTTTAAATAGGAATTCCAAGAATTGAGTTTTGTGAGATCAGGTCCATTACCTCTACATTTCAGATTTTGCTAATTATGCTGTCTGCTGTGAACCTATGCTGCTCCCTGGTTGCTTTGCTGCTCTGACAATGCAAACCAGCCACAAACATCAGGTAATAATATATGGAGATATCCTATTTCCTAGAACTGGAAGGGACCCTGAAAGGTCATCAAGTCCAGCCCCCTGCCTTCGCTACAGGCCAAGTACTGATTTTGCCCCAGATCCCTAAGTGGCTCCCTCAAGGATTGAACTCCCACCCCTAGGTTTAGCAAGCCAATGCTCAAACCACTGAGCTATCCCTCCCCCACCATAGCAGCAATTATTTCCAGCCCCTCCAGTCCCACCCTGCATTCCTCCACCCTGGCAATATACAGCACAGGCACCTGGCACTAATTAAACCAGCCTCAAGATGTTCTAAACTTGTGCTGGAGGTCCAGGCCACTGCACGTTATTTCCCAGATCCCAGGGCTACAAAGGTGGCATGAAGCCATCTTTGTCCACCCTCCTCTAGTCTGGGCCAAGCACAGCTCTGCCACTGCAGAGGATCTGGCCCTACATCTTCAAAATGTCATACTGATCAGACCTTTCAAATACATAATAGAGTTACAGCATGTTGATAACTATACTAATCCACTTAATTAAGGAAAAGCTGACAACTGCCCTTTCTCCTTCATATTTTCAATAGTAGTGTTTATTGTAGTTGTCAAACTCTATACTGCAGAAACCCTAAAAGTGATCCAGGGGCTAAGTATATCACTCAGTGTAAATTCATTAACTTCAGTGGAGCTGCTCAGTATTTATGAGAGCAGAATTTGGCTCCTTGTGATTTGTTTCTAAAATTCCCATTTGTGAGGAAGCAAAGCATGAATGTGAGTGGGATTGATGTAGAACATTATGGAAAGAAAACGAGGCAGTAGGTCTAGAGAGAGAGTGCTTACCATTAACAACAACAACAACAACAAAACCCAATAATGAGATGCATTATTTGTAATGTTTCAGTGCAAGATTAGATAATCCCCCTCTATTAATAAAAGAATAAGAGTGTGATTAAAGATTACTTCAAATTATTATATCCTAACACTATAATTATAACATTTTGGTTGACTGCCCAGAATTAACATTCTAGTTAGATTATCCCCTGTTGCCCTAAATGAGGATATATGATTTCAAACATCCACATTAAGGGAGTGAGATTGGAGGATAAAAAAGAGCAGTAGGATGCAAAAGAGTTGTTTCAAATCTGGCTTTGGGTTTTAAGCCGAATTGTGCCCTGGCTCCTCACAGAAGTGTGGGAGAGGGAGGAATACAGAAAGGTAATGACCAAGGAAAGGTGTTCTGGGTCATTTTCCTGCACTGGACAGACAGGTGCTAAGGATAGCAAGCTCCTGACTCCTGCTGGTGATAGGTGCATCATGTGCTCTCTCAGTCCTAGTCCACTGCTTACTGTCAGGCATCCATTTTGGCAGGGACTGTATGCCTGCCTTCTTGTAAACACAGAACAATGCTCAGCAAGGTAGCGTCTCCAGTACAACCATCCACACTCCCATTATGTATCAGGTAAGCTAATATCTAATATCTGCATTGTGCCTGGGTCCTAAATGGAGTGGGTAATGAAGGTTAGAGACTGGGTCTTGCTCTTTCCTCCTACCACCTGCCATGCACCACAAGGCAAAATTTAGCCCTTGATGTTTAATGGAGACAAAGCTTGTTGAAGCCGGAACAGAGAAGAGAAAATTATTAATACTCCCTTGCACATTGTGAAGTAAGCTGGTAGTTTGGCTTTTGAGTTCCAAAGTAGGTACATGACAAAACTTGTTTAAAGAAAGAAACTATTTTTCTTTAATTATTGGTATCTTGATTTCTCTCTTGTATGATGATTCATTGTATCTTTTCCACCCTGATTCCTCCTGTTTGTTTCCGACAGAATTTTACATATTGGAAAATAATGCTGTGTTGAAAGAAACTATTTTGAAGAAAAAGATTTTCCGGACAGAAATTAAAATGCTTCACATTGAGGATTATGGTAATTTTAGCAAAATGTTCCTTTAACACAGAAAAAACTTTCTTCAAATCTTACTAGTTTGCATCTGTGTAACTACCCGCCTTTAATGGTTTGCCTTTTTTCTTAAAAGAACTTCCTTTACAGTTGTCATTTCCAAAGGATTTCACAGATCGAAACCAGTATGCTGTTCTGTTAATAATGTAAGTATCTATTTAGGGTTACTAAAAATAATAAAAGTAGCTAAATGGGGGTATAAAGAGAGGATTTATTTCTGTATTTTCAGTTGTAAAATATATGTGGGGGGGAGGGAGAGAGTGTAGGGAAAATATCACTTTCCTTATAACACAGCTTTTGAGTTGGTAAACTAAAAGCTTTGTTATCAGGAAGATGCTGTTTTCTGTCTTGTCTAATAAAAACCTGTTTTGTGAGCTTTTCAGTATAAACATGGTTCAAATTATCAATAGCTATATGTGAGGGGCCAGATATTCACCTGGTGTAATCTCAAGTAGCTCCACTGGCTTCAGTGGAGCCATGCCTGTTTACATCAGCAGAGATATTGTAAGGGGTTTTTTTTTTGTACAATTTTTTCTTTTATCACTGATAGTCATAGCTACTTCCTAGAAGTCAGTTAAGACTTCTAGAGCCCAACTGCTTTGGGAATAGCAGAGAGAAGATAAAATACTGGAGCACCAGTGGCTGGAGACATTATGGGCTTGATCCACTGCCCACCGAAGTCAGTGGAAAGACTATGGGAGGACAGATGCACTCGCTGGCAGCCCATGCTATGCCTATAGAAATAAAGTAGCTATGTTTCTTTCAGAGCCAGCCTCCTTCTGCTTACTCATGCACAGGATGTGTGCGCATGGGGAGGGAAGCAAGGCCATGATCACATATCCAACCCACCCTGATATGTCAGCGGTGATCAATATCTCTATCAGCATTAGCCACACTCCATTTTTGCCCAGGGAGTGAGGGCTATAGTGTTAAGGCTGTAGTGTTATGTGCAGGAGAGCTAAGGTACGGGTTCTCATTACACACAATCTCCTCTCTCCATATACCCACACTGGAGCAGACATAATGTGTCCCTGTATTTCTAATTAGCCATATTTGTTTTTCTCACATCTTAGTGGTTACTAACTCTTTTATCATTGGTAAAATGCACATGAAGTGCACGTAATACTACATACTGCAATTTCCTCATGGAGGAACACAGTAAAATGGTCATAAAACAGCTCCCCTTCTTGCCTTAATCATGTTAGGACACTCCGACTCTGGGATCCATCCTGATGTTTTCAGTACCCCAGGTATATATTCTCCCTTGGAGCCCCACAGACTGGGTTTCAAATTCTGGTTAACAAACATGGAAGCCATGTGTCTAATGCCTGTATTATACCACTTGCATACAGCATTTACAGCCTTGTATCATTTACAGTCTTGGGATAGATTTTCCATCAGTACTGTGTGTAGGGAATTAACAATGTGACTCCTATTAAAATGAATGGAGGGGTACACAGCTAAATCCCTATGCAGCGTATTGAAAATGTAATCCCTGATGAGCACTAGGACAGGATACATTAAACTAGTGTCTTCTGCTTAATGAAAATCTCCAAAGATACTTATAGTTATACACACAAGGCCTAATTTGCAAGCATGAGCCTCTAAATAAGTTGTCCAGAATTCCTGCATTTGAGCATTCAGATCGGTTCTTATGTATTAGTAGGTAAACAGGCAGTAAGTGCTAATTTCAATGCCCAATATGTCATTTGAACATTCCATTTAAGTGCCTATATTTGAAAACTGGGCTCCTGGACTATCTTTCAGTTAGACTAGTGAATGCATCTCTTTTTTTAATGGCTGATGTAAAATGTGACCTCTTCTTCAGAAAGTACAGGATAGACATATATATATATAGAGAGAGAGTGTATACTTGCTAGTGCATATGATTGAGCACATTTATATTATAGGGAGTTGTTCTTGGGGGTCAAGGGGTAAACTCATTTGACACCAGCACAATTGGTATCATATGCCGTTGCAAAAACTTGTTTTTCTGTAAATAAGAGAACTCAGGGACTTTCATGTAACTTGCTTAAAAAGTGACTTACAAAAAGCTGAGTAAATAAATATTCTTCAACATATATTTAATTCTTGTGCTACAAGTTAATACAAATTTGAGGAAGGCAAAAGAGAAGGTGTTACTGTGACTGAGCATTATTCACATCTATAAAGACAGATGTCTGGAGAGAGTTTTAATTTTTTTTCCCCCCAGAAGTTTCAGCACCCAAGAGTGGAACTGAGGCAGAGTTTGAGTTCTAGATTTGCATAGTATCAGGGTTAGAAATCTATAGATCTCCAGTGAACAGGCTGTCATTGATACCTTAATGTGACCAGATAGTTATGCCTATAAAACGATTATTTTGTGATGTTTTCAAATGGGAGGGAAAGGACCTTAGCGAGACATAGAAATTTTTGGTCTTTCTACCTCTGGAATATTGAATTTCTGCTTCTCTTCAGTGAAACCCCTTCTTTTGCAGTGCTGAATTTTCAGTTAATGTTAACAGAAGTTATTTTTAGAAATCCCTTTACATGGTAATGAAAAATCAGTACTGAAAATCTGACAGAAAAGACCTTCTCTGGCACATCTAATGTGACTCACCTCTCCCACCACCTGAAGAGAAAGCGGTGATATTTCTGAGCCCAGTTTGCTACAAACTCTACATTGAGGTCACCAATTAGCAATGACCCAACATGGGACTTGAGAATGCTGAAGTCAATGTAGATTCTGTCTGTGAGACCATTGCAGGACTGAGCCCAGGGGTTTCATACAGACTTTGGATAGCTCCAGGCTCTGAGGCAAGGTGTGGTTGGAAGCCTGTGTGCAAGCTAGGTATTTTGTCCATCCAAACAACCTCAAAATTGACATCTTGCTTCTTTTCATTACCAGAAGTACCACCTCCAAAAAGCAGTACTGTACTTCCAGGAAGGACATCAGGTTGTTTCAGGTAACACTGATTGGCTGATTGTGTGATGTCATTTCCCAGACATTCTACCTTCTGAAAGTGGTACTTCTGTGGCTGACTTAGGGTCACTTTGTCCCTTCTGCACACATATTAGGAGTGTCCATACAGTGGTTATTTTAGTGGTAGATCACCAGAGGAACCATTAATACTCCTGAACAGCCACACTTATTTCCGTGTCCATGGTCTCAAAGGGGTGATCTAACTACCAAGCCACCTAGGAACTGAAAGGGGAAAAAAGGAATGTTCACTGTAGTCCTCAATAACAATGGTTAGTGTTATCTCTTTCTGTCTGTTTCTTTGCAAAGCAAATGACTTCTCTGATCCTGATCCAGTTTGAATGACTGAGATGTCATTAGAATTATATTTTCTCTGTAGGTGTAAAATGGTTTAAAGTGTTTATGTCAACAGGATTGCAGTATACAAGTGAATTTAGGAAAAGGGGAAGGACAGAAAGGATGGGGAAAGGAGCAGTTGAGAGGGAAGGCAAGAGTTGGCTGATTTATTATATCTCTAGGGCCAAGGTTTCAGCAAGTTTAGATGCACAATTAGGTGCACACAGGATGCTGATGCCTCACAGTCTTACTACTTGGGCAGGGTTCGTGTGGCATGTAACCCCCCCGCATGAACTCTACTTCAGCCATTGGGCTGTAGCAGTCCCTACAAAGCAGCTCCATGGTTTCTGCAGGGGATTATAGCCCTGCATGTCATGGATGTGCCCGGTACCTGATCCAGCTATTCTTAGTATTGGTAACTTTCATTACTGGCTCAGAAAAAAGTATGTTGGACTGAGGCTCCAAATTAGATTGTAAACTTTTGTGGGTAGGGACCATCTTTTATGCTGTGTTTGTACTGTCGTTGGCTCAGTAAAACTCCTATCCCAAAATCGTAGCTCAAGTAAGAAATAAACTGGAAATCATAAGATCTAGGGATTATTCCCGCTGTCACAGGCTTCCAGTCCAACTTTGGTCAAATCACTCAATTTCTCTGACCAAACTTGGGTGCTTAAAATGAGACTTCTAAACTTAGGCACCCAGGTTTGAAACTTTTGGCCTTAATGTTTAAGGCCCCGTTCCTGCAACTGACTCTGTGCTGGCCAACCCCTGAACCTGCACAGTATTCCACTGAATTCAGTTAAGTTCCATACATCACAGAGCCCAGCCTCAAAGAGTCTGTTCCAGGATCAGGATCTAAATTTCCTTACAGTAAGACTCACCTTCATCCTAAGGATGGTGCGAAGCTTAATTCCTTAATGGCTGTAAAGCATATTGAGACCATTAGACAGAAGAGCAAAGGACTGTTGTTCAAATTTATATGGGGTCAGAACACCAGGCTATCTAGTAGATGTACAGGCCTCACACAGTAGCCAGTTGCCTCTGGGTAGCTCTATTTCTCTCTCGTGAATTGTGATGCATAGGCCATAAAATACTAAATAGATTATAACACTGTCTGCTCCTCCATTTGTTCCTCTTAAACAACTAATACATTTCACACTCAGTTGCCTTCAAATATAATACATACAGTGTAGCCTATAGATTAGAGAGGTGTACAATAATTGCCTTAAAGTGTGGTTATTATCTCTTTCCTATATAATTAAGATCAAAGTTTAAATTTCAGATTTTTTATTTTTTTTTCATTATGGTTCACCTTACTCATTAAAAAAGTTGGATGATCCAGTCCTTCATAATACACAGGAAATGATTAAGTGGAGTAAAGACACAGGCATTTAATGTTGGTAATAAAATGAGAGGTGATAATCATTCTTTATTTCTTCTTGAACATAATTAACCTCATTCTTTCAAAATCTGTAGATAATGCATCTTAAATGTCAGCATTCATTATTTAATGTCATTTAAAACTGTACAAACTGTAAGTGGATATAGTGAAACTGAACCAGTCGAGAGATTCTTCTAAACTCAGAGAAAAAAAATTATCAGGCTGTATATTCCTAAGTAGACATCGAATAACTTAACTCTCCTAGAAGTGTTGCATATTTTATACATCTGCTTATACTTCTGTAATGTAGAGGAAACTCTCCACCCATTATTGAAATGGTGCCCGAGATAGGCCTCACTCAAGCCAACTGAGCACGTCTATGCATCACATGGATCTGATACCAGGATCCCAGACCATAGGGTGGAAAGTGGCAATTTTTTTAGCAGGGCAAGTACAATGGTGAAGAAGAATGCTGTAACACATGTAAACAGTAGCAGGAATTTAGGGAGGTAAAATGTAACTATTGGTATTTGTCTAAGACTTCAGCATGATAGTATTCTTGCATGACTGGTTCTCTTCTGTAATTTTCATTTGTTGCAGAGGATGTTATAGTTTTAATCGGTGTCTGTTGCAAGTGATAAAACAGTGCATTGCCACAAGGTGCAGTATAAAAATGTATGGTAGATTCCACCTTTTTTATTACAACCTGTTTAGAAGCAGGACATCCCAGAAGTCCTTTTCATCTGGCTACACTTGAAGTTATTCTGAAGGCCAATTTTGTGGGGATCATTACAAATGAACCATCTATATAACTTTTATGTGTTTTTCATGCTTTCCTGCAAGTTAGTTCTTTCATTCTTTCCCCTTTGGAATGAAAATGAGTCTCTGCTCTTTTTGTGGTGGTGTTTTGTGAAAACCTAGCTCTTTTTAGTCTTCTGGAAGTTACCCCTTTTTCTAAACATTTTGTAAGTTCCCTCTGCCCAACACAGGCCATATAGGAGCTGAGAAACAAGCAAGAAGCTTCACCTGCTGTTTCACTGACAACAGCAGTCCTGTGCTATGGGGAATGCAAGGGCTGCTCCTTTTCAGGGACCAGGACTCTAAAAATGGGATGGGGAGAAGATGGGCCATGGCTCAATCCATCTCTAAACCTCCTGAATAGGGATGGCAAAGCAATGGATGACGATATCTCCCTCCCTGCAGGAGTGCTAGGAGCCGTATGGAACCACAATCTTTCCTCCATTTCTTGGATGCAGCTCTGCATCTCCAATACTCAGAGCTGTGGCTTAAAAGCCACAATCTGGCCTTTAGTATTTTTGATGGCTGTTTAAAGAATAGTCATGTTGCCTTTGCAGTACTATCTGTATTTCATTTCAGTCTATCACATGATTCCATTCTGATAATGTGATCTTTTCTGCTGGTGTTTTTTCCCCAGTGGTAAACGCATTGGTTTGCACAGTTGCAAATGTATGGTCTGCTTTTAAGCTATGATAGGCTCTAGCAGGGAAAATGAATGGGGATGGGGGGAGTGCTTGGCTTTCTGTGACACCACTGCTTGGGATTGTTATGGGTATCTGATCTCAAACTGTTGAAGAAGGGTGTGGTTGGTAGCAGGGTGAGACTCACCGGCGCGGCGCCTCCTGCTGGTTGTCCAGGGAATTAGCTCTTTCCAGCCCAGAGCGCCATTTGCAGGCCGTATCTCGCCTGCCGCTGGCCCCCGTGTCCCTCCCGGACCCCAGTGTCCTTTGCCCAGGGGTTCCACCCACTGCAGCACCCCATCACTCTGGGCCTCCCCTCCCAGGGGAACACCCAACCCCCTATCCCCACTTTACCTCAGTAGCTACTGCCAGTCACCATCTAGCCCCCGCTCACTGGGGCAGACGGCCGTCTGTAAACCACTCATCATCGGCAAGGAGGGTTGGACCAGCTGCCTCTGTCTATTCCTGGGCTGCCCCTCTGCAGCCCCAGTACCCTTTTTGTGGGCCCTTAACTCGGCCTGCAGCCTGGGGCTTAGCTAGGCGGGAGCTCCTCAGCTCCCTCTGCCCTTCCCCAGCACTGCTCCACCCTAGGTACCCTCCTCAGCTTCCCAGGCAGCCAGGTCCTTCTCTCTCAGAAGCTAGAGAGAGAGTCTGTGTCTCTCTGTCCTTCTGGCCCACAGCCCTCTTATAAGGGCCAGCTGGGCCCTGATTGCACTGGCTACAGCTGTGGCTGCTTTCCCAATCAGCCCAGCTTTTCCCCTGCCACAGCCCTTTCCCAGGGCTGTTTTCAGCCCTTCAGGGCAGGAGCAGGGTAACCACCCTGCTACACAGGGCCATATGAGAAGTTACTCACAAAAAAAGGAATTTAAGGTGAATTTTGTTTTCATGTCAGTTTTGCAAAATGTTCTTTTTTCCTTCAGTGGATTTTCGCCATTCGCAAAAGAGACTGTTCTGCCACTGATTTAATTTTGCCTTCCATAGATAGAATTTATCTTCTGAGCCGTAGTTCCCCTCACTAATTCATATTTGCTATTATGATACTTTTTCATATTCTGCGCTAGAGTCATGAGCTTGTATTGGGAGGGAGTTTGTAATGTGTTACGGAAGTCCATGACTAGGCATTATGATAATATTAATAAATAATAATAATAATAGCCACTGTGATAAGAACTACATATTTCCCTCCAAGCTTTAACGAGAGCCAAAGCCTTAACTTTAGCTCCCAGATGAAAAGATTCTTCTCCTTTCAGTAATATACCAAAGAGATGATGAGCTGCCTTTCTCCAGACAGTCTGAGGTGTATGTGACTGAATTGCAAGAGGCATACAAATTACCCACTAAGGTCAATGATATTGGTATATTATTGATAGCTTCTGTCTATTTAAATGGCACCTCAATGGTGAACTTCAGCAGTGTTTCTGAATCATTCTCAGCCTTGCTATCACCGCAGACTCATAAGATGCTGCTCCAGTACAAGTACAGAAAATAAAGTTAAGAATGATTAGATAACTCCTTCACTTCAATCTCACTGTTCCTGTTTCGTTGCTGAAAATACAGTAACGCTGCTGCAAAATGACGTGCCCCTAGAAGACACAGAGAAAGGCATGTCATTGGATATGGCCCTTCTGTGTGTATGGTAATCAGACAGCAAGTGTGAAAAATCGGGACAGGGGGTGGGAGGTAATAGGAGCCTATATAAGAAAAAGACCCAAAAATCGGGACTGTCCCTATACAATCGGGACATCTGGTCACCCTATCTGTGTGCGTGTTTTCATTTTGCTGGCTGTGAAACATGTATAATGCTTTGCCTGTTAGAGAATTCACTTGTGTCTACCCATGCTCAGGTGAGGTAGGATGCAAGGAGGCTTGTGCTCATAGCTCTGGGTTTTTGGTCCCTACTCCTTTCCATACCAGCCAGTGGGGGTCATGGAAGGGAGACACGGCATCCTGTAAAAAGGAGTAGCAGTGGAAGATACTGAGTCCTTCTACAATGCTCCACTTCTGCAGTATTATTGGCATGCTGCATATGAGCAGATTAACAATTAACAGAAGCTGACTGTATGCAGAGATGGGTATAAATCAAGACCCTGGATCCAAATGCTGCTGCACTTGGGGAAAGATTGGATTGCAGTGCAAATTTTGCAGCTCAAGCCCACCTCTAATTGTGGAGTGTGCAATCATGGATCTGACTCCACACTGCAATCGTGGCTAGGTGTAATTTCTATCTGCCGTAGTCCTTTTATATATACTTCAGCATGTGGGTAGCTACAATGGATGGAAAAGTCCATGAATTCAAGACATGGTGTGGCAAGAGAGGTGATGTACGTTGCATTCCCCATTGTATTGAAATAGATTGTGTGTTCGTGTCAATGGCTCTCACAGCAGACTTCTTTTTCATACTATACCCCTTTGGGGGTTTGATACAGTCCATCCATGTCAAAACCAGAGACATTTGATAGCAATAGATTTGAAAAGGAACACAAAAACAATCCATTCTTGTGCTCCAATAGTGGCATTCACCCCTGTGTAAAGGTCTGGCACACCACTTAAGCCCTATTTTAAGGGCGTAAGTGGGACTTAAATGATTCATAGGATATGTCCTGTCCCTCTGCAAAGGGGTGAATTACAGCCCAAATGATTAATGTCATTTGTGTTAGTAGCAGTTAGAGACTCCAAAGCCCTTGTCTGACACTACTGATGCCACTGGGAGTTTTGCCACATCCAGCAGTGCAAGTAGGGTGGTACGGTACGGTCCGCTCTACCACCAAGATATTTATAGCTGATACTGTGTACCAGAAAGAGGAGGAGCAGAACGTCCTCTGGCGCAGCTGTACCGCCCCAGCTGTTCCATACAGGGTCTCCTCCATCTGTACAGCAGCCCTGCCGGAGCACAGGACTGGGGGCTGTACAGCCGCACCAGAGGAGCTGTGGGCGTGGGGCTGCCTGGTGTTCCTTTCCCTGCTGTGCTTCCTGGGAGAGAGCTGTGGTTCAGAGCTCTCCCAGGAACCACAGTGGGGAAAGGAGCAGAATCCCCAGCCCTACCTCCTGCCCTTCCACAGAGCTGCGTCTCCTCTGGCTCCATCTGTACAGCAGCAGCCCCACCAGAGGACAGGGCTAGGTGGGGTGGGGCTGGGGGCAATACAGCTGCCAGAGGCACTGCCGGCTTTCTGCTCCTTTCCCTGCTGCAGTTCCTGGGAGAGCCCTGAACCACAGGGCTCTTCTGGGAACCGCAGCAGGGAAAGGAGCAGAACATGGGGCCAACGGGTGGCCCTATGCCAGCAGCTCCTCTGGTGGGCTGCTGTACAGACCCTGCATGGAAGGGCTGGGGTGGTACAGCTGCACCAGAGGTGCTGCGGGCAATGGGCCGCCCAGCGGCCCCATGTTCTGCTCCTTTTGCTGCTGCAGTTCTGAAGTCTCCAGCGCACTGGGAGGAGGACAGAGCTCCTCCCTCCCCCAGGTAAGGGAGGTGGATCATGAGGAGGGGATGGGGAGAGTGTGGAGGGCCCGGGCTGGGGGCAGGGCGGGGAGGAGTTACGTAGAGGGCCTGACTCATGATTTTTGAACTTTTGGGTGGGCAATTCTGAAATAGTCAAAAGTAATGAAGAACTGAATGTAGAGTCATAATTAGCTAGACAAGGCTTTTATGGAAAATTATCTGACTAAGAACATTTAGGATAATATTTTCCTTAAATAGCTCACCATTGGTATAAATCTGATTCTATTGAAGTCAATAGTAAAACTTCCATGGGAGCAGTTAGACCAACACTGAACGCTTTTCGAAAGCCCATTCTAAAGGTTACATATAAACAGGAAGAACTGCTCAGTGCCCGTTGCTTTTGTACTTCAACTAATGAAGAAACTGAAATCCTGCCAAGACAGTGGTATTTTCCCACCCAGCTCATGACATTAAGCGGGGTTTCATGTTTATTGTTTCAGAGTTAGCGGTATCATATGTTAAATCCCTTTTTTAAAGTATGCTGTAGTTTTCTTTTATAAATTAAATTGTTTACTCAAGACACACAAGAATGAAAAACCAAAGGTAACTTATTGACATACCATTTAAAAATAATTTATCCCAAGCTTAGTTCCTGAAATCATAGTTACATAAATATGGTAGGTCCTATGTAAATTTGAAAATAGATTTATGGATCATATACATGCTAATTAACAAGTTGTCTGAAAGAGTACCTTGCAGCTGAACTGTCTATTACCCACAGCAAAAATAAAACTGAATAATCAGCCAGCAGAGCCTATGACACAACAGTGAATGAAAGGTCTGTTTGTTGTTTTTTCCCCCTATTTCTATAACTCTTTCAAGCTTAGATTTCTTCAGCAAAATAATAATTTCTGCCTCCATCCTTCTTTCACCCTAGAATATTCCCATAGACACTGTCCAATCTAATTTCCATACAGGCTGCACAGACACTTTTAGATTTTAATTTGCATTCAACTGGCAGATGCAGTCTGCACAGAGGCGTTTTGCATTTTTTTTACAACTTCATGGTAGCCTGCTTTCTTATTCTGTTTTTATCTTTGGGAAAAAAAATTGACAAGGCTCCTTTTTAAAACTGACATTTTGTTTTCATTGGAATGAAAAAAAGTAAACTTACCTTCAATGGAAAATGCTTATCGTCCCCCTAGAAACCTCTTTCCTCCTATTCCTTTCTATCTTTTCTGCTGTAAAATCTTTATTTTATGACTAAACAACAACAAAAACAACTTACCACTCATGCCTGCAACCTTTTGTTGCTAGAAACACTGACAGTGAAAAATAATTTCCCCCAAAATGTACTTAATTCTCCTCTGCAGTCTACTTCACAAAAATCCATTCTAGGATGTGATAATGCAGGTATTTTTGTTTTCTAGGAAAACATCATTCTAAGGAGTATTTTATTTCTTGTTCAGTTATTATCAGGCTGCGATAATGATTTTTCCCTTCTGTCATTCTATAGCATCTTAACAAATTCTAAAATGGAATTTCCAGAATTCAAATAACCAGAAGGCATAATGTTAATTTCAGGATCACTCTATGAAAAGCACATGGTTCATTTTCCTGTCTCTTTTCTGCAAAAATTATCCAAGTATCCCACCTACTGCATAGCATTATAGTCATAGTTGGTTTGCTTTATGCAGTTCAACAAATTATTTTGCTTACTGCTGCCAGGAGGGATAACAGCACTGGTTAACATGATGGTATAGATTAAGCTGACAATAATTCAACTGGGTTGCACAAACTGACTGAACTCTGCTGTCTAGGTTAAATAAAATATTGAAGAACTGCAAAGTGTATCACATTGTCAATAGTCTGCGTTTGTGTCTGGTGTGTTGGTATTTACAGTGATGAAGCTCCAGGCAGCCAGCTGGTTACAGATAAGTTTCACGTTGACTGGGATTCGGTGCTTGTCAACTCTGATAATGTCATCGTAGCTCGATTTGATGGCAGAGGGAGTGGATTTCAAGGCCTTAAAATTCTACAGGAAGTCCATCGTTGCTTAGGTTCAGTGGAAGTGAAGGACCAAATAGCAGCTGTAGAGTACGTATGTGCAAACTTTGCTTCTATTTTAATCCATTTTTACCTTGATGAATAGACACATTTAACTGCAAATTTTCAGCTATTACTGGTCTCCCTTTGCAGAATGAAATATGTTAAATGCTTATCTTTAGTGCAGTAGCACGTTTCGAAACATTAGGCTTTTCATTGCAAAGTGTGATTCAATGAATAAAAAATCAAAGGGAAAAATGTTTTGGATTGATGTTCCTCTTTGATAAAGTTGTCCTTCCGGGCCTAATCTAAATGTGTAATCTAATCTAGTTTACATATTTTTTCTAGCTTCCTTAGAAAAATGACTCACGGCATGATATACAGTGCTTCATTACAAGTGAAATATAATGTCTTAGACATATAGGGTCAAATTCTGCTCTCACTTAAATCACTGTAGATCTAGAGGGCCTTCACTAAATCACCAGAATTACAATAATGTAAATGTGAGCAGAATTTGGCCAAAAGGTTATTATCCCACTTGCATCATCAGTTTTAGCATGGGTAACTCCATTGCCTGCAAGAGAGTTACTGCAGATTTATACCGATTTAAATAAGAAGAGAATCAGGTCCCTACTATATATTTACATGTAAAAATGTGATAACACTTTTTATTAAGGGACCACTCCTCCTAGAAAGGTTAATCTCATTGATTGCATGGTATTTTAAAGATGGATGGATTATTACCTACATTCATGTACTAAGTATTCTCTTGTATTATTTGGACAATTTTAGAATGACATGTTTTACATTTCTGAAAGTCATCTGTAATCCCTGAAAACAATGAAAACATTAACTGACTATGGGTCAAATGGCTTTGCATCCTGAATGTTAGTGGAGTTGCAAAGATGTTGAGGCTGAGTGGAAAGACTCTCTCCTCCATATGCAGTCAGAAAGCTTCACAGAGTGCCTCACAGGCTGTTGAAAGGAGCAGCTTGCTTCTTCCCACCTCCCTATCCCCCTTCCCTTGGTGCCTCACAATGGCAGATTTGCAGAGCAGGGGAGGGACCATGGCCACATTCCCAATTGGATGGATGAGGCCTCCTTTGGGACATGGAGCTCTAATAAGCATTCTAATTGGCTCCACATCTTAATTCTAAGAGTTCTTCTACATCAGAGTTCTATGTTCATGAGCTCAGAGTCATTACTCCATGTTTTATGTGGTTTTGGTGTGGGTACACCACTGAGCAGGAGGGTATGCAGGGTGGCCCTGAGAGTTCTTTCTGACTTTATGCTATTTCTCTCTGTATGCTATAGAACTTTGCCTGAAATTTGTAGTCTCTCTTCTGTATATTATCCTTCTGGAAGCATAGTTGATGAATTACCTCTGTGGAAGGATTCATAATTTTGATAATTGCCAAAACACAAGGCCTTCATCATGTAGTGTAGAGAATCTGAAAGCAAAACTGCAAGACTTCACTAAAATAACACCTTTTATTGTTCTTATTTGAACTCTTAAAAATCTGTTTCTCTCTTAGTTTATCACAATTCTTTCTCCTACAAATAACCAACTCCACACATTCTGGAGAGTCATATGTAACATTTCCTTTTTTCTTACAGATCATTACTGAAACAACCATTCATAGATCCTAACCGACTGAGCATATTTGGAAAGGTAACTTGCAAAAATAGCAGGAGGACACTGTCAATTTTAAAATCATTTGTTGCAAACGGATTTCTTTACGTATTTTGCAAATAACCATTTTTGTTACTAACAATGAAAATCATATTTACTTGTCATTATTTAATATTGATTCAATTTGTTTCTCATATTGAACAATTAGCAGCTAAGGAGTCAGTTTCACTTTTGTTTATAGTCACTCTCACTTTCAGTTATTATTGTTGCAAAATTTGCCTCTCAGATACTGCAGGGGAAAATGTTAATTATTGAGGGGGAAAAACTGTTTTTCCATTGGAAGTTTTTTAAAATAAATTTGTGGAAACATTTCTTTTGGTCTTAGTTTCTGTAAAAGCTCATTTCTTGCACAATTTAAATTCTAGTCCATATTTAAGTTGACAGTGTCCCTTTAATTCACAATTTATATGCAGACATTTTTAGCTTTTTGAGTTATTTGAGATACGATCCTAGAGTGTTGAGTAGCATCCTTTTTTGTGCCATCTCATAGAAGTCTCCCCTTTGCTGTTTTGTCAGCTGTTTAGCTTTGTTATATGCTGTTGCCTCTAGTACAGACCCAGGCAAAGGTTTAACCTTTAGCAAAAAGTTAAAGAGAATCTTAATTATCTCACTTGAAATAAGCTTCTAGAAGTTTAACACACGACAAGTTGTATCTTTGGAAACTGACATTTGTTCCTTTGTGATATTTAGTTTTAAAATGTTACCTTGAAAATGTCAATATTTTGTGTCTTTAGTACTTTAAAATCTCACAGTGAAAACAAACAAACAAACAAACAAACCATGGCTGCTCACATATACAGGCACCATGGTCATCAGTTATTGAAGCAGTATGCATTCACTATGAAACCCCTAAATTCTAATCCCCACTCTGTTACTGTCTTGCTGTGTGGCCATACTCAAGCCATTTAACCTCTGTGTCTGACTTTGGCTGTCTGTCAGATGGGGATGATAATACTTACTTTCTCAGAGCTAGCATTATGGGAATTAGTTAATGGTTGTGCAGCCTAGTGAAAATAAAGTGCTGACTATTATTATTGTTCCACATGCAACAAGACCTTCCTCTCCAAACACGTGACCTCCTACTGTACTACTTGAGCTAAAGAAAAAAAATATTGCTGTCAAAATTCATTAGCATCTGAGTTTATACTCTGTTTCTAGGCCAGCCACAAAAAAAGAAAACATTTTCAACTAGAGCTGGTTGAGGGTTTCCCAACAAGATGTTTAGTAAGAAAATGCAGATTCATCAAATTGAAATGTTTCCCAGCACATTTTGCAGGCGGGGCCAGCCTTATGATTCTGTGAGAGCCAGAGCAGTCAGCTGCTCCATTTGGTTTCAGGAAAAACATGAATTGAAATGGTTCCATTTTTTTTCCTAAATGTTTTATTTTTTATTTCCTTTCAGAGGAAATTTTCTAGTTTTTGTTCTGGAAAAAAAAATTGACATTTTGCAATTTCCAACAGAATGGACATTCTGAGTGTTGACCACTTCTATTTCCAGTTAATGAAATGTAAGCATGACCGATTCCATCCACTAGGGGTGCACATCTCTCTTAGCCATTTTTAATGTGCACACAGGCATATAACACCATGTCAGGGGTCGGCAACCTTTCAGAAGTGGTGTGCCGAGTCTTCATTTATTCACTCTAATTTAAGGTTTCGCGTGCCAGTAATACATTTTAACATTTTTAGAAGGTCTCTTTCTATAAGTCTATAATATGTAACTAAACTATTGTTGTATGTAAAGTAAATAAGGTTTTTAAAATGTTTAAGAAGCTTCATTTAAAATTAAATTAAAATGCAGAGTCCCCCGGACCTATGGCTAGGACCCAGGCAGTGTGAGTGCCACTAAAGGGTAGGTCTACACTTACCCGGTAGTTCGGCGGCGAGCGATCAAACTTCTGGGTTCGACTTATCGCGTCTTGTCTGGACGCGATAAGTCGAACCCGGAAGTGCTCGCCATCAACTGCGGTACTTCAGCTAGACGAGAGGATTACCACGGAGTCAACGGGGGAGCCTGCCTGCCACGTGTGGACCGAGGTAAGTTTGAACTAAGGTACTTCAAACTTCAGCTACGTTATTCACATAGCTGAAGTTGCGTACCTTAGTTCGAATTAGGGGATTAGTGTAGACCTGGCCTAAAAATCAGCTCGCGTGCTGCCTTTGGCACGCCTGCCATAGGTTGCCTACCCCTGAACTGTGTCTTTCTCACACACACACACACACCTCGCTCCAAGTGGGCCAGAGTCTGTCTTCTAGCATGGTAAGGTGGTCACACAAACACCATGCATAGTAGTCAGCTAATGCAGTTGCTTCTGGTTTAAGTAATAGATTTCATTTGTATTCCTTAAGTCTTTATTTGATATTGCTCATAAACTCCCCACGGGCCTTTACTACTTCATTAAGAAGAACAGTAGAAAACATAAGTATCATCTTTTCAAACCAGCAATGAGATGATGAGAACTACAAAATAGCATAGATCTGAGCAGGCATTTACATGTCCACATAGGGCCATGAACACTGTTGGCGCTGTGTAAGTGTTTCTATCCACTGGAGAACTGTGATGTCCTTTCAAAAAACATTGTTGCCAGACGAGTTTATGCATATGTTGGCTGAAAGAACAGGTGGTGCAAAGTGAAGATTATGAAGATGGAACAGTAAAGAGGAAATATTAGCAAATTAGGTAAACTTCAAAGCAGTTTTGCATTTGGAGGTGTTTACCCTCACTCAGTTTAACTTACAAACTTCAAAGTTTTTGAGGTTCATCCGTCACTAATAAAAATATTAAAAATCCCCAAATAGCCATTTAGAAATAGAAAAATTGCTAAATATTACTAATCATAGTTGACTCCACTATATTTCTTTTAGAGCCAATTGAGCGTCTTTTTATAGGCTCATTTTGCCTTCAACCATATGAAACATTGTTGGCAAAGAATCTCTTTTTTTCCTTTATATGCACTACATTTTTGATGATCTGACTAAGGAAGTGAATAGAAGATGCCCTTTGCTGGAAGAGGATTGTGTGGATTAGCTATGCTGATCTCAACCCAGCTGGGCACACACATATGTCCTGGAACTCTCCAGCATCCTTGAGTGTTATAACATGCTTTTGAGCTACTCAGAACAAAGCCATGATAAATTCCGCAATATAAACTACTAGCAGTAATAACAAAAACAATTGGAATGTCAAGAGGGCAAAGTGTAAAAAACACACACCTCTGTCTATCAGACAGCCCACCAAAACTATCTTGCTCACTTGCAGAAAAGTTACAAACCCTACCAATGAAGTACAACATCAAAAGAGTCTCTTTTAATTGTTACATATCAACTGTGATGATACATAGTTTACAACTTTCCATCATGGAAATTGAAAATGAGCTTGAAAGTATGACTGTGTAGCTAACCAACTTGTGGAAAATTTGGTAGTAGAGGTGAAGGAAGTCCAGATTCTTAAATCATAAAAAAACAACTAAATATTATATAACCATTGAGGGAAACTATACATGTTATATGTATGTCAGGGGAATCATTGCTGGAAGCAAAGGCACAACCCCAAAGACAAAATATTCCCAACAGAACTAAACTTGGTTCTTAATGAAGACATGATATAAATTGTGAATAAGTTGGCAATACCTATCTAGCATTAAAATTGTACTATGAAACTACTGCAAAAGGTACAAGCAGAATATTAAACAAACGACCAAGAAAAAGAGAACCCAGAGGCAGAAAAAAGTTACTGTTCCCTTCAGCTCTTTGAATTATACAAGTTACTGGCACCCACATCAACATTCTCTCTTAGCCAAAATCTTTTACAACGTGTGGGCAATTTTCTGTTCTCTTTAGCAATTTCGGCTAGGATTTCTGTGAGAATTGGGCACCTAATTCTTTTAGGCTTCTTTGAAAATCCCAGTTTTATTCTATATTTTCTTCTCTGTACCCAGTTCGCATTGACAAAGTTCTGAGCCCAAGAACACACTTTTTGATGTATCTCTTTTTCCTTAACTAAGATTTAACAACATTTTTAAAATGCTCCGAGAATTCAAGAAAGATGAACTTTTTTATTAACCATTTTAGAACTGAAGAAAAGGATATAGAAAATAATTTCAATAAGACGTAGATGAACCCTGGCCAACTGTCTCCATTACTTTTTGTTCGGTGCCCTTCTGCTGGATTATTTTTTGCAGAGAATTATCATGCAAAAAAACCAAAAACAACAACAAAACATCCAACATCAGAAGGGCAATTTTCCAGCAATAATCAAGAGAGAAAAGATAACAGCCCTTCTAAAAGAAACACAATGAATATTGTGTAAAAGCATTGCACCTGGCCTGCAGGACCTTGAACTCCATCTTTTAAGCCTCTGGAGTTAACCTACAAGTATTTCATATAGATTGTCAAATTCATCGGAAACAAAACCCTAGTGGATAGTCTCAAATAAGAGGACTCATGTTCACACTTCTCTTCTGCATACCACCCTATCCCACAAATAGAGGATGTTTTCAGACACTCTGCACAGTACCTTTCAGGGTGGTGAGATGTGAAGAGGTGGCTTAAACCTCATCTTTGCACTCCTCTGATCTTGCTGCTGCTCTGTGCAGGCCGTTCCCCCTGCACTGCAGTGCAGCAGCTGGAGGGCTGCTTGAACACATCTACTGTAGCCACAGAAATAAAGAGCATTGAGCTTACTGGCCACCTTTCTTATAGCCACATATCTTTTTGGCCAGGGCAGCAGAATGCTTATGGCAGGATATATCACCAGAGAGTCTCCCACCCACATGCGTGATCTCTGCTCCATTTAAGGCAGCACTAGAGCTAGTTTCTGTAGGGCAAAGTGCACCAGAGAATGTGACTCTCTCTAAGGGGAATGTGACAATGTTTCAGGCAGAAATCCCCATTGAAGGCAATGGGAATCCATCTATAAAGACTGAAGTCTAGAGAGAGAACCGGTGACAGCTCTCCCTTCGTCCATAGCCTCAATCTATAGCCTCAGTGTTTACCCAGAAATAAGCAAAAAATCTTCACAAAATATATTCATGTAAACAAAAATTATCCCATCTAAGCACTGTCTCTGACACCCTTAGCTTCAATTTTTTTATTTGTATCACTCGCCAATTCTTCTGCAGGCTGAGGGCTAGACTGCACAATGAGACTATGGTACCTTATATACCTCTTCTTAGTCTTATTAATTCAATTATCAATTATAACATATTTTTAAAGCCTCAGGCTTCATAGCAAGACAGAAATATCACACCTTTTTTCACTCTTCATTTGTAGGTTTTTAATTCATGCTAAAGCAATAGTTGCAGGTGTAAATACTGTGGAATGACATGAGAAAAGTAGCACGATACCCTTTAACTTCATCTATATTAAGGAACAATGAACAAGAACAAACAAACAGCAAATCATGTTATCTGGTTTAATAGGGATATGGCGGATACATTGCATCAATGATCCTGAAATCCAATGAAAGACTTTTTAAATGTGGAACCGTTATTGCACCAATCACAGACATGAAGTTGTATGGTGAGTATTTCCCATCTTGCCCTTTTATTAAATGATTTGCTTAAAATATCTATACAGCAGATCTGTAACTCAGGTTAACTAAGGTCAGGTAGTGTAGTGGAATTGTGTTAAAGCTAGGCAAATTGGACATATGGTTCCAATTTTAAAATGAGGGTAATTAATGACCAGCGCAATTAAGCATAGGATGTGGTAGATTCTCCATCACTTAGAGGTCTTTAAGATTTTTCAAAAGAAACTAAATCAGTGGAAATTGGGTACCTAAATCCCTTAGGCCCCTTTAAAAATCCCAATCTAAATGAATATTGGATGTCTTTCTAACAGATATGAGGTGAAATCCTGGCCCCATTTAAGTCAGTGGCACTAATTGACTTCAATAGGGCCAGGTTTTCACCATACTTTAGTTCAATCACAAGATATTAGGCTCAGTGCAGGAACTGTTGGGTAAAGTTCTGTGGCCTGCATTATGCAGTGGTCAGACTAGATGATTATAATGCTCCCTCTTGGCCTTAAAGTTTATTAATCTCTTTTCAAGATGAAGATACTTACCATCTTTATGGCTTAACAAGCTTCTCCTGGCTTTCAACCAGAAATAAAGGTTTTTAAAAATGGAATTTATCTTGATTAACTGAATTTCCTGTTTTCCTCTGTAGCTTCGGCTTTTTCAGAAAGATACCTTGGCATTCCATCTAAAGAGGAAAATACATATCAGGTAAGTTAGTTTAACAAGTAACTAAAAGTAATGGTTTGGCTTTTAAAATATACTGCAATTATGTTGTGTGTGTTCAATTTTTATAGGCATCCAGTGTACTGCACAATATTCATGGTTTAAAAGAAGAGAATTTGCTAATAGTTCATGGGACAGCTGATAGTAAGTATTTATAAATGTAATTAAATTTGAAGTTACAGCTTGTAATACACAGATGCTCAAAGAAAGATTATGCACGTAGCAAGCATACACATTTTTATACTGTTCATCTTTGTCTCCCGTCTAGTAGAATGGTCCATCCAAAGAGACCTGATGTCAATTTCAGTTGCCAATTGTAAAGCTGAATGGATGACATTTTCCTTTGCTACATATTTGTACCTCTTAGCTGCTGTAGGTTCTAATTTGTTTAAATCTGGTGAAGCAGGATGTTGCTAGTGAAAGGCACTGTATCAATTATTAATAAGGTGACATACATTTTTAATGGTCTTTTAAATTAATCCTGATTTTGCGATTGAAAGCATACCGAATGTCAGCGTAATCAGTGATAAACAATATCTTTCGGTTAATTAACCCTTTGGTTAATTAATGAAAATGTAACAATGGGGAATCCTTAAACTATTTAGAGCTAGACTGTAATTTGCTCTTGAGCATAGTCAATGGAGTTAACACCAGTATAACGTGTGTATAAGTGAAACCAGAACCAGGCGCAGCACCTGTAATGGAAATCCATGGGTGCCAGGCAGCAAAGAATTTGACCTGTGCCAGTTGACAAGCAATTTTCTTTGAGTATATTTTGCTGTCCATGGTAAAGGGATAAATAGTGACTTGGATTCCAAGATGATCTAGGGTACTAAAATGGATTTTATGCCTTGCACAGCCTGCCTAGATCACATACATGTTTGTTCTGCTCCTCTCAGAACAGGTGGGTGGGGAGGAATGGAAATGGACAGAGACAATGTGCTTGTCGACCCAGCAGAACTGTAATGGGAGACTTGGAATTTGCTGCAGGTATAGGCCAGCAGCAAAGTACTACCACTCCGTCCCCCAGACCCAGGGGGAATTAGGGAGGGAATTATGTCTATACGAGGTGTCTGAGCAGCACAGTGCCGAGTAATACAGTCTAGCCCATCCGTATTTACTGAACCCCAGTGTGAATGAGTGTGAATGAAGCAAACACAAGCATAGTCACAGAGCTGCATGTTTGTACCACATGAAGTTTAGATTATTGAAATAACATTATAAAAGACTCATTTCCTAAATGAACACAATCTCTTACAATCCTGTGCAAACAATAGAAAATCTGACATGCTTTCATTTAATACACTGACAGATTAATTGCATTTGAACACACCCATGCTACTCGCTTTCAAACTATTTTAATCCTTGCTAAACAATGGATGAAAAACAAGAATTCCTACTTAGTGCCCAGAAAGTATACTGTATTACAGTGCTGTCCATCACTGCAGCACTATTGTTATTTGCTACGGTATGTATCTCAGGTGCAGTCAGAAAGGGTATGTCCACATTGCAATCATTGGTGTGACTGTAGCATGTATAGTTTTGATCCAACTAGCTCAAATAACAATAGCAGTGAATCCACGACAATACAGGTAATAGTATGGGCTGTACAGGTCTACCCAGGACAGGACCCTGAGCGTGTACTCAATCAGCCAGCCCATGCTGGGTAGATCAAATCTATCTGGGGAGTCATGCTTCTGATTGCAGTGTAGATAGACCTTCATCAATTGCAAATCTGGTAGCAGTTTGCCACATAAAGAAACTTTTTGGTTGAAGTTACCTAAAGGAAAATAAATAAATACAATTAATAAATAAGTACTATAATAATGTTGTTCACTAATATGTAGATGTTATTGTCTTGTAGCTAAAGTCCATTTCCAACACTCAGCAGAACTAATTAAACATCTAATAAAAGCTGGAGTTAATTACACTATGCAGGTATGTAATGCTCAGGTGTCTCACAGGTGCATTGTTCAGTCTTTAATCTCACCTATACTTATCTATATAGGGGCTCACTGGGTAACTTGTGTCCCCACCCAGCATACAGTAGAATCATCAGTGACTGCAGTTAGAATGCTGTCTAACCCCTTGTCCTGATAGTAAAGAAGTCAAGGAGAGATCCCTGTGACACTTCAAGTCAATACACTGATGATCCATGAGGCACTGGCTGGTCACATAGTACTGATTTTCTTCCTTATTTTCAGCTGCTAAAAATATTGCATTAAAAGCAGCTAAAAATACTGTAACAGGCTTCCTCTCCCCCACTGTGTGGGTTGCAGGTGGGTGTAGTTGAAGAGAGCAGCTTGGGGAATGGAAAGTGGAGCAAAGTGTTATTTTGTGGGGTGGAGCTGCTGGGCACCAGCTCTGTGGCCTGGATTTCCCTCTCAAATCCCGAAGTCCCTTCTCTGTCCTTGCACAGGAAAAGTGCCCATTATTTGGGGGCTGAGGAGACGACACTGATTATTTACGTTCACCATGAGGGCAGGTGCTGGGCTTTGGATGAGGTAGAGAAATCGTTAGTAATATAAAAAGGTCTTCCGCTGAATACTTTTCTGAACACACTATCTGAGAATAGGCTTTTACGGCTAAAGATCACGATGCAGTCATTTAGTGCTGGTTTTGAATCCCAATCAAATGAATTTTGCTTTGAAGTTTATTTCTTTCATTGATACCATAAAACTATTTAACATAGTCATCCTGTTGTCAACTAAAAAGCTCTAAAAATCAGATTGAAAAAATTAGAGCCCTAAATATCTGAACTGATTTTTAAGACTGTTTACTTTCTCCTTTTCCTCTGCTAGATCTACCCAGATGAAGGTCATAACATTGCATCTGAGAAAAGCAAATATCACCTTTACAGCACAATCCTTGGGTTTTTTAGTGCTTGTTTAAAGGAGGAAGCCCCAATTTTACCACAGGAACCTGAAGAGGATGAATAAGGAAGCCTGTTTGTACAGTACTGAAGGGAGACTTACTTTGAGGCTCAATAAAACCTTAAATAAAAGAGACTGTAAGAGTGCAGATTCGGCAGAAGCTCAAGGGCAGCTAAAGGATATAACAGTGGAACAGCACATTTAGAGACACTGAGCTAATAAACTGGAATTTGAATTCAAAGTCCAAACATATTACCGAGGGACAAAACGTATCCCTTTGTGGAAGGACAATGGTTGGTTACAGTTTCCTGGACAAACTTAGTTTTGCATAAGTGTAGAGTTAGTGCATGTTTATTATGTTAAGCCTCACTGTTTGTTCTGTAAGTAGTTGCTCTATTTTAATTTAAATGCACATCTTTATCCATTTTTGCATTATGCTCTACCAATCATAAATATTAAGGCCACTTATATTTTAAAAGGTGAGTTGCAATCTAATACTTTATTGTAACATTACAATAAGTGCAATTCCTTTCCTGTCTATTAAGCATAAGAAAGCATTGAGTTAATAAAGGATGTGATATTTTCTATAGTTTCTGTTTAAAGGGGAAATATTGTCCAGTGGGCTATATAACATAAGTATAAAAACTGATTTTGTTTTATTTATTTATTTTAATTTCAGGCATTTATTATCGTTATTGTACCTATTAGTAACCAGTAAGGGCATTTTTGAGAGTGCACTCTTGGTCTTTATGTATATACACAAGACTTCCTAAGCAGAAAATCTTTGTATGCTTGAATAATTTTTCAAGCCATAATTAACAGCTGTGTTTTAACAATGTCTGCAATTGAAATACTTCCCCAATCCAAAATGTATCATTTCCATAAGAAATGTTTGGGTTGTGTTTTGGTATTGTTTATAGTAGTTAATAGTTTGCTGGTTATACTCTAATTTAGAATATGCTACTTTGTCAGATGTAAATTAGATACATAAATATTAAATTATAGTTTCAGATAAAGAAATTTTATTAACAAAGTAATGCCATTGAGTAGTATTTTACCCTAACAAAGAAATCTTTGCTCAGATTCCATTCTAATTTCTGTAGAGGTAGCAGGTAACTGGAACAGTCTGTCAGTTTTTATTTGGTATTCCACATCTGCTCATTAAGAAGGATTTACATTCAACAGTGTTACGAAGAAATGAAATATTTTTCATCCATGGCCAAGGAAGCTCCTGACAAATGAAGTTTTGTTATTTTATTCAGATGGAGATACCAGAATGCATCCATTTATTTGTCAAGGTGAATTACAGCACTAGAAATTGACGCTATGAAATAAACAAACCAGTCAACATAGGTCATCAGAATATTAACATCAACAATTGAAAATCAAACATTATGTTCATTTAATATTAGGTATTTTTCCAGAAGGTATCTGAAGGCTCTTGACAAATGCTGTGCAACTCACATAAATACATATGTAATTTTTTCTCTGGATATTATTTATTAATGCTTTTCTACGTGGTTAGGATTTCATTTCTTGTGAGATTAAAATTAAAGTAATCAACATAATTTTTGGAAAGTAACTTATACTATTTAAAATGCAAAGTTTTGCATATTTTATGAAGAATTAAAATTGTTTTTAAGGTACATTGAAATTCATCTGAAGCTTTTTAATCAATATTTTCTTCTGGAATATTTTCTCCTTCAACTGCTAGAGTTTTTTATGATGCAAATAATTAAGTTGTCTGAAAGATATGGTTTTATGGAGCACTTAAAAGTATTTGTCTATTAATGTTTAGTATTTACTTTGTTTTACTAGCAATTTTTATCTATTTTCAATTAGTTTAATACACTTTTAATGTGCAATGACTTCTTGTCTGGGTCCCAGTGTGACCGCAAAGTCTGAGTATGTCTGCGGTGGAGAATATGGAAACACTCTTATGTCGTGAAAAATTTGAGAAAATCAGTTTCTTCAGCAGCAACAAGCAAGAAATCAAACACAGACCTACCAACTCTGCTTATACTACAGGAGCAGCACTTCAACTTATTAAACAGTTGGGATTTGTTCTTGTAAATTTACCCAGATTATGTCCTTCATCGTTTTCCTTTGATATGCTACCATGAACCAAATTTTCCTAATCGAACACAATGGGTAAAATCCTGGCCCCACTGAAGTCAATGGGAATTTTACCATTGATTTCAATGGGGCCAGGCTTCCACATAATAAGTGCACACATAAGGCCTGAATCTGGATGTACAAACAAGTGCACTCAGTGTATGCACTCGTGACTGGATGCCCCCCATGCCTTCACATGACATCTGCACATGGTCATGCACTCTGAACATATGCCTGCTTTTTATCTATGAGACAGCAGGCATGCATTCAAATTTTCATGTTTAATACATTCAATATTTTTCTTATTAAGCCACAAACCCATATATTTCCATTGACTTTTCTTTACAACAGTCTAGCACTCAGACATAGGCTGAGCATCAGACCTTGGGAGAAGGTTTTATAAATGAAATTATTATCCACCAGTTCAATTTTGCTAACGCATTAGTGATCACAAATCCAGTCTCCGAATCTACCTAAAATGAAAAAAACAAACGTTTTTTTGTCGGCAGCTATCTTTGATCACGCTAATGGGATTCAGATTTAGTTTTTAATCTTATGAACATCTTCGGAATTATTCTGGGTTGTATAATGTTGGGTTCCTTTCACTTGTTCTATTGGCACAACCGGGTATTGTTATGTAAATAGAAGCCTGTAGGTAACTAATGACTTATTATTAGTTATTTGTATTTAAGGAGCACCTAAAGGCCACAGTCAGGAACTATAACCCAGTTGTGCTAGTTACTGTACACATGAATGGTCCAAAGAGCTTGCAGTCTAAGTACCCCATCCATTTCTAACCACTATGGAAAGAAAGGCCAGAAAAACTACTACTAGATTCATCCTCCTTTTAAAACGTGACCTTTTTTTAGATTATACCTGCTATTTTGGAAAGGGCAATAAAATCAGAATCTATCCATTTACTCTCCAGCAGTTTATATAGCTTAACCTTCAAAATTTGTTCCTGATCTTCTCTCTCCTAGCTATCATACTGGGACTTGCAAGACCCATAAGAATCATGGGTTAGATTGTGATCTCAATTATACAATGAAATCAGGAGCAATACTATTTATATCAGGGGAGTTTTTCCTAAATTATACTGCCTAATAGAAATCAGAATCTGGTCTGTTTTGTTTTGTTTTTGTTTTATTGATTGATTAAAATATATTCTTTAATCTTAATGCAGTCAGGCAAATGGATTATTTAAGAGAAACCTGATCAGTGTATGCTACCTGCAGCCTGGTCTTATGATGATTGTTTTTTTCTTTTTCTTTTAGAGTCAAGTATCCCTGTGTTACTATATTGCAGGCATCTGTAGACCTACTCATAGATCTGAGAGGTGAGGGTGACTCACTCTGCTCTGAGACCCAATATAAATATAATCCAATAGATCATTTAGTCTAGTGTCTGTGGCTTCTCATAGAAAAGGGTTTTCATTTGATCCAAAGACTCCCAGAAAAGGGGTTTGATAGTGTTGGTTTTGATTTGACAGAAGTAATCAAATGCAGAAGGCTCTTGATCAGGGCCGGCTCTGGCTTTTTTGCCGCCCCAGGCAAAAAAGCCTCCCGCCTCCCGCCCGGCGGGGAGCGCGGCAGGGGAGGGCGGCGAGCCCGGCCGGGGCCCTGCTCTCCCCGACCGGCCGGAGTGCCGGGAGGAGGGCGGCGAGCCTGCCACAGCTCCGCTCATCCCAGCGGCCAGAGCGCCGGGGGAGGGCGGCGAGCCCAGTCGCGGCCCCGCTCTCAGGCCGGAGCACCGCGCCGCCCCTCTCCAGGTGCCGCCCCAAGCACATACTTGGTCGGCTGGTGCCTGGAGCCGGCCCTGCTCTTGATATTTAACTGAATATCCTTTGCCACAGATTTATTAGGCATATTGAAAGTTCCTGAAACCTAGAATAATGGCTGAAAGAAAAGACTAGGCAGGCGCAACCCCATATTCCCTCTGCCAGTCTCTTTTAGACAGCTAGAAGCACCTATCCATTTTATGTCTGCTTTTAGTAACTCCGGCTGACTGCCACTCACTTCTGGGGAAGAGAGCACTTTACTAGCATTGATAACTGGAGCTACTTCCATAGAAAATCCTTTTATGCACATAGCAACACTCCTCTTTTCTTTAATTGATGCCAAGGTAGTTAAGTAATAAATATCAGACATGATTCCCTCAGGTGTTCCACCTTGGCTTCCACCAACAAGCGATCAGAATCCTAAATCAATACTGTTTTTGGTGATTGAGGTAAGTGCCTATGTTATTGGAGAAGACTATAGTGCTATTAAATTTGCTAGGCCAGATCCTGAGGTGGTATAAATCAGCATAGCTCCACAGAACTCAAGGGGGCTATACTCCTTTTTATCACCTGAGGATCTGGCCCACTGTCTCCATTACGGTAGGGTCAAGACTTTTTGCCTGTGGAATTAGTTTAGAAATACAAATTTCTGCCTTTATATAAGTTTGAATCAACCAAAATTGATTCAATTATTGTTGTAGCCCTCGAGGACATAAATGGAGTATGCAGTTCCTGTTTTAATTGTGACACTCCCAGTGCTGAAATCCCAGTACAATATGTAATGATAAAACAACATATTCAAACAAGCAAAAAACCCACTTTCATAAGACGAAACAGAAAGGATCACAATTAGTGAAGCGGAAGGCTTAGAAACCTCAGAATGGCTATAGTACAGTGGTTTTCAATCCTTTTTCATTTGCAGATCCCTAACAATTTTGAATGGAGGTGCGGACCCCTCTGAAAATCTTAGACATAGTCTGCAGAACCCCAGGGGTTATAGTATATCAAACTGGAATCTTGTTTATAAGAAGTTACAAATAAAACTCTGATGTTAAGACTGTTGGAATTCTTTACTTCCATTGCTTAGAGTTATCATATGCTAACATATGAGTTTATATCTATCTCTTCCAAAACACTTAAGACAAAATCCCCAATGGACTCAGCAGAGCTATGGAAACGTATAGTAGCTGAGGAGCTTTCCTGTAGTTTTTTTGCGTACTGTTGTTTTTGACAAATTTAATATTTACCATTGTAACGCTATCGTTTTCTTGTCTACATGTCCAATATTTTTTGAATGCTTCTAATCTCTTATACACAGTAACATCTTGAGGTAATGAGTTTCATGGATTAATCATGCATCATTTGCTATCTTGCTATCTTTATTGAATGCCCTCTTGTTCTTATTTATTATTTGTAATTCATTAATGCCTAGATGCCTTAACAAAGATCAGGGCCTTTTTTGCTCAGAGCTTTGCTTACAACTCTTAGTAATATCCAGTTCACATTTCATATAGCTTACAATTAAACAAGAGTGACAAAGAGTAGGAGAAAAGAAGTGTTATTATCCCCATTTTATAGCTTGGGAACAGTTTCAAAGAGATATTAAATGACTTGTTTGAAGTCACACAGGGAGAAAACAAATGAACAATTTAGCTACAGTATCAGCAAGTGCCAATAGCATCAAGTGATTCTGAGCACTTCGTCTCTTCTTCAACACTTAGCCAGACAGTCTGCCGTAGTGATCGTTCACCGTTTGGTCCGTTCCTGCACAACCGCGAAGGCTTGATGGCCTGAGAGTCCAACATCGGAACAGACTTGATGAACCCATGTAATAGGAGGTCTGCTTCTGGGCTACGTCCACTCCTCGGTTGGTGGAATTTTATCCCAGATGTTACAAGTCACCCGGAGTACAGCATTCGCTGGAACATCTTGTGGCATCCTTGTGACGTGTCCAAAAAGCATAAGGCGCTGCCTGCAGACAATGGCCCTAGGTCTTCAGAGACCTGGGTTTAACCCTTGGTCTGCTCAGACTTCCGGTGTAACATTGGGCAAGTCACTTAGGCCTAGATTCTCAAAGGTATTCAATGGAAGTTAGATGCCTAAATTACCTTTGAGGATCTATGTTGTTCTTCATCTGTAAGATGGGGGCAAGGGCACTTCCCTATCTTTCAGGGGAGTTGCGAGGATTTATACATTAAAGAGTGTGAGGTTCATAGATACTATAGTAACGAGGCCATTATAGGTACCCAATATAGATAAGCTATAGCTCCTTCTTAGCTTATCCAGAAACTGAATACCATTCTCTTGAACAGCCAGACTTCAAGATTCTCTTAGAATGAATTTGATTGGAAGGTCACTGAATTTTGGTGGTACACATCTATGCTTTACCCTATACCCAGGGATTTATCCCCCAGAAGCATAAAAAGCCACCAGGTACTAAGGCACTTAGTGCAATTGTCCTCTCATGTAGCTGAGGAGGTTAAAAGGAGACTAATTTTACATTCAAATTATGCAATGCCTACATCAGGAGCTGTGTATAAGAAGGCTAAAAATAACACCCATCACCCACACAGAGATGGCCCTTGTTTATCTATCCCCCAAAAAATCTAAGGTGTTTGATCAAACCATTGGAGTGAGTGGCTAGCTATGTACTCCAGATGAAATAATTGGCAGAAATGAAATAATTGGCCCACCAACTGCAAAATGGTCCAGAGAAATTGGAAGGTCAAATATAACCCCAAAGCAAGAGAGAGACTTTATACCATGGCAATATGTTTTGCTCCTGTTAACATTCAAGAGGGTAAGCTTTTGATAAAATGGCAGAGCCACTCCAAATTTTTAAGGAAGACAGATGAAGTAGCTGTGCCTGCTAGTGAGCTCGCCAATCAGCTCTGGAATGTAATACGCCTCACAAATGGATAGAACCTAAGATGGAATCCTAGAGGAAGCTGATGGTACTGGAAATTCTGGAAGATGTGATGATACAGAACTGGACTAGTGTAGTTCAGAGATGGTGTAGTGCACCTTTTTCCTGGACATTACAGAATCAAATGGAAAAGATCCATAGGGTAAAGCGTGTCAAGGTGTGTATGATTGTTTGTGGTGAGAGAAAGGAGAACCACGGTAATGCAATGCTATCATTTCAAAAGACTGCACTCAAATTAATAAACAGTGTAATTGCATACTACTGAATGTGACAGTAGCCTTACAAGAGGAAGTGTAGGCAATGCTTGATACGGGAGAAATAAACCTTCAAAATAATCTGGACTAGCCCAATAGCTTTGGTACCAGAGAAGGATAAAGCAATATAATTCTGTATAGGTTTCCAATCCAGTATTAACATTTGATCTGACTACCATACTTTAAATGGATAAAGTGATTAAAAAATAGAAACTGCTACATAAACTCTGCCTAAGTCACTTATGTTAAGGGTTAAGGTTGCTGGCAAGTGCCATTGTCACAGCAGTAAAAGGAATACATTGCATTTAAAATTACAAATGATTTCCACCAGTTCACTGTCCTTCCTTTTTGACTACATGGAGCACTGGCTACATTCCAGAGGTTAATGGGTATTTTTGATGGACTGCAAATTGTAGGCAGCAGCCCATTTGAACAACATGGTCATTTATAGTACCACCTGCGCTGAGCATCTTGAGCAATTAGAAAAAGTAGTCCAGGGTTCCAGTAAGTGAGGATAACAATATGCCCAAAGGAAGGTTTAGAGAGGCACAATGAGGATAAATACTGGCGATACATACCAGAAGGAAATCTATGACACCTCACATAGAAAATGTTCAAGTTATCTTTGAAAGAAGACACAAATAAGCTCCTTTTGGGTGTTATAAGGTGACGGAGGAGGTTTATGCTATGTGTTTGAACACAAGCAGCACTCCTTGCATTAATTAATCAAGGCAGAATCAATGAAAAAAAAGTGGAATGGACAAACATTTGACCAGGTTTTCCGGGCATTAAAAATGAGTATTTGTGCTCATGCTGCACTGCACAGCCTGGATTTAGCAGCCAAATATATGGTTCAAGCACACGGCTCTGGAATTGAGCTGGGAGCAGCATTATTAAAGGAAGGAGTAAAACAGCCATCAGGGCTATCTGATCAGAAAGCTTTTCCCAAAGGAATCCAGCTGTGTTCCCACTGAGAGAAAATCCTTAGCTATTCTTACACTTACCTTACAAAAGAACTTGGAACATAACCAAGAGCACAGTTACACAGATATATCACGTAACTGCATCTGGACTAGAGTCTGTTACTAATATTGGGTAGCACCATACTTCACACACACAGTCTTCTTCACTTAATGGGACTATCTGTAGAGTAAGATGCTATTCAATAGGAGTAAGGATATTGGAACCTCACCCTGCATTTGTAGAAACAGCATTGGGTAGAGGGTGTACTACCTACCTCAATGCAGTACAGTGAGAGTGAAATGAGAAGGTTGCCTTCTTTGTTATACAGTAATATTGTTACCTGGGGTTGTTTCAACCCAAAGCTCTTGGTAACTTTTACTCTATGCAAGGTGGTGTCAGAAAATAATCAGGTGAGACATGGCCGTCCAACCTGATGGCTGGCACAAACGGGACAACATGACAGTGCTTTCACTTAAAGCTAAACTTTACTTAGTCTCAAGCACTTACACACAAGTTAGTAAAACACCCCCAACCCTTGATAATTACCAAAGCTGAGTGTGGCTCTCGAGTGGCGCAGCGGCAGCCCATGTGCTGGTGGGGAACACAAGATGCATCCAGAGGGAGAGTCCAGTCCTGAAGAGTCCCCCTACCTCAAACTTTACCCCCTTATTTATACATTAGCAATAGAATGCCATGTCCCTTAAAGAAAACTTGTTAAGCAAGTAGTTTCAATGGTCAAGCAAGAGGCTTCCTTCTGATGATTGATTAATCAGGTGTGGGGTTTTCCCAGAGTTTGCAGGCTTGAGGCCCCAATAGACATTCCTGTTCTGCTAAAATGCATATATCAGCAACTTCAACACAATTCTTAACAGGAAGGAGGTGGGGTCAAGCTGCTGTTTCTGTGGCACTCAAAACTCCCTCCCTTCCTGCCTTGGTCAAGTTGAGTTTGCTAAATGGCCACTTCATGGCCTGCTGACTTGGCTGCTTTTAGCAATAAGCCATAGTGGTTTCAAGCACTTTACCGGTTTGCCAAAATCTCCCCGTACAATATATGTTCATTGAATGGGACAGGGCTCAAAATAGTGAGACAGAAAGTTCTTCACTCATTGAGCAGACAACACAACATTCCACTTCCTTCTAGAAAACAACTCCCTGTAATGGAATTGTGTCTTCTTTTGTTATTTATTTGTTGTTTCTTTTTTTTAAAAAAGCTCAGAACTTACATAGTTTAAAAACAATATTAAGGGTTACAGAGTGAGTCATACAGAAACACACAAAAGGCTAAAATTAGGCCATATCTGTACAACCTTAACTGTGCCACTGGTAGGGTGACCAGATGTCCCGATTTTATAGGGACAGTCCCGATTTTTGGGTCTTTTTCTTATATAGGCTCCTATTACCCCCCATCCCGATTTTTCACATTTGCTGTCTGGTCACCCTAGCCACTGGTTAGTATGCCTTGCAGTGGTCTTTATTTACATGCTCGACATATGAGCCCCATCTTATTCATTATGCTTCTTGGGGTTGAAGAATGAAGAATAGTGTATGTAGGAACAACGCAGGCATGCAGCAGGCTCTTTAGTCATTCACTGCAATGTTGGACATTATAGCGTTGATGCGGTGAAGCCCTACAGAGTTAATAGTGAGAATAAAATGCAAACACTGAAAAGCTCTTTCATTCACTGTCCACTGACCAACTTGGGCAATTTATAAGGTAGGGTCCCTATGGAAACTATAGCGAGCTACATTCAGAATAGGTGTGAAATGCATAACTTCCCAGCTGTTGTAATACTTCCATTAAAGTCAGCGGAGCTACACAAATTTACACCAGTTGATCATGTAAATCAAGACCGAAACATAATGCATGTGGACAAGTTCTCCGAGGCTTGGCTTTGCACTCTTAATATTCTTTTAACAGGTTTAGTAGGGAAAACATAATTAATTATACAGTTTAGTCAGACTGAGCCTGCACTGTTCCTTTTTGGCTTTGTTTCTACTTTCTATGTTAAAGAGGATTGCAAAAGGTAAATAACTATAATGTTAATTGTTGTTAACATATGAAACAATCATAGCATATTAACCCACTCTGAAAAGCTGCATACTGTATTTATATTTTGTACCATTCCATTTGCCCCATAAGCTTACTCCTAATCACATCAGAATTGTATGTACAGTTTCAGTTTACTGGGGTTAAATAATATTTGGGAAGGGGATTGGCTTTATCATTTCATGCATAATGGGTTTATAAAAACACACACATCCAAAGTGGTATATTTGTACAGTGATTAATGTGCCCACCTCTGCAGCATGTGGCTAGATTTACATACCTTAAAACAATACAAGTGTACTGCCTGGAACAAGAACAAACAGCAACTATCCACCTTTTCGTCCAGACCCATCCATCACAAACTCTGCCCCCTCACTCCCTCCTTTTCACTTTTGACACACTATTAATCAACTGCTTTGGTGAAGAAAGGCACCTGGCTATGTGTTATGATGGTCAGCAAATCCAAACCTTGGCAAACTGGTAGTGTGAATTTGAGACAAGCAACTTTAACTGAGAATGCACTAAAGGCACCAGACCTCAAGAAGTCCAATGTAGGGTCCGTAAAACAAAGAGGACTGCCACTATGCTCATCCATCAGGGAGGTAAAGGATAGCTCCATGTTCATTGGAGCGCGGCAGTTAACTGTTTCAGGAGTTTATGAAGCGGGCCACTGACTCCCTCTAAGTCCCATTGGAGGAGATCCATGATACCCAACATGAACTTTTGGACATTCCCCATACTGCAACTTTGGGGCACGTAGCCTTGCTCATAGGTTTTACTTGAGCACTCTCCCTGCCCCAAAAACAAGCCAGCAAACTCTACCCACCAGACCTCCAACTTGTAAAAGGGCAGCGTAACAAGTACTATGTTCCTGCTACAGGTTCAGAATGTCTTCTTTGCTCACCCAGCACCTTGTTCATGAGTGTTATGACTGAGTGACACTGTCACCCCCACATGATAAAGACCAAAAAAAGGTCTGGATCGGGGTGGGCAAACTTTTTGGCCTAAGGGCCACATCTGGGAATGGAACTTGTATGGCGGGCCATGAATGCTCACAAAATTCGAGGTTGGGGTGCAGGCTCCAGCTGGGGGATGTGGGCTCTGGGGTGGGGCCAGAAATGAGGAATTCAGGGTGTGGGAGGGAGCTCTGGGCTGGGGCAGGCAGCTGGGGTTCGGGGGAGGGCTCCCGCTGGGGGTGCAGGCTCTGGGATGGGAATGAGGGGTTGGGGGTTCAGGAGCATGTTCTGGTCTGGGACTGAGGGGTTCAGAGAACGAGAGGGGGATCAGGGCTGGGGCAGGGGGTTGGGTTGTGGGAGGGGGGGGTCAGGAGTGCAGGCGTTGGAAGGCGCTTACCTCAAGAAGTTCCCAGAAGCAATGGCATGGCCACTCTCCGGCTCCTATGCAGCGGCGCAAACAGGCGGCTCTACACCCTGCCCTGTCTGCAGGCACTGCCCCGCAGCTTCCATTGGCCGCAGTTCCTGGCCAATGGGAGCTGCAGGGGCAGCGCTTGGGGCGGGGGCAGTGTGCAGACCCCCTGGCTGCCTCTACACATAGGAACCAGAGGGGGGAACATGCTGCTGCTTCCAGGAGCCGCACAGAGTGAGGCAAGTCCCGGACCCTGCTCCCCGACGGCAGCCAGATTAAAACGTCTGGAGGGCTGGATGCAGCCCCTGGGCTGTAGCTTGCCCTCCCCGGGCTAAATGTAAGAAACTATTAAGCTTTTTTTATGAAAAAATGGAGGTCTCACCCAAAACAAAGTCACAGGCTGGCCTAGGAACCTGTGGACCTGTGGGGGGTTCACTGTGATATGATAACAAACACAGGGGGCTTGTTTGTATTGTAGCAATGTGTCTGTTAAGCAGGAAAAATACCAGAGAAGCTGAGAGAGCTGCAGCAGAAAGCCAAGGGCACAGCCAGAACAAGCACTGGGAATGTGGCCTTGAGGAAAAAACCTAGTGAGAGAGAGCTTTTGGGCTAAGTGCTGGCTGAAAAGGGTCTTGAAACTGTGAACAAAGAAAGGAGAGGTTACACACCTTGTACAATAAGTGGAGATCTTGCAGAGGCCTGTCCCTATGGGAGCAAAAAATCCTGGCTGCAGGTGAAAGGTCTGCAAGCCGCAGCTACCCCTGGCCCTGTGGGGAGGGGAGGAGTAGCCTTTTCCTAGGACTAGGGAACCCTGCACTCTAACCTCTGATGGATCATTTGAGAGGCTTTTGACCATGCCCAGAACTGGGCAAATAGGTGGTAGGAAGTGGCCCAGGGAGGCAGCCTCAAAGCACTCTGGAGTTTTTACTACCTCTGCCTTTCATAGAGCCCTGAATTGTAACCCAGTGGAGCAGGAGGACCTGGGCTCCCCAACCAACGACCCGCTTGTGCAGGGGGCACAAACCTATTCTTCCTCCCCATTTCCCACCGAAGATAAGGGGTGAGAGAGACACTGTAAACAAAACATCTCTCAAACTTGCAAATAGTGCATGTAGCCAGTGTGTATAACCTGGCCTTCCTGTCAACATTGTCCTCCTCTTCCCTTTCCACACCAACTTGGTGCATTTTTGTCTTAAATTATACCATAAACTCTTTGTGACATGGACTTGCTTTTACAGTGTGTGTGAATCAGACTGGGGCCTCTGAGCAGTACTGAAGTGCAAATAATGATATTAATCTAAATCCAGAGTAATTCAGCTGAAGTCTGTAGAGTTGCTTTGGGTGTAATTGCAAGCAAAATCTGGCCCATAATTCTTTCTATTCTAACTCTAACTTCACTGAGGAACCTTATAATGCTCCTTATACTGTTATTGGCTTCAGTACCTTTGGGGAGGGCAAATTGGGAATCCATACATGGATGGCTGTAGGGTTCCAAGCCCCCTAGACAGTTAGTTGTTAATCTCTAACAGGGTGTGGTACATGAGAGCTTTTTATGTGTCATAAAGTTAAGAGCCTTAGGATCCTATCAGTAAGTGTCTGTGTTTGTCAGTCTTCTACTATATCAGAAACAGAAAAATCCCTGTGCACCACACTTGCTGTACTAAAGAACTGATGGATTAAGGTTATACCGTAACAGACCCTTTCACTCCATAAAGAGAGTTAAAAATACAAACAAACCCTCTCCTGGTAATTCAATTTAGAGTTGTATTTTTACAAATAATAGAGTCAACTTGAGGCCTGGGAGACTTCAAACTAAATAAATTGAGTGATCAACATGTTTTTTAAGGTGAAATATTATCTTGGAATATAAATCTTAAAGTCTAACCCACCTGAATTGCTAACTTAAACAAAAGTGAATTAATTAATAGCTGTTCAACATGTCATTCTTAGTTTCTCTGTGGCTGTCAGAGTGTGAGAATGGAGCCCTGGGAAGATAAGAAAATGATGTATCACAAAACACTAAAGTACAAAACTGCATTATAAAAATATACCTACCAAGCAATTAAGAAAGCAATTCAACGTATACTATAATGGTCATCTTCAAGGGTAACTTTATAGGGGTACTGGCTGATGCTTTCTACAGCTAAATGCCTAAAAGCTATTGGAGCTAACAGCACTACTCAATTTTTAGTTAGCTCCCATTTAGGTTTTAGATTTTTCTCTGAGGAGGGACTTCGTGAGAGCTTTTTGATGTTTTCAGTCCATCTCTGACCCTTTGGTATTATTATGAATTGCCTGGAGACAATTAAATGGTCTCGTACTCCATGCCTCAGTCCCACAAAAACATTGATTTTATCTTTTGAACCATGTTCCAGCTCACATAGTTGAAACCCCACATAAGCTGAGCATGACTCCAGCAATTACAGAAGTGTATTTACTTTGAACTGACTGTGTAGGCAATGCCCTCGCTTAGCCCACCCTATTGGTGCTGCCCTCTGGTGTCAAAAAATACCAAAGTCTGGATCTGCAACTGGTCATTCCGCTGAAAGGAAGAAAAAGAATTCATTACAGTAAGAAAAAATGTGTGTAAAATATGAAATGTCTCTCTGCTAGCTAGAGGTATTTGCTAATCCTCCTGAATATCAGTTGTTGAGTGTATGTCCACAAAGATTGGGGTGGGAGACTAGGTTTTGAGACTTATTTCTGATTTCCAGGTCTAGAAAAAGTGACTTATTAGGGCTGCCGTACTGGGTTCAGTTTTGTTCCATTTAACCTACCACCTTATGTAAAGGAAGTCTGTACAAATGTTACCACGCATGACCACCAAATGTCCCTGAAGCTTAGTTCATTCAACTGCAGCTTGGTCATGTTTTATATGCCCTTTATTATAGCATAAAATTGATTAATGTGCCATTGAACATAGTTTAAAACCTATCAAAACATTTAAAAAACAACATATAGCTGGACAGTTCCTGATTGCTACAGTGAAAGCCAGGCGGAGAGCAAAAGCTGTAAGCTATTTGTGACATTTAACAGCCGTATTAACATCCCTAATTGTAAATGACAGGGCAATTAAGGCTGAAAAAATATCCCAACAAAGTGGCTTGAGCAATTACAATTGTTCCATTAAAGCAAAAGAACGCATTCAATTTAATGGGAGTAAAAATTCTTTCGCTGAGGTTGTCCAACTAAATTGATTGTCCAAATTACCAGTGTCCCATTTAAATGGCTAAGACTATATGCTGCAATGTATTAGCTGACACACATGACTATTAAAGAGCTGCATATCACATCGCAATAACCTCTGCTGAGTTTAAAGACGACTCTGGTACCACCAATACAGAATATGATAGATGTGCTGCTGATGTTACGCCAAAATGAATGCAGTGTTGTATTCATTGCTATTGCTACACGAGAAAGCTCTTCATGGCAATGATGGATATTTGAAAAATGAAAATTGTTTTTTTTTAATTAAGAAAAGGATAACAATAGTAATTCACAGATACTAATTTGTAATGACTGAATAAGAGAATACAGTGCAAGACAGAAGCATGGGCTCATGGTAAAGGTAATGGCTTGGGACTCTAGAGATGTAAGATCAGTTCCCAGGTCTGACACAGACTTACTGTTTGACCTCAGGTAAACCACAGAGGGACTCCTTGAAAGCCCAGTGAAGTCAATGGAATGTCTCCTGTAGACTTAGGGGGATTTAGCTCAGATCCTTATCTGAGGTTTTCATCCGTTAATGTTTCCCCATCTCACGGGGGTATTGTGAGGACACATTAATTAATGAGCACACGATACTTATATACTGTGGTATGGGGGGGCATAGGCGCAGATATTTAAAGACGTAGCACATTCAGAAAGGTGCATTAAAATGTACTTGGGTCCATATGCTCTTCATTCCTTTGCCTTGCTAACAGGCATAACAGCACGGAAACTGGGGAAGACGGAAAAAATTGCGATAGCATCTTCACTACTGCAGCTCCTCTGCAAAACCCTCTGTGTGAACTCAGCTCTGCCTGCAATGGAACCATGGCCAGCTGAGGAGGGGAAAGAGTTAGGGAACAGCTGATTTATGTAATATGCTTCCAAAGAACTGAGTACTAACCTGTACATGGCATCCGTCCATGATATTTCTGTCTGAAAAGGAGAGAAGCTCCAGGCAGAATGAGCACAAGGGGCGTTTGGACTGAAAGAGGGTTTGGCACTGAAAGGGCGGTAGACAGCTCAATTTGTTGTTAGTGGACTACAGTAAAGTAAATCCATTTAATAAAAAAATCAACAAAAATCCTGAGCTTATATCTTGATGATGAAGATGGATGGGCTCAGGACTCAACCCACTCCCAACCCTGACACTACTTTTCAGGTAGTACAGAAACGGTCCTCTCAGAGATGGACATTTCAAAGGAATGGGTGCTGTGACAAATTTATAAATTAAAGCGCAACCTGTCCCCAGGATCAGCTGGTTGACATCCAAGAGTTTTGTAGAACCTTGAGACTGATGTGGCCGAGATCCTAACAACATTATGCCATCTCTTATTGAAATCAGCTACTTTACTAGAAGACTGGGTAGCAGCAACGCTTGTGCCTCCCTTTGAAAAAAGGTGCTATTGTGAGCCTCGACGTTACAGACTTTGGGTCTGATTCTCTTAACACCAATTTCACCCCTATATTACCCCAGTGACTTCAGTGGAGTTACTTCTGGGTTACACCAGTGTAAATGACAGGAGAATCAGAACCTCCATTTCAAGTGACATTTGCACTTGGTTGCATAGGAAAAGTCATAACAGTGGCCTGTGTCTCCAATGTGGCACTCCATTTTTTTGCCAAGGTAATTTCATTGATTGCACTGGTGTGAGCCCTGTAGTATTAGAGCTGCTTATCAAATGTACTATTTAATTTTTAAAAATATAATAAAACTCGACCAAGACTTGGTTCAGTGGCAAGAGATTAATATTATCTCTGCAGCCTTATATGGTCTTGTGGTTCAGGAATTGAACAGGGACCCAGAAAGCCGGTTTCAGTTCTACCACAAATCTCCTGTGTGATCGTCACTTAATCTCTCTGGTCAAGCTCCTCAAGGTACTTAGGCATCTAACCTTTGAGGCTCTGTGTTCCCTATCTGTAAAATGGGATAATATCCCACCTTTCTTACCCCTTTTTGTCTTGTCCATTTAGCTTGCAAGTTCATTTGACTTTTGCTGCTTGGTTATACAGTCTTTAGCACAAATGGGTTCCAATCTGAGTTGCGGCTTTTAGCCACTACCCTAATAGAAATAATTATTCACTAAAATAATCTTCTCTACTCTGATTAGTTTGTGTTGTGACATTTGTTGTTTCTGCACTGCATGCACCAACCCTTTACATGTTTCTTCCAAAATTATGGCGTTTTGAAAGATGCCAGCAACATGTCTCAGAAGTTCAACTCTCATCTCCAGAGGTGAAAATATTATTTTCACCAAGTACTGCTCAAGAACTAGACCATCTAATTTATGTGACTCTCTTCATGTGAATGAAGTGACATTTACAATATGGAATAATTTAAAAATGCTTACAGCATGAAATTGCTAACTTCTGTTAGAGACCATAAATAATGAAACCTTCAGTTATAGGATTAAATATGGTGACTAATATGGAAAATACCCAATAGAATGAGCATTGAGATAGATGTTTTGAAGGGATAAAACAGAAATTTCCAATATGACCTGTCACCTAGATCTCAACTCATTATTTTACAAGGCAAAGAAAATATATTAGGAATCCCTCTGGGTGAATGGCTAGGCCTGAAAAGAGGTGATTAATTTCTAGTAAACTGTTAATGTAAAAAATGTTGACCTTTATGATTAACTGTTTTCCATATATTTACACTTAAAACTCACTGAGGTTATATAGGCCTTATCAATTTAATAAACTTTGAAAAACTCTAGTTATGTCAGATTTGGGGAAGAGCATTCAAGGATTTCTGTGAGTTGCTTCTAACAGGTTATGATTCAGCCAGGTATCTAAACATATGCCAAATTTTAAGTACTTTCTTAGTTCCAGTGACTTAAAGTCTGGCACATGCTTTTTATTGAGTCAGGGCCTTAGTTTAATTTCAGTTGCAAACCCAGACCCATTTCTTATTGTAAGTAATCTTAAAAGGTAGTTTCAAAATAAAAAGTCACAGTGATTATCAAAGGGCTGGGTTCAAAGCCCATTGAAGTCAGTGGGAACCTTTCCATTGATTTCAATGGGCTTTGAATGAGCCTAAAGTTCTCTGGAACTCTCACATTAATGCTCATATGGAAAGTACAGTAACAACACTTCAGCTGTACCGAAGTAATGTGTTGCTCTCTTTTTCAAACTATTGGAAAAAGACTCTAGTTCTTCCCTTTGAAGGAATGGAAATCACTTCATGGCGTTTGCCCAGTGTACTGTCCCAGTCGGAGTATGCTAGAGGAGAACAGACAGAAGCTTTGGGATTTCAGTGAACTGCACGCTGACAAATACAGTAAAAATTCTGATGGGAATTTGGAGAGTTGATGGATAAAGTGTTAGTTCACTTGCTGAACTAAAAGGCAAAAGATGTTTTAGGTGAGACACTAATTTGTTGGGAGGCTTATTGTCACTAAGACTTGGAGACACTTCTTTTCCCATATACTATACTGATCACACGTGATTTTTCTGCCCACATAGAAATTGTGCAGCATAAACCAGAGTACAATTTACACAGAGTGGACGGAATTCTACTTTTCTCAATTTGTTCAGCCCCATTAAAGCCATGTGAGCTAGGTGGCCAAGATCTGGCCCAGTACATCGGAATGCGCTGAAGGCTGCTCTGTCTTTTGCTGATGATCTCCCATGTCTCAGCTGTCCTCGGTTGCACATATCATTGGTTTAAAGCCAATTTTACCGCATATCGCTACTCTTACACCTAGTATAGCTCACCCAGACTGGAAGAACTGAGCCACTATGTCCAATGAAATTACAGAGCGAATGTAGCTCGGCAGAATTTAGGTTCTAAGCATTTACCATTATCACATCATAAAGTTCTAAACATATCAGAGCATTTGGTTTTGTCATTTTATATTATAACACAATAAAAAGAGCAGCTAACCACTACGACTTCCATTTGCTTATATTATAATGTGTGAAACAAGGCAATATGCTCACAGCATTGTAAAACCGCTATTATGGAAATTGATGTATTTACTTTACAAAATGTAACTCCGTAAAGTGTTGTGGAATATTTATATTAATGATTATGATTACCCAGATTCTCCCACTATATAAATTATATTCACTTGAGCTGAAGAATAAAAGGCCAGAGCCAAAGAGGGCATCCACCTACTTCAGGGCTCAGTCACTGTTTTGGATGAGCCCCATAGCTGAGTTAGTACACAAAGGCACCATTCCCAGTCAGCATGATGTCATACTGCCCAGGAGCAGGCTGGGAAGTAGACTATGACTCGGAGAATCTGTTTGGTGTGTGGTAGGGAGACCAAGCCAATTCTCTGCCTATTCTCCCTCGCATTCTGTCTCCACCTGCTTCTCAATCACTTCTGCCCACATGGTATGCGAAAATAGCATCACACTAAGGCTGCTCTCCTATGCTTAGCTAGAGTAGAGGAATTAGGAGACACCTTACACACCTGTACTTCCCTGAGTGGGCACACAGGCTAGGCTGTGCTCTGGGATTCAGAGTTTCAAGCTCAACAAGATATGTTTGGTATTTCTACAATTTCCAGAGGAAGTGGAAGACCAGTTCTCGCTGACAAAAATGTGACCAACTGAATAATCAGTAGAATGACAGTTTCAATGCCGGCAAAAACAAATTTCTCCTTTGTATTCTGTTCATTAGTGATAGTTAGATATTAGTCATGACTGAGGTGTCTGCTGCCGTTGCAGACTCACATATCACTAAGGCTGTTTCAATACATTTGTTTTGCTCTGCACCTGTGGCAGCGCCAATGCAATGTAATGGGGAATTCAGGTACCTCTGCTACAGCTCTCAGCAACTCTTTTAAAGAGCCTTCATGGTAGCTGAGCAGCTAATTGGGAGCATAGATTAAATGCTGCCTATAGGTAAGAGTGGTGTTACTTGTCAGCACTTAGGTCCAAATACTCAAGGTGGGCCACTAGTGGACATATAGGAAGAAAGTAAGGGTAGGTATGAAAAGGAATCAAGACAGTCTTGCATTCATTCCAGCCACAGTGTCCTGTGACTCTGTAATCTCTACAGTATCTAAACATTATAGTGTGCAGAATTTATCAATTTCGCCATGCTTCTGCAAAGAGCCGGATCCTCAGCCGACGTAAATAGGTGTAACTCAGCTGATGTCAATGAAGCTAAAATAAGTTACACAAGTTGGGGCTGAGTCCCAAAAATCTAAGGTAAAACTAAGACTCATTAAAAGTAGAACTAGAGAGTGCTGCTTTTTGTACAGAAATATTACACAGTGCCTCAACTGTAGTCCTGATGAGGAAAAGGAAACATTAAAGTTAGAAGTTAAAGTCTGAAGGTTATAGCTTTGCTCTTGGTTTTCCTCTCATATTAGCCTGACCCCAGCCATTTGCTCTGGAGGAACTTTATATTCCTTGGCAGTTGTCACCGCGCTTAACAAAGATTTAAAAAAATCTTCAGTGCACGTATTTTACAGCTAACCACCCTGTTCATGTTCTTAGTACATTTCTTCCCCTTTCATTCTTGGACACTTTCATCGCTGTGGCAGTGAGAAGAACAGTAGAGGGTTGCTATGGGGTTTGTGCTTCACAGAAAGTCCTCTCCATTCTGCAAGCTCCAACCTCCTCCTGCACTTACCTGTTTTAAATGATCCTTATAGAAAACTGTTCCAAGAATTAGGACATGTGGAGTGAAAGCCTGGCCCCACTGAAGTGAATGGGATTTTTGCCATTGACTTCAGTGGGACCAGGATTTCACCTGTAACTTTGTAATTCCAAATACTGCTTTCATTGAGTCCAATTAATTATTATACACCACCACAAATTAACATATCTGAAATGCTTTCACATCTATGTACAGTTCCAGCTAGGCAGAGGAAACTTCAGCATCTTGCTATATGGTTGAGAAGATGGTGCAATGAAAGTGTTTAATTTTTTTAGACTTCTAACCCTCACTTGGAGTTTTCCAGTCCTGGAACTCTGGCTTGAGCCTCTAGGGGTTCCTACCCTATAGATTGCAACAATAATGGCTACCAGAGCCCTCTGACACCATTTCCCAGCATGCACAGAGTCAGTGTGAGGACAGAATGCACTAGAAACCTCTGCTAGGCCAATAGGGATGATGTGAACAGGCAGTTTACTGGGCTTGTGATGAGGAAGAGTTGCTCAGCTCCAATGTGGGAAGGGACAACCACTGCCTGACTCAGAGTGAAAGAGACTATTTTTTGTTTCAGTTTTCAGCTTTGAGTTTAGCAGCTGAGGGGAGAAGCAGAACAGCTCAGGGAGTTGCACCTTAGCTCCCACTCCTAAGGGAGTTTGTGAAATGTTTTGAGATCTAGAGCATGGCTCAGGCAGTTTCAACCCTACAAAGACTATTGCCCAGAGTGGCAGATATACAACCTGATGCCAGCTCCCAAAAGCCAGCCTACCCCTCTATAAGACACTAGACCAGGGAGCTAGGATAGGAGCCTACCCCACTAAAGGACAAAGACTCAGTAAGGGACCCCCCCATTACATTTTGTTGAAGACAGCCAATCTTCACAGATGAGAAGATGAGGTGGCTCAAGGTGGTTGCTGTAAAGGTTTGAGCATCTGCTGCCCAAATGGTTCTGGCTAATTTTTGGATTATATTGTTCCTAGCTTTTGTCTTGGCAGAAGTATTCCTAAGATTTTTGGTAATATGCAAGACTGCAATCCAGACCCACTCCAAGATATTTTGGGAAATCCTCATGCTTGAATTTGCTGTCACATTAAGGTGTTTCTTTGTATGTTGGTTGCTCAGGTGGAATGCTGAGACAGCTGTTTGTCAGAGTTGCCATAAGTAGCAGTATGCCTCCAGCTTGTTTTTTTTTCCAGCTCTTCTGTGAGCTTGTGTTCTGTTTGGGTGAAAGTGCTTGCTTGGATAGCAAGTGCAAGATCATTCGCATATCCAAAGTTCCATGACTTGGTTGATGGCATGCTGCTGATATAAATATTAAAGGGAAATGGTGCCAAGATTGATCCCTGTAGGGACTTTTATTCAGTAAACAAGGTTTGCTGGGGTCTTCCATTAGATGTAAGCATAACTTGCAGTTGGTGAGCATAACTGTCAATAAGAACACTATTTTCACACCATTTTAAACATTTTCAGAAGCAAGCTGTCTCACCAAGCCATGTCGTATGCCAAGGATCCCGCACTCTACCCTTTCCCCCAAGCCCCCCACCCTGCCCCTTTCTTCCCCTGCTCCTTCCCGCCCTGTTCTATCCCCCTTCCCCCTGCCTCCACTCCTCCCCCACTCCCCTATCGCCTCCTGCATGCCACTGAACAGCTGATTGCGGTGGACAGGAGGCACTTGGAGGGAGGGGGAGGTGGGCGGGAGGGCCATGGGAGGGTTAGGGGAAGGAGCTCATCTGAGGGGCTGCTGGTGGGTGCTGAGGCCCCACTATATTTTTCCTTTGGGTGCTCCAGCCCTGGAGCAGCCACAGAGCTGGCGCCTATGAGAGGCATTACAGAACCAATGGAGTTCTGTAACACCTGCTTACAAACTGTAAAGGAAAACAGTCTAGACCAAACAGATGGGGTAGTAGTGCTGGATCTAAAAGATTACTAGAGTCAAGCCTTATAAAATTCAGAGTGGAAAGGACCGCACAGCTGAATCTATATTGATGCAAAGCTCAAGCTATATGAATGTAAATACATTAGTAGGGCTATACTATGGGCCTCCAGAGCAAGAAAGGGAAACTGAGTGCACAATGGTCAAAGCCTTCAAAAAGGCAGCAACATGTAATCAAGTTATGATAATGGTGCACTTTAACTACCCACATATAACCTGGTCAAGTGGCACAATGGGGCCAAGTTTAGAGAAAAATATTCTCAACACTTTAAGTGATTGGGTTTTGGAACCGTTAGATCCAGAGCACATAAGAACAGAGGCTATTCTTGACTTAGTCCTAAGTAACAACCATGGGCTAATTCAAGAAGTGACAGTAGAGGAGCCACTAAATAATAGTGACCGCAATATAATAAGGTTCCACATCCAAGAGGCAACAAGGGTACTAAAAAGTGACACTAAATTTTAGAACGGGAACGTTTAACAATTAGCAGGCTAGTCAGAAAGGCCTTAATGTTAAAAGTGGTCTCTATTATTATTAGAGATCAAGATGAGACCTACTGTGGGGGTCAGATTATCCCACATCGACCTACCTTATGGCTTCTGCAAGTCATAGCAGTTCTCCATAACCACAAAGGGTCTCCTAGCAGATGACAGCCCAGAAAGGGGGATCGTATATTCTGACATGAGCCCTTGGAATGTTCTATATGCTGAGGAAGGATCAGTGGAGTGTTAGAACCAGAGCTCTAGTTGTTGTTTAAGTTTCTCCTTGAAAAGAAACCATTGACTGAAGATAATGTGTTTGTGTATGGAAGGAGGAAGGTGGTCCTCTTTCTGGTATCAAAAATGACTGAGCAATTAAGTTGCTGCAGATTGTATGAAATTTAATTCAAGTCCCCAAAGCTTTAACTAATATGTCTAATGAGACCTTTTCAGAATGCGTAAAAAAATAACAGGGTCTTTAAAAGGAGCCAAGGTTTTCCTCTTTTAATTTTACTGGGAGTGATTCAAATATGGTCTCCCTACTTAAGGAAGTTAACATAGGATCATAAATGTATAATACAGGAACATAACGATCAGGTCTCCAACTGGCGTCTATTGAAGGGCTTTACTGAAGTCAGTGGATCTGTGCCAGTTTACATTGTCCAAGAATATGTTCCAGAAATGTTAAATGCTGTGTATATTCAACCTCATTGTGACAGCCTGCAGCCAAGGCTGGCTTCAGCTTTTTTACCACCCCAAGCGGCAAAGCCAAAAAAAAAGCTGCGACCAGCGGCACTTCGGCAGCAGCTCTACTGCGTCACTTCATTCTTTGGTGGCAATTCAGCGTGAGGGACCAGCCGCTGAATTGCTGCCGAAGACCTGGACATGCCGCCCCTTTCCATTGGCCACCCCAAGCACCTGCTTCCTTTGCTGGTGCCTGGAGCCGGCCCTGCCTGCAGGTCCTAAAAATCTTTCCTCTTCCTAAGTGTTTAAATGGGAAAGCTCACCTAGTTAAGGGATTACAAAACTTTTGAAGATCTTTCTTTCATATAGCGGGATCATGGGTAGTAGGAAACAGGTAAACTTTTAAGAACTGCTCATCCTTAAGCTTGTCAGTGTCAGCCTCTCTCTCTCTCTTTGGAAAACATCACATGGTGTTGTTTTTGGGGGCCCTTCCCCCAAATGACTGCTCTCTGTTATCTCCACTGCTAAACTGCAAAAAACTAGTCTGAGGAAACATACTTATGTAATATTTTTAGCCTATTATCCTGGTGAAACCTAAAGAGAGAGGCCAATACTCTTCCCTTTGATTTGGTGGACATTCTAAACTTCAAGCCACCTGCTTAATCATTTGCAATCCTTGCAGCAACAGACAATGAGACAGATTCACTGGGCAGCATGGCCACTTTGTACTTTGGCATAATCTCTCGCTAAAACCATTTTAACCAGACCAAGGGAGATCATCTGAGTGTAAGGCTGATTTTGCAGGGGTACAAAGCCAAAATAGGGGTTCTGAGCAAACTACCCGTTGCCTTACTGCTGGTGTATCAGGGAAAGAGGGTGGGTCCTGTGTCACATTGAATGGTTGGCATACTGTCAACCCTTATTTTGGTCTTTGCAGCCTGGCATAATTTAGAGCTGTCCTCTAGCTGTTCTAACACAGAGAACAGAGACCGACTTTGCACAGGGCAGCAACAAGAACTGGGTAGCTTTAGCAGACCTCTGTACCCACACTCTGACCTTCACTCTCTACAGTTCAACTACAGCCCAGGTTCTGACCCCAAATTCTCTAACATTATTTTAATGAGTTTGGCCAATCATTTAGTCACATTGGTAAGGGTTACTCATATGATTATACCCCTAAGATTCAGTAGGTTTGCTTGTGTAAGTACAGATTACTTATGAAAGAGGCAAGAGGGGGTCAGCTGAATTCCTTCTTGTTTAAATTATCAATTTGTAGGCTTGTGATTTCTAAGACATCCTACACCCAAAGTGCTCGCATCACTTTTTAAAAATATAAATCTTCTATTTCAAACACTACAGTGCCACAGAGAAGTTTTCATAGAGACAAAAGCAGTATAAATCCAACTGATCTTGTTTCAGGTTGTCTTTTCAGACATACAGGGCCTGATTCACAAGAAAGATTTCTTTCGGGACGGGGTCCCCGTTGAGTATGGCTTAGAGCTGTTTGATGATAAAACCCCTCTGACGACACCCCCCATTTGTCACCTGTGACCCAGCGCTGGAACTCATATGGAGTATTATCAAACAACTACAACATATACTTGATGGGGACCCTATCCTGAAAGAAATCTTTCCTAAACCCCCACGTCTGCCATTCAAACAACCTCTCAAACTCTCCAAGCTCATCATCAGATGCAAGCTCCTCATAGATCAGGACACACCAATTCAAAGCAGCACTGAACCCTGCCAGAACAACAGATGCAAAACCTGCAGAGGTCCCTCCCCTGCTACAATAATCAACATTCCCCACAACACACCTTTCCAGATCCCTGGGTCCTACACATAGGGCGATCACATGTGATGTACTTCATCCAGTGCATTAAATAACAACTATGTCGGTGAAACCAGACAATCACTACACTCTCAAATGCACTCACACAGGAAAATGATAAAAGACAAAAACACCCTATCGCCTGTGGGTGAACACTTTTCACAAAGTGATCACTCTACATCTGATCTAGTAATTCTCATCCTCAAATTAAACCTGCACAACACTTTCAAGCACTGAGCCTGGGAGCTTAAACTCATAACTTTGATAGCCACTACAAATCATGGGCTGAATAGAGACACTGGATTTATGGCTTATTACAACAATTTATAGCCTATTAACAATCCCCCTCCCAGTTACTCCCCCACTTTTTTTCACCCCTATGACCAGAGGCGTGTTAATGGGCCACTTTACCTTGAATGGTCTCTTGAAATATGTGTTAACTACTTATGCTAAACAATCCATTCCGGGTTATATTTAGCCATGACACTCTGAGTTCATTACCCAGACATGAAGAAGAGCTCTGGATAAGCTCCATAGCTTGTCTCTCTCACCAACAGATGTTGGTCCAATAAAAGCTAGTACTGCACCCACCTTGTCTCTCTAATATCCTGGGACCAACATGGCTACAATAACACTGCATACAATGAACAGCATAGTCAGTATGTCTGTAAATTGGACTCATATCCCTCCCCCCACCTGTTTTTTGTCTTCTTCAGCACAGAGACTGTTCATCCTAAATGTCTCAAACATTTTGGGGGTGCCTGTAATAATTATTAATAACCTAAACTACCATTTTGATGCAGTATGCAAGTAAATTATGGATAGTCTCAAATGGCAGAAATCTTTCCAGATCATTGTACATGTACTGTATTTGGGCATGTTAGTGAATTTAATTTAGTCCTCTAAATGCTAGTAAATAGGTGTGAACTCTACTGTAATGTACTAGCAATTCACCTTATTTAGTATTAGTTGTCTTATTACGCAGTTTGTTTAGCTCTGCAGTTATCCTAGTTGCACATGCAAATCCCCACTTGGGGAAACAAACACAACAGCTGTAAATCAAAATCTCCCTTCAGTTACACCCATGTTTTTCCTTTTATGTCAATGGGGGTTGCATGGGAGTTAAATCTGTACCCAAGTTTTACATGTGCAAGAGAAAGGGCCTTTATAAATCAGGCCCTATATACTGCATACCTTTTCTTGAGCAATAATGTAAAGTTATGGACCCCAGGGGGTCTGACACAAGACAACCATAAAGTTCACTTATATAATAATGTGAAGTTTCCCTCTGCCTTGTGAAATCTGCAGGTTGTATAGAGCTGCCATCCTGATGCTTATGACACCCCTTCCCTGCAAATGACACAGAGGACATGGCAAGTTTGTGCTTTAGCTATCCCTACCACCTCAGAGATCCCTGGCTGCCAGCATGCCCTCCTTGGGGTTCTGGGCAGCCCTGAGGTTGCTTTAACTAGCACCAGTTGTATACAATGTTGTATACAAAAAAATGAAACAGCGTTGATAGGAAAAAAAAAGCTGCAAATTAGTCATTATGTATGCAGTAGTAGAAATAATTAAATTTAATTAAACTCAGATTTTAATTAAGTGTATATGAAACAGTAAAAATCTAGGTAATGAACTATTGTTTAGTGCCTTGATTTGTTCAATTTCATTTTATTGATTTGCATGGTATGATTTATAGCGAATCGGCAGCTCTGGCAAGGAGTCACACAATAAATCAAAACTAGATGAGACAAACTGAACGTTAATATAACATTAAATAACTGGAAATGTTTCCCATTCCATAAAAAATAGAGTGAAAAAAACAGTGAAGCATGCTTCAAACTGGATCTTCCATCATGCTGTTACACTGTGTTAAAACATTATTAGAGCGAAATCTTGATGTTTTCAAGTACCATTACTGAATAGCAGTTTTCTGTTATGAGGTTAAAGTGAGGCAAACAAATTATTAAAACACAGCCTTTAAAGTGGCCTTTAAAGCATCCTTTTGTATTACATGCCAAAGTAAACTAGACACGTATTGTGGCATTTGTGTACCTATGGAAATAGGGTGTGGCATTAGGGTTACCATCTGGTGGATATTTGACTGGCCTGGCCGGGCTTTTTTATGGCGTTGCCACTTGCCAGAAAAATAATTTAATTGTCTGGGGGTTTCTTATGTGGGGCTAAAGATCTGAATTATTATCACAATACATTGGAATAGCTAAAGTTAAAACTTTCTGTGTCCAGCTAAAGATGCTGCAGTGTTCCCATTTCTGCAGTTTAAGCAACAAAACTGTTGAAAATACAGCACCTGTCTGCCCACCCACCTGCAAGAGCACCATGCGCATCTGTGAGAGAGGGTTTGAGTCACACAAGAGTGAGGAGATGTGTAATATCAATAAAAAGAACAGGCGTACTTGTGGCACCTTAGAGACTAACAAATTTATCTGAGCATAAGCTTTCGTGGGCTACAGCCTACTTCTTCGGATGCATAGAATGGAACAATATCGATCTTATCTTTATGTGTTCTCGCTCTAGATATTATAGGTGTCTGTTGAAGTGAGGGTGTGTGTATGTGGAGTTGCCTTGTGGTTGCGGGTTGGGGTTGCAGTGGACTTGCCTTGTGTGGGGGAGAGTGTCAGGATTTTTGCATTTCAAAAGGTGTCGTTAATTAGCCAGTGCTTGAAGCCCTGCTGGTATATAAGTAAGAATCAGTTACTGTTTGGGTATTCTTTGGGGGATGTAGGGCGGCTGCAGTTCTGGAATGCATTCCCCCTTGTTGGTCTGAAATGGCCCACATCAGACAAGCTTATTTCTAAATATCACTATTTACATGTCAACCATTGCCTCACAATCCACCATACAAGCTGTAATGCATTGCTCCTCACAGCTTTCTGGGAGGTAGGCATTATTATTCCTATTTTATAGATGGGGAACAGAAGGACTAAGTGATTTACCCAAGGGCACACAGAAAGTGTGGGAGAAGCAGGGACCTGATTCCGGGTCTCCATTTCCAAAGTTCCAGGATAGTGCCTTCACCACTGGATCAACATATTCTGGGACATCCTGGAAAGCTAGTCTTTTTCCTCAAAAGTTTGAAATGGAGAGGCTGTGGTGGTGTGTTAAGTTAGATGGACTATATGGGGTAACGGTATTAACATAACCCAGTCACTGTCTAACATTAAACAATTTTCAACAATGTCCAGGGTTTAGTAAACAGAGACCTCAGCCTCCTTTGCACTAAAGCAAACTCACTATAAAATTCATGCCAAAGGCTAGAAATGTAGTGAGTGAAACATACAAAAGGAAAAGAATCACAATGAGGTACAGAGCATTGAAAGTGAAATGTATTGTTTTGCAAAACAAACAATCAAAACCTATCAAAATCCCTTTTTGAAGACAGTGAATATTGGCTCACATCTCTTGTTCAGCAACACTGTCCTTCTTGGTGTGAAGAAAGGGTTAGTGCTCTTCAATTCTGAATTGGGAATGATAGTCATGTCCTTGCTTTAGACAAAACAGACAGACACAGAGGTGAGAGCAGAGATAGAATAGTAAAGATGGGGGGGAAATGACTTTTTGATGTTCTCAGGACACAGGGCATTCGCTCAATCATAGACAGATGCTTTGGGGTTTGCTGATTGGCCACTACAGCTGGTAGTCTGGACCATGGCTCACTTCCCCAGACAGGGACATCATCTAGCTGGTCAGGTCCCGCACCTTCCCTGATCCTTCTCAGGCTGAGTAGGGCTCGATGGGCCATCTCATCATGCTGTACAGTTGATTTCAGAATCAGGTGAAAGTCGGAGAGAGATAGGACAGGAGAAATATGGGAGCTCATGAAGGAGGGGAAGAAAGAGCAGGATCTCACATGTATTGGGTTGGATACAGGGATGATGGTCAAAGCACGTCCACTGGAGTATCAAGATCTGGTGTCACTGCAAGAGTTATTCCACTGCAGCTGCACTGATCGTAAAAGATTTTTCTCCTCCCCCCCGCTTTCCCCCCATTGCCATTTTAAGGGCCTCAAAAAGTGGTTTAATCTCATTAATTTCTAAGTGGTCTTGGTGCCACTAGATCAGACAGAGCACAGGACCCAGGAGGTGTGTGGGTTACATACTTCCCCTAGCTAAGGAAGTGCATTCTGCGCTTCAGAGACTTCCCCGTTGATATCCCAGAAGAGACCCCACTTGTAACACTAGAGGGGGACAGAGCACCACACCCAGGAGGCATGTGGGTTAAACAAGCAGCATTCGAACAGTGACAGAAACTGGATATTGTGTACTGCAAATAGCTTATGGTGGTCAGATCTTAACAGGCCAAGTGCTGCTTGGATTTCAATAGGACCAGTTAGGTCAGCTGTGCAGCATTTTTTAAAATGGCACCCATAAGCTCCACGAAAGAGCATTTTGATATGCAACTCACTCTTCAACAATAGCCATTTTGTACTAACGCTCCTCTGCTCTCATACTAGTGGGGAGAGGTGGTTAAAAGAGCCTTACAGTTGCAATGTACATAGACTGGAGTTGCTTTCTGCAGTTTCACAAGAAAGAAGCAATCCCAATTTCATTGACAAAACAAGGATGCCTAATTAGTGAAGACAATGAGCTAACTCTCTAGAGAAAATGTAACTGCTGTGTGTACTGTTTCTCATTTTTACTCAGGGGTGAGTCAGAGCTGAAGCATTTGCTCTCCCTGAGCATAGACACAATCCCTTTAGGTAAGCACGTAACTCATATTTTTCGCAGGAAAGCAAAAAAGATACTGTTCAATTGATACGTGTTTTCCTGGGTCAAAAAAGAAAAAAAAAAAAAGACATTTCAGGAGAGCTGTTGCTCACAGAAAAGAGACTTTGATAATCCATAGCCTTTCAGACTAACACAAGCTCACCAGTCCAACCAATACGCTAGTAAAAATAGAAGCATATCACAGGTGCAACAATGAGAAATGGATCTTGGATTAAAGGCATTAAAAATCAGAGAGATGTCAGTATGCTTCACAAAGCCAGCAGGGAGGACATTTTAGTTTCACTGCATCTGAAGCACAAGAAAATTCCGCCATGAAATGTCAATACACACTTCTGACTAAACTGATGACCCCTCTCCCCCTGCTTTTCAGTGAAAGGACTGGCCTCACGTATATTGAAAATAGTGGCATACTGATGTTGGTTTACTATTTAATGGCTGTTTGGTGGTCAATACTAAATGATCCAATGGAATCAGCCCCGTTCGTGGTGTGTAAAAATTTTCATTTTAAGCTGCTGTTGGCAGTCTCAGAATAGAAGCCAAGGACTAACTAGACTTCTAGGGTGGGAGTTTCCCCAGGCCAGGGTTGAAGTATATACTGTAATGTTGCTGTGATAAAATAAACAACTTCACTAAAAAACGGTTTCTGCTATAATTACAAAGAAAGAAACCTTCCGTGTCTTCTTTCTTCTTGCTAATTTAAGGACGATTCACCTCAATGGAACATATATTTGTTCCATTGGGTCTGTGGGGATAAAGAAAAAATTGCCTGACAAAACCGGAGGGAGGAAAAAAGCTCTGAAAATTGAGACACAAGAGGAAGAGGTGGCTGCATTGGTTAATTATTCTGAGTAGCAAACTTTAAGACTCCATTATCTGAAATGTCTATCTGGTCCTGTAGCTATCATTAGTATCCAAACCAAAATACATTTAAACTAAACCTTGATTGTGCAAAAGGTTCTGGATACCCCTTTATAAGAACAAAGTTTGTCTGTAGTACAGAAAAGGACAAAGTCTGTACTCAGAAATGTGCTTTTGACTGTCACTAGCTTCAGTTCATGGGCGCTTTTCAAATGCACCTCAAAGGAAAATTCATAGATTCACAGATTGTAAAGCTAGAAGGGACCACTGTGATTATCTAATCTGACCTCCTCTATAACACAGGCCATAGGAATTCCTTGAATTAATTTCTGTTTGAACTAGAGCATATCTTTTAGAAAAAAACCCAGCCAATCTTGATTACAAAATTGTCAGTGATGGAGAATCAACCACAACCCTTGGTAAACTGTCCCAATGGTTAATTAATTACCCTCACTGTTAATTAGCAGCACAGTTAAAAATGTACACCTTATTTTCACTGTTAAAAATTTAGACCTTATTTCTAGTCTGCATTTATCTATCTCCAACATCCAGCCTCTAGAAATTGTTATACATTTCCCTGCTAGATTGAAGAGCTCTCTATTATCACATTTCTGCTTTCCATTTAGGTTCTTACAGATTGTGATCAAGTCACCCCTTAACCTTCTTTTTGTTAAGCTAAATAGTTTGAGTTCCTTAAGTTTTTCAGAATTACTTCTTCCCAGGATAGAGTAACCCATCCTGTACATTTGGCCATGTTAAAATGCATATTGAGAAGCTGGTCCAGAAGTTGTAAACACTAGGGAATTAGGATTGTTTTCTTTATTCTTTCACTCATTTAAAATATTCTATCAAGCAATTAGTAATGTTGATTTGTTTTTGTTTTGATTATTACAGTTTATAACATTTAAATATGTGGGAGAATGAGTAAAGTTGTTTTCTGAGTGTAGTCAAGGATGGAAACATAATAGCATAAATTAAATGAGATAGGCAAAGTTCATCTTTTGCTTTGAGATACAGTTTGTTTGCAAAGACTGAATTAGTTCATTTTGCATTTTGATAGCATGTCTTATTTGACCTTGGAAAACGAATATGAGAGTTTTTAATTTTAATGAAAGCACCTCTGTATGCAGCACACAGTCGAATGGATGACCAGAGGTAAAGGCAAAGGACCAGACACCTCACTTATTCTGGTTTTCACACCTCACTGATATCTGTGTGTAATTGCTCCTCATTTACACTGCTATAAGGGCATCACTTTATTGATTTAAGACCAGACTATGAATCCCTTGCTCACACTGATGACCATGACTCAAGGCTCAAGCGGGCCTACTTGCTTAAATAACTGCATGCCTAGATGAGTAAAGGGTTCACAATATGGCCATTAGAACCTGATTCTGCCATCACTCACATTGCATACACTGTCACAGCCCAGACTCAGGGGAATAAGAGGGAGAAAGAACCCATCTCTTTGATCCTGAGCAAGAACAGGAGCTACTTATCCGATACACCCCTCAGTGAGCAAGTGGATGGGAAAAGGACTGGGAGACGCTCTAGCTCCACTCCCTTCTCTGACCAACCACACAGGGCACAGAAAACTGCTGGAAAGGGTGAAAAAGAGTGGCCTAACTCTCCCCAGACACGGGGCACGCAGGGGAGGAATTGCAACTCCCTCAATCACAATTTGTTTTCTGGGTTGCTCCCAGAGTGGTGCAGCTATGTGCTACCTCTCACTAAGGACCAATTTTAAAATTACAGTTGAACCTATTGAGTAATATCTTTATTTCAATGGCACAGACTCGGATATTCTTGCTCACTTTGGTTAGCACCTTACCCCACGAGTAGCTTCATTGACTTCAACCTGATTTACTCTGAAAAGTACAAGAAATCTCATACAAAGCCTTGTCTAAATGAATTTGCCAACCAAAATATCTATAAGGATCTAAACCTCTATGGGCATATCTACATTAAGCAGAACCTCAGCATCTTGTCAGATTCATACATCATCGATTTGCAGGCTTTAGTGGCTTAGGCATTTGACAGAAAAAACGGTCTAGTGGTTAGGATGCTAAATGCCCTGCTCTGCCACTGATGACTTTGGCCTTGGACAAGTCACTTGGCCCCAGGTGCCTAACTCCCATTGAAATCAATAAGAGTTAGATGCTTAAATACCTTTGAGGATGTGGGCCTTGGTTTGTCTGTGTCTCACTTCTCCGTCAGCTAAATGGAGATAATAGCACCACCCTACCTCACAAGGGTGTTGTGAGAATAAATACATTAAAAGAATGTAAGGTGCTCACTTGCTATGGCAATATAAGTACCTCAGACTTGGCACTGGTTTGGGTGACCATCTCTATTGCTGCCTCTAATTAGAAATATAATAAATAGTTCTGAAAAGTTATAGGTACTCAGTTTTTATTCAGGCAAGCACCCCAATGCACTTGCTTCAATGGGAATTTTGCCTGAATAAGAATTTAAGGGATTGGCCCATTTTAAATCTGCTACTTAATGAAACATATTCCAATCTGGAGGCGGAACAGGTGGCCTACCGTAAACATTGGCAATACATTATTTTTACTGCAAGCTCAGAACTAACCTATATTAATTCATCTTGGAGACTGGCCATAGTAACATTGATTGAAGCCAGGTAGGTCACGAGTCACTTATTTTAAAAATCCCTCTACATCCTATATGTCTATAGAGCTGGGAAATAAGCTCCTAAAGGAGAAACTAATTATTATACCAGCAAGTGAACATTAATAAAATCTCCCTTTTCCTATCAGTGTTCTTTATAAATTTTACAACCATACATATTTTGTAACATTCTCTGTAGTTCCTCTGTAAATTGTCAGCTTATTGACTGCTTACTGGAGCTGAGTGAAACATATGCAACAAATAAGTCATCTAATAAATGCAATGCTTCTTCTGCTCATGCAATGTCCAAGAGCAGATATTGGTCCTTTAATTTATTTGTTCAATATATTTTCATTTTTTTTCTCTGTTAGTCAATAGGAATATTTGAAAATTGAGTTGCACTGCTTACCTCTGATTAGTCAGATAAGCCATACATGGTTTCTGTCCCCTGAGAGGAAAAGAATGCAAGCAGTCAAGTCACTTGTACTTTGCGCCTTTAAAACTCAGTTTCTGAATGTACTCATGATAGTGATTTGGAAGTTTGCATTATGCAACCATTGTTTTGCAAGTGAAAAAAATCACTCAAAAATGCCACAGACACAGTTGAAGTGAACTGATTTATAAATGCAAGATCATATTCCTGGACAATGTTCTGTGCTATTCTCACAGCTTTAGCCCTGACAATCCCATCCTGAGGTGTGCCATGGTAGACACTGAAGTAAGCATATTTCAATTGTATGGAGTAATTAGTGATTTCAAAAGGAATCTTCTAACATTATCCTTCCTATGAGCACAGATGGCATGCTGTGTGAGCTTAGTCATTACTGCTGCCAGGGAATCTTATTAACGATTAAGCAGACACTATAAGGAGCAAGGAAGGAAGGCTCAGAAATAACATGTTGATTGAGACAGACACATTGTAGCACAAGTTATATTAAAATCCCATTGATTTCATGGAAGTTCCGGGTGCGCTGCATTTCCTTAGGAATTATCTAATACCTCTGACTCTAGGAACTGTCTTAACTGAATGCTGACCATGTGTTAAGCACCCATGGGTTTGTTAATGCACCATAGTCTAACCCACTATGGTGCAACCATGTTGTTGAAATAAGAATGCTGCTGCCACGCACCCTGTCCGCACTGGTGCTCTATGTGGCTATGACAAGCAATACAGCTATCTGGGCAATACAATTATCATACCACCACCGACTGTGGCACTCTATGCTTGCATTTACAAGGTGCTATGGGACAACTTGTCTGCCCACTTTGGGGATATGGGAGGACATGCTGTAGACCTGAGAAATGCATGTCCTAGCAGGACCCAAGCTGGTGTGGTGGGATGCTGCTACATGCCCAAATGGATGGCTACTGCTATGAAGCTTCTGGCAGGTACCCAGGGTTGTGGGGCACCTTGCGACCTTCTGTCCTTACTATGAGGAAGCCTTGTCTGTGACCGTCAGCCATTTGACTTGGTAACGAAAGACATTTTGATTTAAAAAAAAACATAGAACAATATAAAATTAACGTGGGACAAAGTAAATGGATTAAAAACTGGCTAGAAGATCTCAAAATGTAACTGTAAATTAGGAATCATCGATGAGCGGGTCTGTTTCCAGTGGGGTCCCACAAGGATCAGTTCTTGGCCGTATGCTATTTAACATCTTTATCACTGACCTGGAAGAAACCATAAAATCATCCTTGATAAAGTTTGCTGGTGACAGAAAAGTTAGTAAATAATGAAGAGGGCAGAGGTCATTGAGCTTAGCAATCTAGATCATTTGGTAAACAACATGTGTTTTAATATGGCTAAATGTAAATGTATACATCTGGGAACAAAGAATGTAGGCCATACTTACAGGATGGGGGACTTTATGCTGGGAAGCAGAGACTCTGAAAAAGATTTGAGGGTAATGTTGGGTAATCACTGAACATGACTTCCCAGTGTGACACTGTGGCCAAAAGAGCTAATGTGATCTAGGGATGCATAAACAGGAATATTGAGTAGGAGTAGAGATTTTACCTTTGTATTTGGCACTGGTGTGACAACTGCTGGAATAGTGTGTCCAGTTCTGGTGCCCAAAATTCAAGGAGGATGTTCATAAATTGGAGAGGGTTCAGAGAAGAGCCACAAGAATGATTAAAGGATTAGAAAACATGCCTTATAGTGATACACTCAAAGAGCTCAATCTATTTAGTTTAACAAAGAGCAGGTGAAGGGGTAAATTGATTATCGTCTATAAGTACCTACACGGGGAGCAAATATTTAATAATGGGCTCTTCAATCTAGTAGAGAAAAGTATAACATTCTCCTTCAGACTGGAAATAAAGTATAAATTGTTTAAGGTGAGAGTAATTAACCAATGGAACACTTTACCAATGGTTGTGGTGGATTTGCCATCACTGACAATTTTAAAATCAAAATTGGATGTTTTTCTAAATGATATGCTCCAGGAGTAATTTTGGGGAAGTTCTATGGCGTGTGCGATACAGAAGGTTGGACTAGATGATCACAATGGTCCCTTTTGGGCTTGAAATCTATTAGTCTATGCTGCCACTAGCCACAGCCAACACAAGCACTTTCCTCTCATCCCACACGGGCCCTATTGTCCCTCTGCAGGTAAGTAAAAGGTCCCCACTAATCCCTGAACACTCCAAGCTTCCCTCTGGAACATTCAACCCCTGTTCCACCGGACACACACAGAAATCGAAAGATTTGCTATTCCTAAAGGAAAAGAATAGCTCAGTTTACCAATAAGCATCAGGATCACCACTCTGCTTAACTTACAGCACTTAAACATGTTTATAGTGAAAACAAGTTTACATTTATTTAACAAAGAATAGAGATTTGAGAAGCAGCAAGTAGAATTAATGAAAACAAATTGTATATAAAATAAAATCATAACACACTTTTTAGAGACTATGCGTAGCTAACACAACATCTCCTGTCTCAGAAAGGTTAGCTCACCCAAAGTCTTTTTTCCAGCTTTAAACAGTCAGTCCAGCTGAGTACCTCTATATCCCCAGGCATAGTTGCAACAATCCATTCTCTTCACTTGTAAATAGGGTACCACCTACTGCATGTTCTTTTTTCTTGTAGAGAATCTCCTCTGGAGACTTCACAATCTCTTAATTAGCATTCTGTTTGGGCTGTAAATAGGCATCCATTGTGAAGCATACAATACTCAATTTACATTTAGCCAGCTGGCTAGATCAGTATCTTCTGCCTCAAAGAAAAATTTTTTATCACCTTCTGGTGACCAGCCCCAACTCACAGACCTTAAGAGCATATTTTCAGTTTATATACATAGCTCCTCACATATTGTCTGTACATACTTTCACAGTGATTATGATTATCACTGAGACACAGACTGTCAGTGGAGACATTATATCAGTGGTTTTCAACCTGAGTCCATGGCCCCCTGGGGGGCCGCAAGCCATTTCAGGGGTTCCGCAAAGCAGGTCCAGCGATAGACTGGCTGGGGCCCATAGCCCCACCACCCAACAGGGAAGAAGCCCCACCGCCACCTGGCAGCTGAAGCCCAGAGCCCCTCCCACCATGGCTGAGGCCCTGAGCCACCCCCTCCCCCCATGCCTCCCGCTGGGCCTTGGAGTTTTTATAGCATGTACATGGGGCCTCAAAAGAAAAAGGCTGTGAACCCCTGCCGTACAATGCACCCTTTGATAAACTATTAAGTAGATCCCAGACCCAGGGGATCTGTGTAATCCTTGCATACCTCTGTGTCCTCTGCCAATTGGCATCAAGATGTCCCTGGGTCACACCTGCTCAACTGAATAACTGACAGCTGCTGCTATTTATGGCGATAGTGTTGCTTTTTGATGCCTCTCCAGAAGCTGCTGCCAAGACACATTGTTGGGAGTTTCAGAGGCTGGTTTTGGCCCAGGGAAGATGGCGGCAGCAGCTTACAAACAGAAGCACAACACCAAGAGAAGGGGACCATGAGGAGATGGAGGTGTTTTGGGATTCCCTCTGAGACCTCTTTCCACTTGGCTTCCCAATAACTCAGTTTGATTTCATCACTCATGTATCTCTATTTGGCATATCAATGCTACAATGACTCAAACATGTGGGGGTGGATGCAGGGCACTTCCCAGCTCCAAAGTTACACAGAAACCCTCTCCCTTTATATACATTTACACATCTCATTGCATTTACTATACACTGCAACACACATTTGTGGGTTGGCTTGGGGTTCTTCTACAGTACGAAATTAATTCGAAATGATTCTATTCGAATTTTCAGAAGCGATTTTATACATTCGGTGTTGTGTGTCCCCACTAAAGCGCGTGAATTCGGCAGAGTGCGTCTACAGTACCGAGGCTAGCATTGAATGTCAGAGCGGTGCACTGTGGGTAGCTATCCCACAGTTCCCGCTGCCATTGGAATTCTGGGTTAAGCTCCCAGTGCATGATGGGGCAAAAACATTCTCGCGGGTGTTTCTGGGTGTGTCTCATCACTCACTCCTCCCTCCGTGAAAGCTACGGCAGATGCCATACCGCCAGCAGACGGTGCACTATGGTGCACCGGCTGTCTCCTGGTATTATGAATCCACCTCACATGTCCTCTCGATTTTCTATCTAATCTTTTATCTAACCATTTCCCGCCTTTTTTCGGCCACCGTGACCCGAGCAGCACAGCTTCCGCCGCAAACTCTGCTCTCCTGCTCTTGCACCGCTAGCTAATTTCTCCATGTTGTCTGTCCAGGGCTCCCATGGAAGTTACTGAAGGCAACAATTCCCTGCCGTTTTTTGGCCATCGTGAACCGCACAGCTTCCGCCGCAAACTTTTCTCTCCTGCTCTTGCAGCTTCCCGCCTCCGTGAAAGTTACAGAAGACAACTATTTACCGCCATTTATCAGCCATCTTGAACTGAATAGCTCTCCTAAGTTTCGCGCCCTTTTTCCAGGATAACCCATGCAGGCACCATAACACAGCAAGCATGGAGCCCGCTCAGATCTCTGCTGCAGTTTTGACCATTGTAAATACCTCGCACATTATCCAGCAGTATGTGCAGTACCTGCAAAACTGGGCAAGGAAGCGACAACAGTGCAATTACTATACTGATGAGGACATGGACACAGACGTTCCTAGAAGCACGGCATGTAGCAATTGGGAGATTATGGTGGCATTGGGCCAGGTTCATGCTGTGGAACGCCAATTCTGGTCCCAGGAAACAAGCACAGCCTGGTGGGACCACATAGTGTTGCAGGTCTGGGATGATTCCCAGTGGCTGCGAAACTTTTGTATGCGTAGGGCCACTTTCATGGAACTTTGTGATTTGCTGTCCCCTGCCCTGAAGCGCAAAGACACCAAAATGAGAGCAGCCCTCACAGTTGAGAAGCGAGGGGCCATAGCACTGTGGAAGCTTGCAACACCCAACGGCTACCGGTCAGTTGGGAATCAGTTTGGAGTGAGCAAATCTACTGTAAGGGCTGCTGTGCTGCAAGTAGCCAATGCAATCATTGACCAGCTGCTATCAAGGGTAGTGACTTTGGGAAATGTGCAGCCTATTGTGGATGGATTTAATGCACCGGGGATCCCTAACTGCGGCAGGGCGATAGATGGAATGCATATCCCCAGCTTGATCCCGGCACACCAGGGCGGCCAGTACATAAACTGCAAGGGGTACTTTTCCATGGTGCTGCAAGCACTGGTGGATCACAAGGGACGTTTCACCGACATCAACGTGGGATGGCTAGGAAAGGTGCATGACGCTCACATCTTCAGGAACTCTGGTCTGTTTGAACAGCTGCAGGAAGGGAGTTACTTCCCAGACCAGAAAATTACTGTTGGGGATGTTGAAATGCCTATAGCTATCCTCGGGGACCTAGCCTACCCCTTAATGCCATGGCTCATGAAGCCGTACACAGGCACCCTGGACAGTAGTAAGGAGCTGTTCAACTATGGGCTGAGCAAGTGCAGAATGGTGGTAGAATGTGCTTTTGGATGTTTGAAAGCGCGCTGGCGCAGTTTACTGACTCAATTTGATCTCAGCACAACCAATATTCCAATTGTAATTGCTGCTTGTTGTGTGCTCTACAATATCTGTGAGAGTAAGGGGAAGACGTTTATGGCAGGATAGGAGGTTGAGGCAAATTGCCTGGCAGCCAATTTCGCACAGCCAGACAACAGGGCAATTAGAAGAGCACAGCAGAGCATGCTGCGCATCAGAGAAACTTTGAAAGCCAGTTTCATGACTGGCCAGGCTACGGTGTGACAGCTGTGGTTTTTTTACCTGCCCCCTATATATATGAAAGGAAATAAAGTCACAATTGTTTAAAAACCCTTCCTTATTATTTGTTGCACAACACATTGAGTAAATCAGAAGGTAGACCCGAGAGGGAGGTGTATTGGGTTAGGGGGGTGGAGGAGGAGGGAAAGACAAGTCCAGAAACCAAATAGAAAGTTCGCATATGCCAACTTTCTGCTGCTTGGGCAATCCTCTGGGGTTGAGTGTGTGGGTCCCCGTAGCCTCTCCCCTCGTGTTCTTGGGCATCTGGGTGATGAGGCTTTGGAACTTGGGGAGGAGGGAGGGCGGTTATACAGGGGCTGCAGTGGCAGTTTGTGGTCTTCCTGCCTTTCCCGCATTAGATCCATCGGAGCATATCAGTTTGCTCCCCCATGAGCTTGACCATAGCATCCTGTCTGCTCTCATCACGCGCGTCCTTCCTCTCTTTGTGTTCCTGTAAAGCTTTACAGGACTCCACAATTGTTTGCCTCCACACATTCAGCTGTGCCCTGTTCAGTGTGGGAGGACTGCATGAGCTCGGTGAACATGTCGTCCTGAGTTCGTTTTTTCCGCCTTCTAATCTGGACCAGCCTGTGGGATGGAATAGATAGGGGCTGCGTTGAAACATTTGCACCTGTGGGAGGAGAAAAAGGGAGGGTAGTATTTTAAAAGATACATCTCAGAGAACAAAAGGGACACTCTTTCTCAGTGAAACAGGCAATTCATAGTACACAGCACATATTCTTTCTGTACAAGTTAGCATTTTGCCTCTTATACTGAAGTGCCTGCCACTTTGGTGTGAGTAAGCCATCACACACGGGCAACAGAATTCAGCTTGTAGGCAGCCTAGGGGCACATGGGGTTCTGCTTCTTCCACATTCATTTCAATGCTTTAAAACTGCTGGGCCCCCTTTCCCAGAGCAAGCAATGCCTGGTGGGTTTACCATATAAAAGGAGGGCCTGCGGGCTCTCTGGGAGGATCGCTTCACACAACATCCCCTCTCCCCTCGCACACACGCGTGGCTCCAATGAGGCTCTGAGCAAGGATGAGCCCTTTAAACTAAACCCGAACAGCCCAGTGAGACTGGTTCCCCCCCACACACACACCACATGGCTCTGATCAGGCTCTCACTCACCAGAAGTACCTTCTCCAGGGTCATGGTCTGGGAGCCCGCCCTGGGAGTGGGGGAGGCTATTGGCTCCAGTGTTAAGAATAGTTCCTGGCTAAGGGGGAAAACGGATTCCCCACTTGCTGCCTGTGCACTGTCCCACTCCTCCTCCTCCTCCTCCTCCTCTTCAGCCTCCAATAACTCATCCTCCTCACTCCATGCAACTTGCCCCTTGCAGGTGTCCATGGACAGTGGTGGGGTAATGGTGGCATCACCCCCATAATTGCATGCAGCTCACGGTAGAAGCGGAATGTATGGGGCTGTGACCCAGAGTGCCTGTTCGCCTCCCTGGCTTTTTGGTACACTTGCCTGAGCGTCCTGATTTTTGCACACTGCTCTGTGTACCTGGAGTAGCCTCTTTCCGTCATGGCCCTGGAGACTTTGCGTACATATTTGCGTTCCTTTTTTTGGAACTTAGTTCTGCCATATCAGATTCGTCTCCCCAACATGCGATGAGATCCAGTACCTCCCGTTCGGACCATGCTGGAGCTCACCTGCGAATCCGGGACTGCGTGATTTCTTGTGATGGTGGACTCTGCATGGTCGCCTGTGATAGTGGACTGTCCTGATGGTCACCTGTGCTGATGGTGACCATACGGAAATGAAATTCAAAAGTTCCCAGGGCTTTTCGTGCCCACCTGGCTAGTGCATCGAAGTTGAGAGTGTTGTCCAGAGCGGTCACAAGGGAGCATTCTGGGATAGCTCCTGGAGACCAATAACGTCAAATTGCATCCACAGTACCTTTAGCCTGAGATTGCAATCTCGATTTAAGCGCTACTCCACTTGCCAAGGTGGAGTACAGAAATCGGATTAAAAAGCCCTTTAAATCGAAAAAAACGGTTTGATCGTGTGGACGGAATAATTTTTTTTCTGAATTAACTCAGCTAATTCTGAAATAACCGACTAGTGTAGACCAGGCCTTGGTTACCTTGTAGGAACCAATCCCTGTGCAGCATGCTCTGTCCATACATGGTTTATGTTCAGCCTACTCTTTATATCATCTCTACTTTGCTAACTTATCTTGTTTGTTGTAAATGTTTCCCTTGCTTTAGTATTCTCCCTCATATCGTACCTAGCTCAGATAGTCTGTCTTTTAGATTACTGACATATTTAGTTATGTTAGTTAGCACAAATGTTCCATTTTCAACGTGATGATTTACTTCCCTAATCCTATCTTCCAAGGAATGAGGCCTCCCCCCCATGTATTTAATTACTGACATCAGGCCAGGCCTACCTACAAGGCTAAACTGGTGTTATTTCTCATGGCAAGACCAAGACTGAAGCACAGAGTAGTGGTACTACATTGTGAAGGAAACTTGGGATGACCAGTAGTGGGTCCAGAACTTTCACATGAAGAAAGACATATTCCTGAAGCTATCTAAGGAGCTTGCCCCAGTACTTGAGTAGTACAGTGGCCTGATGAGAGCACTAATAATGGTCCAGAAGCATGTAGTTATTCTCCTATGGAAACTGTCGACCCCAGGCCATTACATATCTATTGGTAATCAGTCTGGGCGAGGCAAATCCATGGTTGGCACGGTGGTCATGGAGGTTTGCAAGGCAACGAATGCTGTGCTGTCTACCAGCGTTGTAAACATTGGAAATATTCCTGCAATAATTGTGGGACTTATTTTTAATAATTATTTTAAAGAATTCAAATATTTATGAATGGTTGGGCTTCCCACACTATGCAGGTGTGATTGATGTCATGCATACACCCAACCTAGTCCTGTTATTTCAAACAAGCAAGTACATTAACAGGAAAGGATGCTATTCTTTCATTATGTATGCTCCCATGGTCCACCACGGCATATTCATGGACATCTACATTGGATGCTCTGGCGGGGTTTCCGTTACCTGGGGTTTCTCAGAACCCAAAGCAGTGATAACTTAACAGTTTCTCTCCAGGCAGTGTTAGGAATAAAGCAATGGGGGCACAGCTCATCCGACTGATAAATAATTGGCACAAGCAGACAGGCTTTCACCTAAAACTACTTATTTATTAGATCTCAAGCACGCGCGTGTGTGTGCGCGCACACACACACACACACACACACACACACAATTTCAATAGGGTTTAGAGCATTTAAAAACATTTATGGTTACCCAAAGTTAAGAAATGGCTCAGAGGATTTGGCAGCTATGCTTCTGGGGGGCCCCATCTAACTGCTGGGGAACTTAGCTGTCAGATCCTGGCGCAAAGAATGCTTCCTTGGACTGCTCCCAAGCAAATTCTTTCACCAAGTCTTTTATAGATAACTTCAAACAAAGCACAGAACCTATAGTGTCGCCTTGTGAGTCACCATAGTAACCCCTAATGGGTCACCAATTCTCTTACTTTCAGCAAAACTACTTATTAGCTCTTATCATCAAAACATTTCTAGTCATAACAATGTGTCAGGGGCACTTAGTACCAAGGTTGCTATTCCCTCACTCTCTTCCATACTTATAATTGGTTACCTTTCTGTCCCATCCTCCCATTGTGATTAACAAACTGCAAGTATGCAGCTGTCTGACCTTGCCTCACGAAGGCCTCAGATTTTCCTAGCTATGTGATGGTTGGTTTTCAGCTGGCAGTGACTGAACATACAAAAAGAAGAACAGGAGTACTTGTGGCACCTTAGAGACTAACAAATTTATTAGAGCATAAGCTTTCGTGGACTACAGCCCACTTCTTCGGATGCATATAGAATGGAACATATATTGAGGAGATATATATACACACATACAGAGAGCATAAACAGGTGGGAGATGTCCTGTTTATGCTCTCTGTATGTGTGTATATATATCTCCTCAATATATGTTCCATTCTATATGCATCCGAAGAAGTGGGCTGTAGTCCACGAAAGCTTATGCTCTAATAAATTTGTTAGTCTCTAAGGTGCCACAAGTACTCCTGTTCTTCTTTTTGCGGATACAGACTAACACGGCTGCTACTCTGAAACCTGAACATACAAAATTGCTGACTGCAGTAGTATCAAATTCTGGGGTACACACAGGAATGTCAGATTATCGGGTAACAGGTGCATGATGCCAGTCAGACATCCAGCTTCTTTCAGTGTGGGCAAATTGGTTAATTGTTGCCCCCTAACAATACAATCAATGAGGTGTTCATACCCACTGTAATTTTAAGTGAACCAGCCTACCCTTTGCTTTCTTGCTTGATGATGGCTTATCTTAATATGCACCAACCAGATAAGAGGCAATTTAACTACATGCTGAACAAGTGCAGAATGGTGGAGGAATATGCATTGGGGTGACTGACAGCAAGATGGTGCTGTCACTGACTGGTTTGCACTACAGTGTGTTTAATGCCTGACATGTGCTTGAGGCATGTTGTGTGCCTCAATATGCATAAGGATAAGCGGGAGTACAATGGGATGGAATGGATTGCCGACAACGATGCTTTGGGGATCTGCTTAGAGACAGCCACCAAATGCATCTATTAATGGTACAGAGTCTGTAACAGCAAAGGCCAGAAGGGATACCTTGTGTGCTCGCATGCTGAACCTTCATGGTTAGCACTGGGGCTGACTAATGGTATTGGATGGCACATTGCACTGCTCTCTGGAAATCAACTGTAGTGTTTCTGTACACATTAAAGATATAAAGATGCCATCTTTACTTTTATTGCAATTCATTTATGCTAAAAAAAATGTGGCATACCAGCTGCCCAAACATGGTTCAAATGTGTATCAACGTAAGAAAGCAAAACATTAAGCCATGTAACTAAAAATAAAATTGTCAGGATATTGTCTTCTCTTTCCCCTGCATTGCAGCAGGTGTAGAGTGTAGCAGATACTGCTGCTGGAGTGAGGCTCCATAGCTAAAAGCCTGGTTCATTGACTGGCTCCTCCAGGCATTGTTGGGCATCAGAACTGGAGGAGATGGTAACACGAGGTGAATCCCTGGGGCTCATGTACCTTATGGATTTGCCCCCCAGCGGATGAGGAGGCTTTGGAAGGATTCAGTTTTTATTGATAAATGTTGGTAGGTACACAAAATGACGAAAAATATTTCCATTGATAACCAAAATTTACAGATAGGCAAAGTAAGAAAAATGCTGCTTGAGGATGTATTAAAACACAAATTATCAACACCACTTGTCAAAATATACAAAGTAAATATCTTTAAATCAAATCAGTTGTAAATGTTTAACTGTTTTAATCTCTGTATTTACTGCCATTAAATAATTAGCATCTAACCCCCACGTAGTCTGGCCTGCCCATAATTCATGCAAATGTAAAAATGTACATCAATAAAAATCTATAAGAATGCTTAAAAAGAACCATCAATTTTATCCATCAATATTACATATTTAAAAAATAATAATAATTCTGCCAAGCCAACTCATGAGCCTGAATAGTCTCTCAAACATAGATTCTAAGGCAAGACGGTGCCAATACGATTATTTTGTCTGACCTCCTGTATAAGACAGGCCATAGAATTTCCCCAAAATATGTCCTAGAGTATACCTTTTAGAAAAACATCCCCAATCTTGATTTAAAAATTGTCTGTAGTGGCGCATCCACCACAATCCTTGATAAATTGTTCCAGTGATTAATTACACATGCTTAGACATACCTCCGTGTAGGTTCCTCTTTCAGGAGTAAAGTCATGGGTTTTGCTCACATCAGCCAAAAACTGCACTAAAATTGTGATGTGATCATTCGGTCAGGTGGCTGCACATTAAGGGCTTGTCTTCACTAGGAGGGCAAGTCGACCTAAGTTACACTACTCCAGCTACCGTTGACTTCACTGCACTGCCTCAACAGGAGATGCTCTCCAGTCAATGTCCCTTACTTTTCTCGGAGAGCTGGAGTAATGGGGTTGACTGGAGAGTGCTCTGCCATCAATGTGGCGGGTCTTGACTAGACCTGCTAAATCGATCCCTGCTGCATTGATTACAGCAGCGTCAGTCTCCTGATGGTGAAGACCAGCCTAACACATGAGCTTCTTACTCTTCATTGTTCTGCAGTATCAAACAATGCAGAGGAGTGAAGCTAGAGGAATTGCAAGCAGGTTGGGGTGGAGACACTGACTAGAGGCATATGAAGGTGGAGCAGTTCTAGTCAAGGGTCTCAGCACAGGTAGATGGGAAGATAGTACACAAGAATAGTTGCACAGACAACTTGTGGGAAAGATAGGCGGACTGTCATGTATTATTTGGCTGTGGCTGCACATTTTCATTGCAATTATCTTGAGTTAGCAATAGTTAGGATAAGCTAACTGAGGGTGTGCCCCATACCTCAGGGTGTTACGGCTGCCTCGCTATCTGTATGTTTACACAGGACTATAAAACCCATGGCTGGCCCAAGTCAGTTGATTGAGGCTCACGGGGCCCAGGTTCTGGGGCTAAACATCACTGTATAGGCATTTGGGCTTGGACTAGAGCCCGAGCTCTGGGACCCTACGAGGGTGAAGGGTCAAACGGTAAAAGGTGCTACAAGGTAAAAAGATGCTTCTGTTCTGGAGTGTACACACTGGGCAAAAGGTGCTAACTCTGGAACAGGAGTCCAAATGACATTGTAGTCTCTGATAGGGTCAATGCAAGTCACATAGTATGAAAACAGAAGAAGCCTAGAACCATGTGGAAAAGTGAAACACTGAAAAAATGCCTCTCAAAAGCACTGAATTCCCTGGGTAAAAATGTGGTCGGAGTGGCATGGAAGAATACAGGACAATGCTCTCTCATGTGTCCTTCCTATTGACACCTGAATGGAGAAGCTATTATGCTCGTGTAATGGGATGAGAGGAGGTAGCGCGTTCGAAGAGTCACCCTACAGACTGGAATGCTGAGCTCTGTGAATGCTGAGCAGAACAGAGAGACGCCTGCTGCAGCTGAGAGCAGATTGTGGCTTCTGTAGTGTTAGGTGGAAGTAAAGAAATAATTAAATGTTAACTGATATATACATGACCGCCTTGGTATCATGACAACCATCCAAACATACCAGTGATCTACATTTGGATTGAAATGCCCATCCAGCTTTTAAAGAGCAATGGCATTGTGATTCCTGTTCCCCTTCCACTGCTAAGGCAAATGATTTAGGCATATTTTTCAGCTTAACTCCCCACTTCATAAACTAACAAGCTGAATTATCCTGGCCCTTTGTGGTTTAGGCCTAGGCTACACTACCGCCCTACATTGGCAGCTGTAGCACATCTGGGGAAGACACGCTATGCCGACGGGAGAGCACCCTCTCGTTGGCATAATTACTCCATCTCAACGAGCAGCGGAAGCTATGTCAGCGGGAGAGCATCTCCTGCCAGCTGGTGTGGTGTGGATAGTGTTTGGGTTGCTGTAACTTGTGTGGCTCATGAGGGTGGCTTTACATCGACTTAAGCAGTATTGTAGACCGGCCCTCAGACTTTGTTGTGGCACTCCTTTTTCTGAACACTTCCCAAATTGTTGAGGGCTGAACATCGGCATTTTCTTACCTTCTTACTTTTGCTGATTCATGTGACAAATGGCATAGTAAAGTCATTTTCTACTAACACCAAACAAAAACGTTTATTAGAACAAGGGAAACAGATTAGCTCTAAAACTACACTCTCTCATTTTTCCTCTTCGAAAGTATGTTCCCCGGCTCCACTTCTGCTTGGCTTCATACTACAATTTTAAAGAAACAGTATCCTCCCAAGTATGGTCAGCTGTCCCAATTAGGCTAAATCCAGGTGAGCTGGTCATATCAATTAAGACTTATGTTTTCATGTGACCAGTGATTTTGGGCACCCACCTTAAGACACCTCAAAGGAGGTATTGTCTGAGGGTGGGTGCTTAGCACTTTCTGAAATTCAGACCTGTATAAGGTGTCTCAAGTTGGACACCCATATACCGGGGTCAATTATGAAAATGTAGGCAATTGACGTTAAATATAAACAATAAACCTGTGAAACACACTATGGCTATCAATTAGCTTAAATCAATCAACAAAGGCAATCAATTAGCTTAAATACAACTTTTGAAAGTTGAAATTGCTTTGCATCTGGCCAAGATAAGAGAGCTGAAAGATTAAAAATAAACTATACCTTGAATAAGGATAATTGTAAGTGAGCTGTCAAAAAGTTTATTTCTCTTCCTTTCTTGCTAAGCCCTTCAGCAGGCAGACCAAAAGACAAATTGTGTGACAATTCACTCTAATTGTAATGAGCTACCTCCAGTCCGAACCACTGATAATTGCAGAGCATTTCCAGTTTCACCATGGAGGATGAGGCAGGGGATAAATGAAGCAATTTTTGATTATATTACTACCTTAAAGCAAAGCTCTCTAGCATAGTATGAAAATGAGGCACAACAAAAGAGGCTGTATATGGGCATCTATCCAAAATAGGTTTTTTGGTGGAGGGGGGAAGTTGCTGTCTGAGAATGGTTTAACTACTATATCTGGACTGCATACAAAATCATTTTAGTGATGAAAATAGCTATACACACAAAACCTTCATTGGAACTAGCAGGGAAAAAGATTGTCAGAGAGCCAGTCAGTATAAATAAAGCATGTGGCATGTCAGAGCCTATTGCTTCAGGCATGGATCCTGTCAACAACAATACAGGTCTCTGGTGGGATCAAGAGCACAGGACTATGGGGAAAAAGAAGAGATAGCAATGATTCACCAAAACTGTTGGTGTGATGGGAAGTGTATGCCTAATGTCGCAGCGTTTAAGAGTGAATTACATCTGTTTTTAAAATTCGGGAATGCCATATTGTGTAGAATCCAAATCCCCAGGCACTCCTCAGTATTTTGAAGAGGGCACTGTGACTTTTATTGCTGCCGAGGGTGATTTGTTAGGCATATCAACAAATATGATGATTTGTTGGTAAACACTGATAGAAAGGGGAGGGAAGGTATAAATATTAAAATCTGTTGAGATGGCATATCTGTGAACATTCTGATAAGACACCAAACTGAGTGCTCTTTTTCATGCCAGAAACGGTTTACTGCATTATCTGTCACACTTATACCTGGAAAGCACTACACTGCAGTCTAAAACTTAGGAAAGAGTCTTCTGAAAACAACTTGGAACTGTGTCTTGTGGTATGGGTGATGGTTGGCAGGATGACTATATTCCATTCCCCACTCTGCCACTGGCTTGCTGTACAGCTTTGTTGGTTCTGGAAATGGTTTCTTATATCACTTTACTGATCTGTATATCAAATTTTCCAGCTGTAAAATGGGGCTGATAATATCTATCTCCCCATGGAGTTATAACAGCTGCAAAGTGCTTTGATGTATTGTAAGTGCTAAGTGTATTATATCTATATAATCTAGTATAGTATTCAGTACTATATATCTAGTTGCTGCTCTTGTTTGCAGGGAAAATAGAGTAAGTTTGTATTATTTGGTAGAATTAGTTCAAACTGTGCAAATTTCATATGAGTGCATTGGACTCCTTGAATAAATGCTGCCAAATGACTGTAGATGGATTTTAAAGGAGTAAAGGGCTTTATAAATAGTTTTAAAGCAAAAAATTTCATTTTAAGAATCCAGACCTTTATTCTCCTTTTTCCCCCTCCAGCTATGTACGAAGATCTAGTTCTTTTAGGAGACACTACACAAAGTTCTGATGAAGTGGATATCTATCCATGTTATATAAAAAAATATGCCTGCCCAATCATATCTCGCTATTGGAATGAGAGGCCTTACTTATAATACATTGGAGATAACGTTATTATATGCCAAATCAAGGACATTAATGTTGCTAACTAGTTACAGCAAACTTCACTTTTTGAATGATTATTGACACCTGGAACCCATCTCTGATTCAGTTAAGTACCTGACAGTAAGTCATCATAAGACCGTCTACAAATGCTAACAGGGAGAGAGGAGGTGCCATGTGTTTCTATTTATCACTCTCTGATGGGCAAAATTGCTTGAAAGTAAGTTCTCCTGCAGAACTTTACAAGTACCATACGCTGCTCCATAACTTTTAAGTGATTCTATTCATCTCCATGACAGACTACATTTTTCAGGAATCTGTTCATTAAAATCAATGGCATTTTAATCATGAAATGGCCTGCACAGCATAACCTAATGCATTGGTGGAAATATTTAGTTTGAGCATTGGGTGAATCTACTTAGAGCAGGTTTTATACCACTTTGGAATATGTCAAGACAGTAATGGCTACTAAGATTCCTATGCTCAGATATTGAAATATATGACTCACCTGGGAAAGGGCATTATAATTTGACATTAAAAACAGCCAAACTCACTGTCTCTTGCTGGTCAACTATACTGTAACTGATTCTTGTAGAAAATCATCTGAGTATCTCAAAACTATTACATGAGTTGTTTGAGAGGGTTAGTCCAGGGAATGGATCACAGGAATGTGAGCTTGCCTTTCATAAACAGAATTGACAGCTGTTAGATAATACTAGACCAGTGTGTTATGACTTCTGAAAGCCCATTGTGGCTAACCTGTTTTGCATCACCATATGGTATGAGTGCAGTAGAGTCCCACACGATGAAAAATTAAGGAAGACCAATACATTTTACCACCTGAAATTTAATGAGGAGTGAAAAGAACTACGTACAGATTTGAAAGATGCTTGCTATGATCTTTTTGAGTTCAAGAATGCCATAGAATTTCTAAAAGCTATAGATTAAAACCGATTAAGATTACCAGGGGTCTAATGAGCATCTTCTGAGTTTCATAACTATCAAAAGCTGCAATGTTGTTCATGGATATTACAGCTGTATATAATAATGACCTTGCAGACCAAAGACTGATTATTTAAGGCAAAACAGACAGACTGTCCTCATGATCATGGCAAAGAAAATCCAAAGCAATTTTTGCTTTTCTCACTCTTATTTGTTGAAGTATATGAAAATTCTCCCACAGCTTGAATAATAATTAAAAAAAAAGGATGGATTTAAGGCCTGATCCAAACTTCATTGCAAGCAATGTAAGTCAATTCATTCAATGATCAGGCCCTAGTGATTCACAATCAGAGGAGTATCTATTGACTAAATGTTACGTTAACCAAGTTATGTTGTTATTGATGATCTCCTTCAAAGAACTAATGGGAAAACGAAATTGTTAATTTGGAGAGACAGATTTGTCTATTCGAGTGGAACCTTATCTGATGGTCACCAGAATGAGATATTTTGACCAAAAAGATGTGGGCATGGGGATGTTGGAGGGGAGGCGGTCCATGAAAAGTTTTGTGTCTTACAAAGTTGTACACAGAATGAAGAGCTAGGAGAGAGCACCTCTTCAGGTGGATAGAGACAGGGGACTAGAAGCCCAGACTCTGACATCCAATTCCTGGCATTAATCATGTTGTAAAGATGGTAAAACTCTTCTTCCATATTTTCTCATATACCCAAATCTGAAATCTCTTTACCCATTGATATAGAGGGGATGATCCAGGCCATTGTAAACAGCATTTTCTTTAGACTAGTTTTGTCTTGTGTTTCCCATGCTTCCCTTTCCCACATGAGGGCAGTAGGTTAGCCTTCCTTACGGACTCTTCTGGACAAATCTTGTGAATTGCCAAGCAACAGGGGCTGCAGATGCTCACCATCAACCAGAATTTGATGCTAACTAACATCATCAGAAAGAAACATAGGGAGCAACACATGCAAAACAAAAACAAAAAACAAAAATGCTTTGATTTGAAGACTGCTGATAGAATACATAAAATTAATTGGATGCATATTTATTAGAAATGACTTAAGCATAGCTATGGTAAGGTTTAGTAAAAGATCTGCTTAAACAGAATAAAGATAGAAGAAGTGGTTGAAAGGAAAATAGGCAAAAAGTAAATTTAGGAAACTTAGAAGTGTCTGAAAGAATATTTCTTAGACCCAAAGGCAAGATTCTACTCTTTAACAGAGCACAACAGAAGTTCTGCCTGAGAAAAAAGAGTTAAAAAGGTAGGCAGCCATAGAAGTTGTAGAAATATTAGAAGAAAAGCAGGCTAAAATCTAGAGAAAAATATGAATCTGCTTGTAAAGAGAATATGGATTAATATAAAGTGAGAGAGGTGGCTGAGTAAATGCAATATGATTTGATTGCATTTGACCAGAAAACATACAAGAAGGCAGCTGGTGAGGAAGCAATGAAAATATTCGGAAAATGAAAAACAAACAAACAGATAAAAAAAAAATCTTCAGTTATCCTTGGGGTTTAACCAAAATCATGAAGTTTAATATTTGGGAAAATGCTGTGATTTGTGATTGAATCATATATTTTAAATTTAATTTGGAGCAAAATTAAATATTCATCCAGATCCTCAGCTGATATTAACATTGAGGAATATTAACATTGATGGAACTACACCAATTTACACCAGCTGAGGATCTTTCCTATTGTCTTTAAAACACAGTAGCAATTAAAACCACATGTTTTTTCAAGTGTTTTATGATTTTCAGTAATGTAGCATTCTGAAACCCTTTGAACATAAAATTAACTTACTCATACACGCATTCACAGAGTGCTACTTAAACAGTTGTTAAAAAAGTTTGTTTTATTTGTTACTTACATTCCAATACTTTCTCATGCTTTAATTAGCGCTGCTGATAGAGTTCATAGTGGTGTGCGGCAATAACTGAATAGTCAAACTGGGATTAAGGATTAGTGAATTAGAAGACTGCTACTGAAAAGTTCTTCTGCTCAACTCAAAACCATTATACTATGTTGTTGTTGTGTAGTTCTTTTGTTCTTCGAAGGTTTTTCTGGAGATAACTTTAGGACGTAAGTGAGCCAAGACGTGCTTATTTACTAGGCTTTTAATCTCTAATTAACATAATAGTTTGTTAAAGCTCCACTCAAACCCATACATATTTTACTTCTCTTCAAATAGATGCATTTTCCCATTATTCAAGCTATGAAGGTGCTGTTTGATTAGGTACCATGCTGAAGGTCAGCTTGTGGCCTAGTTTCCATAGGCATGCAGGGGCATAAGAGGGGGATTAGATCAACCATATGCTCCCACCCAGACTCCCAGGACTGTGGGTCTGGTCAGGATGGGAAAATGGGAACTGCACACCCGCTATGGCCCACTGTGCAAATTAGCAAGAAGCATTATGTGTGGCTGGAGTCTTAGCTCCAACTCCCAATGAATAACCCAGCATGAACAGTGAGGCCTGGGTTATTACCCTCTGGGGCAAGTCGGGAGTAGGGAATGATGACTCTGTGTCATGATTCCTTTTCTGCACTACTCCATGAGTGGAGCAGCTACGCACCACTCCTTACAGAGGACAGATTGTAGCTGTACACGTTAACTCTCATTCAAATAGCAAATAGAATTTTAAAGGCTACCATACTCAGGCAATACTCCTATTAGCCTTCACCAGAACATTCCTTGGTTGGACTATGCAATCAGGGCTGTAAATACACACCCAGAGAGTCAAAATTCATCTAAAGTGGGTTTGATTAAAATCACCCCATGTGCTCCACTAAAATGGGGATAGCCCTGACTGGTTTCATTACAGGGTTGTTGTGGCGCTTACTCCATTCATGGTTCTAAAATCTTTTCAGCACCAGGAAAATAGTAATTATTATTATTTTATTGCTGCAGTGTCTCGGCACGTACTCTTCTAAGTACAGAAAGATGTTGCGGGTACCAGGGATGATGATAGGTGATATTTTAAAGGCATCCACTGGAAATGTATGATTTAAAATGCCAAAGAAAGAACATCCTGAATTCAGATTTCCACAGTATGTTGAACTCAGTTTTTTGTATTCATATACATTGTTTGCAGCATACACAAGATTTGATTCATACCCACTAGTGAAGTGCTGGGGAGGAACCGGTGGTCATAGTACATGTAAGTACCAGTGATATTGGATGCCGAATTTAGGCTTCTTGGTAAGAGATTAAAGTCCAAGACCTCCATTGTACAATTCTCTGAAATGCTTCCATTCCATTCATGCTTCCAACAGTCACAAGAATGAAATGCCTGCAAGCGGCATAAACTTTTCATACACACACACACACACACACACACACACACAGTAAGAAGTCCAAAAAATGCCACCATAGCTAAACAAAAGAGTGAAAGACTTGGTTAGAGACAAAAAGACATCTTTTAGAAATTGGAAGTAAAATGCAATTGAGGAAACTAGAAAGGAAGAAACTGGCAATTCAAGTGTTAAGTACAATCAGGCAGGATAAAAAAGAATTTGAAGAGCAACTAGCAAAAGATTTTTTAAAAATTGCTGTTGGTATCTGTAAGTACAGCAAAAGGAAGAAGCCAAACAATACGTGGGGCCACTGCATGATCAAGATGCTTAAAAGGAGCACTCAAGGAAGATAATGCCATTGCAGAAAATCTAAATGAATTCTTTGCATTGGTCTTCACTGCAGAGAATGTGAGGGAGATTTCCATACCTGAGCCAGACTTCTTAGGTGACATATCTGATGATCTATCCCAGACTGAAGTATCAAGTAGATGAGGTTTTGGAACAATCTGATAAATTTAGAATCATAGACTATCAGGGTTAGAAGGGACCTCAGGAGGTCATCTAGTCTAACCCCCTGCTCAAAGCAAGACCAATCCCCAGACAGATTTTTGCCCCAGATCCCCAAGTTACCCCCTCAAGGATTGAACTCACAACCCTTGGTTTAGCAGGCTAATATTCAAACCACTGAGCTATCCTTCTCACAGTAATAAGTCACTAAGACCAGCTGGTATTCACCCAAGTTTTGGAGGAAGTTAAATATGAAATTATAGAACTACTAACTGTGATATGTAACCTATTGCTTAAATCAATCTCTGTACCAGATGACTGGAGGGTAACTAACCTAATGCCAATTTGTTAAAAAAGGCTCCAGAGGTGATCCTGGCAATTACAGGCCAATAAGCCTAACTTCAGTACCAGGCAAATTATTAAGACTATAGTAAAGAATAGAATTATCAGACACACAGATGAACACAATATATTGGGGAAGAGTCAACACAGCTTTTGTAAAGGGAAATCGTGCCTCACCAATCTTTTAGAATTTTTTGAGGAGGTCAACAAACATGTGGACAAGGGTGATCCAGTGGATATAGTATATTTAAACCTTCAGAAACCCTTTCACAAAGTCCCACACCAAAGGCTCTTAAGCAAAGTAGGTAGACATTGGAAGGTCCTCTCTTGAATCAATAACTGGTTAAAAAATAAGAAACAAAGAGCAGGAACAAATGGTCAGTTTTCACAGTGGAAAGAGGTAAATGCCCCCCAAGGATATGTGCTGTTTAGTATATTCTTAAATGATTTGGAAAAGGGGGTAAACAGTGAGATGGCAGATACTAAATTGCTAAAGATGCTTACGTCCAAAGCTGACTGTGAAGAGTTACAAAGGGATCTCACAGAACTGGGTGACTGGGCAACAAAATAGCAGATGAAATTCAGTGTTGATAAGTGCAAAGTAATTCAGAGAGGAAAAAAATAATCCTGCATACAAAATGATGGGGTCTAAATTTGCTGTTACCTCTCAAGATAGAGAGCTTGGAGGCATCGTCAAGAGTTCTCTGAAAACATCTTCCCAATGTGCAGCAGCAGCAAAAAAGCTATCAGAATGTTAGGAACATTAGGAAAGGGATAGATAATAAAACACATACCATCATGCCACTATATAAATACATGGAATGCCAACACTTTGAACACTGCAGATAGTTCCGGTCACTCCATCTTAAAAAAGATATATTCGGATTGGAATAGGTACAGAGAAAGGGAAAAAATATTAGTGTTATGGAACACCTTCATTATGAGGAGAGATTATAAAGACTGGGATTGTTCATCTTAGAAAAGAGATGACTGCGACTGATAAAAGTCTATAAAGGCATGAAAGGTGTGGGAAAAGTGAATAGTGAAGTGTTATTTATCTCTTCACATAACACAAGAACCAGAGGTCTCCCAATGAAATTAATAGGCAGGGGGTTTAAAACAAACCTAAAAAGGTATGTCTTCACACAATACACAGTCGACCTGTGGAACTCATTACCAGGGGATGTTGTGAAGACCAAAAGGGTAACTGGGTTAAAATAAGAACTATTCACGGCTATTTGCCAAGACGGTAAGGGACACAACCCTATGCTCTGGTTGTCCCTAAATCTTTGACTGCCAGAAGTTGGGATTGGGTGACATAGGATGGAGTACTTGATAATTGCCCTATTCTGATCATTCCCTCTGGAACATTTGGCACTGGCCACTGTCTAAAGACAGGATACAGGGCTAGATAAACCACTGGTTTAACCCCGTATGGCCATTCTTATGTTCTTCTGTAATATTAATATAAGTGTTTTGGAAAATTTAAAAAATAATGGTAACAGATAGGGAAGGGAGACAGTAATAAAGACAGAGGCTAGGTCTACACTGGGGAGGGGGGTCGACCTAAGATATGCAACTTCAGCTACGCGATTTACCTGGCCATGAGGACGGCAGCGAGTCGACCGCTGCTGCTCCCCCATCGACTCAGCTTCCGCCTCTCACCGCAGTGGAATTCTGGAGTCGACGGCAGAGTGATCGGGGATCGATCACTACCCACCGATCAGGCAGGTAGTGTAGACATACCGAGAGTGGAAAGAAATGTAGAAAATAGAAAGAAAGGAAGAAACAGAGAAAGAATGTTACCAAATTATTCCATAATTGTTCACTAACAAAGATCATTGCGCATTCCTTTGAAGCATCTGGCTCTGGCTACTACGGCAGAGAAGATATTGGCCAAATGGACCATTTCTCTGATTCAGTATGGCAATTCTTTTCCCCTATGCATTTTATGTTTTAAAGATAATGTCTAAAAGAGTAATACGGGGAGGGAAGTGAACTAGGGTAAAAGCCCAACACCATTCACCAGACTGTGCCATCATTTCTCACAAGGAACCAGACTGAATCAATTTATCCTCTACTTCTGCTTGAGCCCCAGGGCCAAATGCAGCACTGTGCCATTTCCTTCAGTGAAGCTAAACTGATTTAGGGCAGTTGAGGATCTAGCCATAAATGACTTTAACTACCTGAAATGTTTATTAATGTGTCCTTTCACTACCCCATACACATTTCATAGTGGCATCTAAGTGCCACTTTAGAAAGTCACTCATAGTGCAATGAAAGCAGGAAATAACATGGATAAAATCTTATATGCATTACAGTTTTCTGTACATAAAATCAATCCTCTCAATCAACGGGCATTGACTAATTCACCAAATGGAAAGTAAAAAAAAAATATTCTCATCTCCTAAAATGAGGTGTACGATAGTAAATAAAGTGTGTTCTTTTCCCTAAAAAGTATGCCTGATTCAGCAAAGTACTTAATCACATGCCTAACAAAAGGTGTGAATTATGTTATTGGCTTCAGTCGGACTGCTAATATTAAAATTAGACACGTGTTTAAGTATCTTACTGAAGTCAGGTCATAACTGTGTTATTACACATTTTGGACCTAATTCAGATCTGGGGGAAATGATTGCAACTACAATGAAGTTGGACCTGATTCCACCAGGACTGCCTTTGGCCCTTTATGGTTAAAGTCTTACTGTGTGATTCAGACATCAATGGCGCTATCCCACTTCCATACCCACTTTAGGACCTGTTCTTTCAAGTTCATCTCCTCTGAATCAATCATCATTATCAGACACATTTATTACCAAGTTCCCTTAATCCATGCTTTACCGCAGTGTCACATACTGTGCAGAAGGCACAGAGATCCTTCTACATTTTAAAGGGGCTGTATTGTAATATCCCATCAGATTTCTCCATGCACCTGCATCTCATTTTCAGTGCACCAAAAGTTCTTTCAATTATAGATTTAACAGACAATGTGCTGCATTATAATGACATTCCTCTGGCGTTTCGGGACTCGGAACGTGAGGCTTTAGTGACTTCAGTGAGGCCTTAAGGGAGATAAGTGCTCTCAGCTACAAACGGAAAAATATGATTTCACTTTTAGTAAAATTTGCCCGGACAGGCAAAATTCTGCTCTCAGTTGCACCAGTTTAAACCCAGAATAATTACATTGATTTAAGAAGAGTTATTCTGGATTTACACTGGTAAAACTGGGCGAAGGATTTATCCCACAGAGCTGTAATATGAGGTCTTATAATTCTAACAATAATGTTAGGAACAAAAGACAAAATTTGTTCTATTTTTGACAGTATAAAACCTTGCTCCCATTTACATAATTGACTTTTTGTTTTAAGTGGCTATTGCTGCCGTGATAGCAATTGGCCTCCAAATATGGGAGTCTCTCACTTTCCTGTACTCTGCACCGGGTCTGAAAAGACAATGACAGATGAAAGCAGATTGGAACAGTGGTAGCTTGTGACTTTTTTGACAGGTGAGGCACAAATCACAAAATAGTGATGGCCCCAGGCATAATATAATAGCTATTAAAAGCTCACCTTATTTATAGTGAAGAAGCAGCAGGCAGACCTGGGAGCTGGAGCCACCACTGTGGTGCAGCTATTACCTGGGCCAGAGTGAGGGGCAGAGCATGAGACAGGCCTGGGGCTTGGCAGCAGATCTTCATGCATACGTACAGGGCCCACCCCATGAGAAAGGGTGCTCGAGAGGCATAGGGTGTAGCTCCCCATCCCTGTCCCCTGCAAACCTCCTGCAGCCCTGCCTTAACTGCTACAATCCTGCGGTGGCCTCTCCAACAAGTGGTTACCACAGCAATGCCCTTATATAGTGACTCCCGCATGTGGTAAATTGCCATGGTAACAAGGCGCTATTAGCTATACCAAGATTTGAGCCCCATGCAGCACTATGCTCTTCAAACATCAGAATAAAACTCCAGACTAAAAGGGAATATTATATTGATGGGATCCAAGCCAGTTGCCTGAAGTAAGCAGGCTGAATGTAAGGGGGCAATTGTCCCTCTAGGTGGTCCAGCCCACAACTATGTGATAAGAAAATACAAGTGTGTTGGCGAGAGAGGAAGTACATGGGGCATAATGGCGGAGAAGATCTGCTTGGATTGGGTAGCTGAATTGAGGGCAGTCAAAAGCCTACCTTTTTTCAGAATTGTTGCAAAGAAGGTTTATATCTGGATTGCTGATAAGGGTGAGAATAGGGGACAGAGCGTTTGTTTCTTAAAATAAATAAATAAGGGAAGAGAAGTGGTGTGTTACTACAGCTGGTTGGAAATTTTACTTTATTTTCCAGTAACATTTTTGAGGAAAGTTTTCAGGTTTTTGTCAAAAAAACAAAAAACACCTAAACCAATCTTTTTTTAAGTTTTCACTTTTCAAGCAAAACACTTCACAGTTTGGCTGAAAAGATAAATTTTCATGAGAAAACTGCCATTTCATCCCAGAAAATGCTGATACAGAATTTTGGTCAGATCTGCTTATGACTCTGAACATAAGTATGAAAACAGGAACTATGTTCCTAAGTCATCATGTTCATCTTCTCTTTATTTCTCATATGAACCCATAATCCTCTGATTGTGACAGCAATAAGCGTTTCCACAAGAGTGAATCACAGTTGCCAACTTTCACGCAGTAAATAAGCACCCCGACTTTCACAATAAGCCAAAAATCAACCAATCCCATTTCGAAACAAGGCCAAAACAAGCCAATCCCTAAGAAACCCCGGTGTGCAGTCTGGGACTGTGGTGGGCCCGCTGTGCACCCCAGACTCTGTTCCCACCTTGCCCCTGCTCACTGCCCCTTCCCCCTGCTTGTCAGGAGCCGATCAAAAAAAAGAAGCCAAAAACTAGCCAACAAGCAACTCACAAGCCAATTAAGCCAAAAACAAGCCCAATTTCGACATTTTTTCCATGGGTTTGGCATGTCTGGAGTGAATACTGATATAACAAGGGCCCTGATCCTGCAAAAGTTTAGTTTCATGCTGACATACCTGGTGCCAGCTCATGCCAAGGCCCCACTGAACACTGACAAATGCATAGCTGGAAACCAGTCTGGCTTAGCTATGTTTTAGTATTGTTAAAATAAATATTAGTGTTATAAGAATGTGTTTAGAGTTTAGTCTTTATTAAATACTTGTAGGTTGCTATACATATTAATCTTACTTGTAATATCTGTATCCAATGTTATAAAGTAATATTTAAGTGTTTGCTCTGTAACTATAAAAATGTTTGCTAAAACTATAAACCCCCACAGTGAGAAGAATATCATTACCAAGTGTGAAATACTAGTTTGCCACAAGCGGTGTCTTTTCCTGCCCAACAAAAGAAGGCCCAGATAAGCCATTGTGAAATGTCAGTGGACAAAAGACTTTGGTAATTGTCCCACGACCCTCCTATGAACATGCACAAGCCCTTGTCCCATCACATCTTGAACATTGTGAGGAAGGGAATCAAAATCCCTGTCAAGAAGGAATTGTTATCACTATGCTGCTTGGAATTTGGAGAGGGCAATAATTGTAAGCATAAGCAAAAGATCCCCAAGCTGCTTAGCTTGGCTTAGCCCTAAAGGACATATAGAGCTTGCCTATTACAGCAGTGTCTATTACTTTTTTGAAACCTAAGACTGTATCTCTTTCATGTGTGTATGTTTACCTGCTTTAACCTTGTAAATAACTCTAATTTCTTTTTACTAGTTAATACATCTGTAGTTAGTTTATTACAGGACTGGCTACGAGCATTGTCTTTAGTAAGAGATCTAAGGTTCAATTGACCTGGGGTAAGTGACTTATCCTTTGGGATCAGGAGTAACCTGAATATTAATGTGATTTTTGGTGTAAGGACTATCCATCACAAAGGCAGGCTTCCCTGGGTGGCAAGATAGACTGGAGTGCCCAAGGGAACTGACTGTGACTCAGTATTAAGGCTTTTATAGTGCTTTAGGAGTTCATACTTGTTACTTGGTTGGTGAAATCTAATTATAGACCATACAACCAGTTTGGGGTTTGTGTTCTGTTCCTTGACAGTCTGCCCTGTGGTTGACTCGTGAGCTACTCTAGACAACTTAACATAGTGGTTGATGGATTTCAGCCTCTTTCATTAATTCATAGATTTTAAGGCCAGGTGGGACCATTAGATCAGCACAGGCCATAGAATTTCACTCAGTTACTCCTGTATTGCCCTCCGTAACTTCTGCATGACTAAAGCAGACCTTCCACTCAGGCATCCAGTCTTGATCTGAAGACTTCAAGGGAAGGGGAACCCACCACTTCCATTGATAGTTTGTTCCATGGTTAATCACCAATTGCCAAGAGGTACCTAGCACCTTACAGGCATGGAAAGAACAGCAGGTACAGATGAAATGTCAGAACCAAAGGTCCTAAGGCCATCAAGATCTCAGCCATAGAAAAGTTGCTTTCTCCATTAAGGTCCATAAAATATGAAAAATCCTGATGGTCCCTCATCTGATGTGACATAGGCATTCACAGCTCCCCACCCCCTAAAGAATTCAGTGATAGCTGTTTTCTTTAAAAAGGGAGAGGGCCATTGAAAAATGTACTTCCTTCTGTTTTACCTCTCCCTTAAAGTGGAGAAGAAACAACACATTTGCTGGCCCCACTCCTCCTTTTTATCATTCACATGGATTGACCTGCATTAATTTAGGATTAAACAGTGAGCTGCTGTACTAGAAGATACCTAGATATTATCTATCTGAGGCAAAGAATTCTCCACAATACCAATCCAGAGAAAGCTAAGGATCTGTGAACTTTATGCTCCAGATTCTGGAGGACTTCACTTTAGGACCTAATTTTGGAGGTCAGGTTGGCATGGGATGGATTCCAGTACCTTTATTCACAGTAACTCCTTAATACACAAACAGTGCTATTGACTTTTATGAGACCACTCTTGGTGCAAGGTACTATTCAAACTGAGTAAGGGTATCACAATCTGACCTTTAGCAATACCAAATTATTTGATTTAAATAGGAGTAGGAGATAGGGCTGCCTCTGTCCCTACCGTTTAATGGTTTTTTTTTTTTAATGAACCTATTGCCCTTTTGTTCTGGGCCAGTTTATTTGGGATTACATCAGTCCACATGGACAGAAAGCCTCCCCTGTTTGCAGATTAATTTTTGGCCATTATTTCTTCATCTAACACACCCTATCCATCCATTAGATACTTCATAAACAGCCTGGGGAGTGCTTGGCTCTTAAATCAAACTACAAAATATCCCAGCAACCCACTGACAATATAAATAAAAGAGAAGCTACCTGATGACTTTCAGATGAAACTCTTCCCCAGCAGACTTTTTGGTACTTGGATGAGGAAGTACGTGCAGTTGGAAAGACATCTATGCTGTGGGATAGGATTAATCTATGAATGATGTATACTCCCTCACACCCATGTCTGCTATGTCCTTTTAAAGTGCTGCCAATTCTTTTTCCACTTAACATCAGGGGGGAGGGGGGCGGGAGGGGAGAAGACAGATCATATGTATAAAACTTCCTATGGAAAGGTAAAAAGCACCAAATACATCCAAGAAAAATGCAACTAAATGAAGATAAGAGGTGGCTTGAGACCTCTTCATTTAAAAGATTTATCATCTAGCTGCTTCACTGAGATGTATTTGGGGATGACAGCATTATATTACATTCCTGGAATCAGGCACAATATAGCGTGCCATTGAAGAATATATGACTCATCCCATCTACTTGAGTACTCTACATGCCTAAAAATAGAACTAACCTCAATGGCAAAAATGAAACTGGTCATCATAACTGCTGTACAAAAGTGGCACAAAACCAGGAAGCTTTTAAACACTTCCCACATGATTATACAATCAGCCTCAATAGATGATTTTGACCTACCAAAACTTCTTAGCTACATGATCTTATTGTCGTAACCCTTCTCATCGGTCCCCTCATTGATGTTTGGTTATGCTGACGCATTGCGTCATGTACAAAATTAGATTTAAGTTATTTAGGGAAAGGACCATGAGACGGTATTAGCAGGGACTGAGAATATGAATAACCATTTATTAATAACATTTTACAGTTTACACCAGGGGAGAATAACATTAGACAGTCTAGGTTACTAAGGGGTCTAAAATGTACATTAATGAATATATTCATTTTAACCCCTTCAGTAATGCTGCACCAAACACAAATATTTGTTTGTGCAGCACCATCTACAAATATGAGCTTTAATCTCGCGCTTGAGCCACATTCCACCATATGGAGAGACACAAATCAGCATCATCTTAAAGATCTAAATATTTTATCTCTAGGTTTTATAACACTTGTAGCCAGATTCACTAGGGGCACAGAGAGTTATCAATTATACCTGCCTATCCCTGCGAATGCCATGTCTCTTAGGAGGATGCCATTGTTCTTTCTGCATACTTCCCGTGGAGGCTGAGAGGCTTTAACTTTACAGCCAGAGTAGGCATTGTCTTGATGGAAGCTGCTGAGAGAATTGCATCCCACAGCTGGGTTGGTCATGCCCCCTTCCTTTGCAGAGGTGTCTAATTTGTGGTGCAAACCATGTCCAGTTTGGGGGTCTGCATTTTTTAAAAGGATGTTGAAATTTGGAGCGGGAGCAGAAAAGAGCCACAAAAATTATCCAACCACATTATGGTTTAGTCAGATACAAGTGAATGGGCTCAATACAGGGATAAACCGGGTGAAATTTAATGGCTTGTGTTATACAGGAGGTCAGACTGGATGAGCTAATGATCCATTCTGGCCTTAAACTCTATCATTCTAAAAGTTCTGGTCCCTTACCACTGCAATTTTTTGCCAATACAATTTTTTTGCCAATACAATTTTTTTCTCGCTGTGGAATTTCTGCCACTAGTGCCCTGTGCCAGGATTTCTGCCAACGGGGAGAAATATTGGGTACTGAATCCATGTGAGGCTTTTAAAAACCATCAAATCATTAGCCAGCCTTAGCATTAAAGACTCAGGGATGCCATCAGTATGGGCACTCACAGCAAAACTTATGTCCTTGTGTGAAAACATGGCATGTGAATGAATCAATACAACACATAGATAACATGGATCATGGACTAGATTGTATGTTTGTGAAAAAGAGCTTTGGGAGAAAAAGAGTTCATTGGGCCCTATATTCCTATCCCACTTCCCCCACCACAATGCATGTACAAAGCACAACTGTAGTCCCTGAGCATCTCTGAGCGCAGGGATTTTGTCCTTCAACCTCCGCAAAGATGGGGAGGGACAGGGAGGCAATGGGTTATTCCCCCAGGGACAGTACAGTTCCACACCTACACCAAACATGGACCAGTGTATAAATAACACAGTCCAGACCTTTAAGATTGACCCTCAGTTGCAAAGAATATATGGAAGGTTCCTCTGTTGATTGTGTTCCAATGGCCAAAGCTAAGGAACCTCTCTATGAGCATAATCTGACACCCATTGAAGTCAATGAAAATACTCCCTCTGAAGTCAAGACTTTCAATCTTGAGTCTGGGGCATTATCTGGTCTTCAATTAGATACCTGAACATGAGGTCAGATTCTGAGCTAGTGTAAATTGGCATAGCTCCACTGAAATCAATGTCAAAGGAATAACACATGGAATATTATATATATATTATATGGTGGGGGGGGGAGAGAGAGAGATGTCATTGTATTTGTATTTAAATACATTAGGTACATTTTGTCTCTGTGAGCTTTGGCAGTATCCCTTTAGGTTGGCCTGTTCAATATCTGTAGCTAACTATTGACTTTTTTGCATGGTCATATAAATGGAAGAGAGGTCAACAGACAAAAAAAGAATGCAGTTGAAGCAGCTGCAGTTAAATCAATGTTTGCTTTAAATTCCTTAGGACATAGGATGCAGCCAGCCAGATTACTTTATGACTCCTTTCCTTGCAATTTAGGGATGTGTGCAAACTTTCACACACACACCCCCATTCTTCCAAAGGTGATTTCTCTATTAGAACATTGTCGAGTTAATTCACTTAAGGCCCTTGTGCTGGAACATTGAAGTCAATGAGTGTTTTGCCATTGACCCAATGAAAGCAAGATTAGTCTGTAAGCTTAAAATATTCCCTTTTATCACTTTGGGTCTATCAGCATCCTCTGCTAATTCCTGTGGGATAAAAGCTGTCCCTTGATTTGCCTCAGTAGGTCAGCCATTCAGCCATATTTATGCAATTATGTAGATTTTTTACTATTTCTCTATAATAAAAGAGTCCTCATCCTATGGTACAGAACATTAGCTCCTGATACTTGTCTATGCTATATGCTGTAAATAAGGACAGTACTACATTAAATCTGCTAAAACCCAGTTACAGACCTTCAAAAATATAAGGCTCCAATCCTTCAAAGAGTTTCTCAGGTGCTTAACTTCATGCTCTGTCTTAGCTCTCCGTGATTTCAATGCGATCTCACACAGGACATAAAGTTAATGATGTATATCTATCTACTGGATTGGAGCCTGCATCGCTATTAGGGGTAAGACCAGGTTCTTTCTCAATTCCTCAGCTTCACAAACACTCCTCAAGAGAAGCACTTCTTGGCACCTAACAAGTGGCATTCACATGCAATGCTGCATCTCCTGTTTCTCTCCATTCCAGACCCCTAAATGAAGCAACCCGACAAACAATATGTACACATCAGGTCAGTCAACTGAAAAAAAAATAATTTGCAAAAATAAATTCAATTTCTTTTCACAAGGTCTTAATGGTAGAATCACAGTTTACTGGCTTTTTCAAAGGGCAAAATTGCTGTCTAATTTGGGTGCATTTTTTTGTAACCTGATTTAAATTAAGTATAATCTGGAAAGTGCTGTCCCTAATAATAAGGAGTTACTTTCTCCAGTATAGAACCTTGGCATATTCCTTTTCTTTCTGGTGAGATTCATGTGAAGAAAGCTAATAGCTTTGCACAGTTCTGCTGTGAGTGTCACTAACTGCAAGATCTCAATAGTTTAAAGTCTCTCCTGGTTAAGGTGCTATGAGTGCAGTATACATGGAGGATTCAGAGGGCAGTAATTTCTCCTCTGGAGGGATACTGGAAATATGTGAATGTGTAGTTACTAAATGTAATTGCAATATATACATGTAGTGTTTCAGTCTTCTGGGTGCTTCTTGAATTTATTAATATATTTCAGTATTAAATTAACTTACTATCTACTTTGCTGAGCACATATGCTGTTGGTGGGAATTCACACTAAATGCCTCTGATAACCGTGTTTGAGCTGAAGGGAAACTTTCCAAGACATTACATTTAGCAAATTAAGATCTGCAAACTCAGGAAGCCTTTCGCATCAAGTTTTTAGTCATGTGGACCCAGCTTCGTATTACCATCGATTTGCCATACAGACACACATTCTTTCCCTGCAGACACATATAGATGTCAATGGCATATTAAAACTAATCATTAGAATTCTAACTGGCATTTCTGGATGATTTAGCTGGGGATTGGTCCTGCTTTGAGCAGGGGGTTGGACTAGATGACCTCCTGAGGTCCCTTCCAACCCTGATATTCTATGATTTTATGATCTGAGACTCACTTTGATGGTGCCTGCAGTGTCTTGTTGGATTGTGACATCAGCTAAGATTCTGCTGGTAGATGTACGTATAAAACTGTCATTGACTTCAATGAGAATTCATGGACAGGGTAGAGTTGCAGGTTCAGGGGCTATACCTGGGTTCCGCTAGTAGACCAGTTGCCTGAGTAACCCTTATACACCATGACAAAGATCTCAGTGCAGGGACACAATGGAGATGGGCCAAGGGGAAGTCTACAGAACTTCATTGTTGCCCTTGTACCCTGCATAATAGGTGTTGATGGACTTCAGCACCTATTGTAGTCCCCAGAATACCAGCCAGGAGGGCTGTGCAGGGGCTCCACATCGAGGCCCTGTGTTAGGGGCTGGATTTCACTTCCTTAGCCACTGTGCACTCCCCTCAAGCAGCCCAAACATTCAGACTTTCTGAAGGATGAATGGATTTCATCCACAACTGATTTTCACCCACAACAGCAGAAAGTATTTAAGCATGAGTCTAACTTTAGTCAACTGTTGCAAATAATTTCTAATGCATGTACATGCAGTATGAACAATTAATTCCACATCCTGCAATAATAGGTAGAGATAGGGCTAAAATTGTAATACATTTATCATATTCTAAAGAAAGTTGTGTGGTATGCCAAGACAAGTTTACTGTTACAGCCTCAATGAACAAAGCATATGAAGTAATGATCTTATGGAAATGTATCCAGGATCAAAGTTCACTGAAGATTGCATAGTATGCTGTTCTTTGCATTCTGCTTAGGACCTGAGACACTTGTTGCATAGAATCAAAGTACAATGCCTCATCACTGTAGCTTTCACTGGATTTACAGTTTGCTTTTGCCTGCATTTTCTGGCAAATGGCAAACTGAGCACTTTTGCCAAATTGTTAATGTTTATATGCATGTTCACTTCCACACTTCCCACGCTGTTGTCAGTTGCAAGGTTTTGGCACCCTCCCTTGCATTGTTAAATTTCCTCAAGACATTTTCTTTCATGCCAATCTTTCTTATTCTGTCTCATGTATGGCTTCTTGACTTGCCTCCTTACTTAAAATCTGCACCTAAAATTTTGCCTGCTCTGTAGCTTTTTAGATTTTTGTAAATATTTCTAGAGTTATCTCATAGTCTTTGCGCAAAGTCTCACATACTTTTCTATTGCTGCAGACCACCATTAGCCTGTCTCCAATCAGGGAATCACTTCAATGGCCAAAACTGAAAGGCTGCTCTTTAACTTCAAGAATGCAACATAATCATCAATATTTTCTTGTGTCTTTTGTGCTTTTGTGTGAAGGCGGAATCTTTCATAGGTTTTATTCTTTCTGGGAACGCTAGCTTCAAACTCTGCATGTACCCGAGAAACTATTAAAAGCATCTAGTCCTTCCGCACTAGTTACAATTAGAAAGGCCATTTTTGTGGCACCCAATTAATAGGTTCTAGGACCAGAAGAGACCATTGTGATCATGTAGTCTGACCTCCTGTATAGCACAGGCCATAAAACTTCCCTACAAATAATTCCTACAGCATATATTTTAGAAAAAACATCCAATCTTGATTTAAAAATTGTCATGACCATTGGTAAACTATTCCAATGGTTAATTACTCCCACCGTTACAAATATACACCTTATCTCCAGTCTGAATTTGTCTAGCTTCCACCTGCGTAGTCACATACAACAAGAAATGTATGAAAAGCAAATGCTGTTTGAAATCTTTCCTTGATTCCTTCACATTTTTCCAATAAGTTAATTCTGGTGTTAGATTCAGATTATCTATCCTTATGGCCTTTCTGTGTTCTTCAGGTGTCTGGAACGGCTATAAAATCTTCTTGGTGATACTCATGATATCGTGTTATTCTTTGCCTTACTAAGATACAAAGAGCTTGTATTTAACAATAAAAAATTTAATTAAGCATTATATAACATAACAAGTGCCTGCTACAAGTTATAGCCGGCCAAAGTCTATTCTGATCTTCCCATTACAGTTCAGAACCCCACCTTCTCAAATGAAGGGTAACCATCAATCTTTGCAGCCACATCTCACAGCCTTACCTAACAATTACAACTGTTTCAGACCAGCAGATTTATGTGAATTTTAATGCAATTTAACCCGGGGCAGACTCATTGCCAGAAGGATGCTGTTGGACATGGCACTATCCCACCAGCTATTTGAAGGAACAAAGGTGGTCTCAAGAGGTGACAAAGGTCATAGAACAAGTGGTTGAAACTCGTAATTTCCATTCCACAGCTAAGTCTGACATTTGGGCAAAAATATATTACAAATAAGCATCAATATCCCACAAAAGAAAATGTCCAAAATGATTTCATTTTGGGGTCAAATAAAATGGTTTGATTTTTGACTTTCGCTAGTTTTAATTTAATTTTACTTTATTTTATATTATAATTTATAATATAATAAAATACAATAAATCTCTAAAAAGAAATAATTTTGAAATGAAAAATCTAAACATTCCATTCTCATCAGGTTGAAATGGAAATTTTTGGTCATGCCAAAGGCTTAATTTAGATTTTTTTAAACAACATTTCACTGAAATGGGCACATTTCTGCAGGATGTTTTAATCTTGAAAAATCAGCATTTTCTGACAGAAAAACTTTCTGGCTCCCTTCACCTGGTTCTCTCCAGAGCGAGCAAGTCCATCCTCAGTGCAGTCTCTGGTACTGCTGGAGGTGTTCCATCCAGAAGAGCAATCCTCAGACTCACCCTTATTATGGGGACCAAATCTATTGTCTGCCTCATGCAAAATGACCCACCAAGATTCTCAGCCATCAAGACCTCTGGGCCCTCCTCATGAAGATCCAGCAAAGGAAGAGGAGCTGAGAATAGAGGAGGAGACACCACCATCCTCTTCTTCCATAGATGAGGCAACTGTGTCCACTCCATCACTCTATGCAAATGATTTCCAGGTCTTTCAGGACTTTGTGATGCACAGACTCATTTGGAGGAAGTTCAGGAACAACAGCACTCTTTGGTGGACATTCTGCATACCTCCACTCAGGGCAAAGTAGTCTTGCCTATCAATTGGGCTTTACTGTCACCAACCCATGCAGATTCTGGCTACTATCCCACCCACTTTCAAGAGGGCTGATAAAAAGTATCATGTCCCATCCAAGGGTACAAAGTACCTGTTCTCCCACCACACTCTTAACTCGCTGGTCATCAGTGCCACCAATGAGAGAAACAGGCATCATCACTTCAGATTAACACCATCTGACAAATAGCTTAAATGGCTGGACCTTGTAGGACATGCAGCTGAAGATCTTTTATCCCAAGCCTCACGCTTCAAGGGAACAGGCCAGCCTCCATACTCTGGATGTAAGAAGAGATCTGATCTTCTACCTGCACAGAACTAAACCCCTCAAGTTTCCCTCCAGGTTCTTCATCTCCTTTGCCGAGAGGATTATGGGTCACTCTATTTCTATTTCTGGGTTTGGGGTTATATTCTGGCATGTTACAAGTCGTCTGGAGTACCACCACCCCAAAATGAATGCTCACTGCACCTAGGACTCAATCCATATCCATACCCTTCCTTAGAAAGGTACCCATCAAGGACATTTTTAACACAGCCACCTGGTCCTCTGTTTACACTTTCTCAGAGCATTGTGCCTCAATACATACCTGCAGAATAGATGTGGCCTGTGGTGAAGCTGTTCTGTACTAAATCTGTTTCCTCAGCACGCTCTTCCTCATTAAAGTACTGCTTGGGAGTCTCCTCAGATGTAGCCTCCATAGGGACAATAACTTGAAGGAGGAGGTGAAGTTACTTACCTTGAACAGTAACGGGGGTTCTGCAAGATGTTTTGCCCCTATAGATGCTCCACCACCCATCCTCCGTTCCCTTCTGCTTTGGAATCCTACAGTGGTCTGAAGTTGAGAAGGAACTATAGTGACATGCGGCATGAGCAGGCATATTGTGTGGTTATGAACCGACAGATGCTACTAACAACAATATCTCCGATCAACGGTGCATGGACACATGCAAATCCTCACATGGAGCACCTATAACTATAAACCCTCTTAAAGAACTCTACTTACTGTACCAGGCAAGTGACCTCTCCTAATTTCTAGGAATTTTGCTACTAAGATGACCATTCCCATGCAGGGTCATTGTTAAAATGTATCTGAGCTAAGCAAACGAATAGCACATCACACTGTCATAACATATATGATGGAATTTTAAATATAGGGTTTACTCTACTGGATGGTGTGGGTAAATAATATTGATATCAACTATAAGATACACTAAGGAACAAGTGATCTTTCTTGAGATATTCTGGATAATCTAAAAATCAAAAGGATAATGTCAATTGACATGCAAATTATGCAGCCTAAACAGGGAAAAAAACTATTCCCTCATTTTCCCTTGGAAAATGCAATTTAGTCTACTGTAACCAGGGCTTTCCAAGAGATAAAAGTTTCAAAATGATTAATATCTCTGGCAGAAAATTATACTGGTAATTTGTGTAGAGCACAGAGAATGCTAAGAATAATGTAATTTTTTTCAGAAGGATTTTTTTTCATAAAGGAGAAGGGTAGATTATGACATCTGGTTAAGCCTTTACATATTTTAATGTGAAGCAGTATATTCAAATTCCACACTTAGCTTTAAAATGAATAAATTTGTACCCCCAGGTTTGTAAATCGTAAAGGTGATGATTTAAGTGAAAAAGTGACATTTTGGTATAGGGTGAAATTTTAATACCCTGTCAATGGAAGAAGATTCTGAGTTCTTAAAATTTCCTTGTTCCCTAAAAAAACCTGCCAAAGTTGCTGGAAGCCTAAAGAAAGGTTTCTGAGAGTTCCCTGTTTTGAGGGCAAACATTGCTAACTCTAAACCTTTCATACTCAGGACATTACATATAATGATATTTTATTGAATACGTGACTAAACCAAAACAAATGTCACCAGAAAGGCACATAAATGCATTCAGGCACAGTCAATGAAGAGTGTCTCTTCTGCATCCGGAAAACTGACCTGGGCTTTTGTATTTTTCCTTTTTTATGAGCAAAAGAATTATTGCATCAGACATTGAGGGCTGATTGTCTATGAAAGATACATTCTTATCTGAGTTGATTAGTTACAGTACATATTTGTCAAAGAGACAGCAGATACCCTTTGCAAAGAACTTAACAACATTAACAAATAATAAGGTAATGGGGCTACAGACTTTTTCTTTCAAACCATTGTTTTTCCTTAATATTTAATGATACAAATATAAATTCAAAAGAGGATGCATACAGCATAATTATTCCCAAACACAAGAGACATAAAAGTAAAACTGCACAATCCAAATGCTCTGTGCAGAGCAGTGTTCCCATTTATCCAATATATTGGCTGGATGAGAAGCTTTCTCTAAAGATAGACAGTAATGGATTGGGAAACAACATTCACAGAGTGATGTCCATATTTTATGGAACTTGGGAAGAACATCTCTATGCTAAGCTTAGTTTAAATTATGCCATTGCTAGACTCCAGTATTCCTAGCCTGTTCAATGTTACATTTTTTACTTTTAATTTTGTAGACATGTGATTATATATATAGACACACACACACACATAAAACTCATTCCATATTATTAATCACTTACCTTCTGAGTTTCTTTTTAGTTTAAAAAATGTGCACTATCTATTTTACTTTAATTCCTATGGGCTGGATATTACCTAGCCTTGGCTTGCCTGCACATGGATGTAAGAGAGTAAGCCCTCCCTGTGGGCCTGTGGTAGGCCTACATAGATCACTCATTCCGGGTCTGCTGTTTAGTATGGCTGTAGCATGGTCACTGCTACCTCCCCAGGAACAAGCATGCAGCATGGGCTCTGTGCCAGCCCCAGGTTGACGAGTTGAAATGATCAGGTATGATGTGTGAAAAGTAAGTTGAGCCTAGAAAATGAATGAAGTCATTTACTCATCCTTTCTCCCCTGAGGAACAAGCGTGGAACTGTGACTCTCTGAGTGACAATTTCTTCCTAGGGGTCCTGCTGTGGGAGTGGGAGTGGGAGAGGGAGGGGGGCATAGATATATTCTGTCATGGGCTGAGACTGAAGTTACAAATATATATGTGTCATTTGTATATTATCTTCCATTTTATGCCAACACAATCAACTGCTATGGAAATTAAGTCACTGGAGAGGATTATGATTTCAACTGAGGGATAAACACCACATGTAAGTGGTTATTACCCTGTTTCAATGCAAATATCCTTATTAATAAAATAAAAGAGGAAAAACAGAACAAAAAAAATCTTACATACATACATTAAAGAAAAATCAGATTCAGATTTTCAGCTATCCCAATTTAAATCATCTTTTTTTTTTCTAAATTCAGGGCTATGTAGTCTGACTTTCCACTGCACCATCACGTTAACCCTGATTCCTAGCTGGTTTTCTTCAGAGGAAAGTCAAGACATTATTGACCCCCTAGCACAGCAGGTCTTCTAGCTGGATAAGCCATTCAATAACACCAGCTGGCAGTTAGTGCCTGTAGTCTCTTCATTGATCCCTACTGGAACAATTCCCTTTAAACTTAGCAGAACTCGTGGACTTTCCTGATATTCACATGGCAGTGTGCATTTCTGAAGTCCCATAGCTATTTAAATCTTTTCTGGATGGTCAAATAATGGAGTGGCCAGGACTCGTTTTAGTGGGTGCGGATGAAGATAGAATTGTTACACCAAGGAAAGGAGTGGAAGCACGTCAGCTTCATGAGAGGTAACTCTCAGATGTTTTGGAGGTTGAGGAGAAGCTTCTGACATTTTGCATGGTTATGCAAATAACTGCAATATTCTGAGTTAATAGAATGATTTCTAGATAAACTGTTTAGTGTAGTTTTCAAAAACGCATCATCTGGGTTTTTTTGGTGGGGGGGGCAGTTTATAGACTAGTTGTAGCCAGTTCTGCTTGCTACTCTTGCTGTGCACTGGTTTTGTATAATCATGGCATATAGAAAAAAGTCTCTAGACCAGCCCTTCAGCTTGTGTACATCAGCATTCTTCACTGACTTCAGAGTCATAGTCTGTAATTCCTTCACTTCGCTCTGACACCAACGAAGCTATACTAATTTACACCTACTGAGGATCTGTCCCGCCGCTGAGTGAAAGTAATCTAAAGGATTAGGTCTAAATGCCAACTCCGGCATCCAATTATGAAACTGGGTCTTTTAAGCTTAAATCCCAAATTTGAAAATTGACAATATTTTGCCCTAAAGCCAGTTCTCTTGTGCTGTAACAAGAAGCATTACTGTGAAGCACTAGGGTGGCCTGGAATTTATTTTAAAAAGAAAAGAAAAGAAAAGAAAAGAAAAGAGGAAAATTTAACATTATTTCATCACCCTGTAATTTTGCACACATCTCCTCTTTTGACTGAATCTAGTGGCAGATGTGTAAATTAATTTTGGATCAGAAACTCTAAAAAACTTTTTAATTTTCAAAATTTCCCTGCTCTTTCTCTAAACGTGTTCCCCATTAACTAGTCCAAATTAAGTGGCTGATACTGACTATTGCACTAATTAACTTGGATGTAAAATACTTGACATGATTTTTGGAGGCCATGAAATGTTTGAAGGCTCATCCTCAAACTGACATGTTTCAGCATTCAGGGATAAAAGAAAAGAAGAAGAAGAAGAAACTCTTAGGCAAGAGACCAGCTATTGAGGGACAAATTCTGGAACTGGCATTAGCTAATTGGATGAGCTGCAGACTGAGATATTTCAGGAGAGCTGGAGGGGAATAGAATCCTCACCTCACTGGCTACAGTAGGAGTGGAGCTGTTCTCTGGCCACTGCTGTAACTTTGTGGCTGCAGTAGCTACCTTCTGAGGTCTAAGTACTGCAATCTGGCAGTGGCTAGGCCAGTGGAGAATTGCATTATTGCTCCTGATTGGTTAAGAACTGCATGCACCCTTTTATATTTCTAACCTATTTCCCTCCCACATCCCATCCAGCTGTCACAGTCTCATCCACTTGTTATGTCTTTTCAACTGTAAGTCTTTGTGGAAGGGACTGTTATTTACTGTATTTCTGTACAATGCTGAGCACAAAGAGGCCCTGGCCTGGTTGGTCTCTAGGTTCTACCACAATATAAATGTTAAATAAGGTTAATATAGTCACTTCTATGGGGTTCAATAGCAGATGGATCCATGCAATCATAGATCTATCCCAGCAAAACTGTGTGGCTTGCTGGGAGTCCAAACCCCCTTCCCCTCAACCCCTCAAGGTTCCCAAATCCTGCCCTCTATGTCTGCAGTGGAGTCATACCCATCTTACTGGGTCAGGATCCTGTGTGGTCATGATGGACAGAGCGCAATTAAAGACCAGGGCTGCATATGGCTGTCAGAGTGGATCATGTTTATCAAGATGTCTCCATGGCTTGTGACAGCTGCTGGTTGTGTATATGGTAAGTGGATTGGTAAATGCTCATATGTTGCCCACTGGGAATCTTGGTGGTTAATCCTAGGCTGCATGTGTGTCTAATAAAGAGCAAGAGATCATCAACAACATTGCACCAGCAACATTGCACACAGGACTAGATGAGGGCTACAGACCAGTGACCTCTCACAGAGAGCCTTAATTCTTTCAAGACTGATGGAATTTCTCTCTTCTCCAGGCAGACACACAAGCTAGGATAGGAAGGGCTTACAAGGATGGCATGTGGTCTGGCAAATCCCTTTATTACAGAACAAGAAAAGTTCTGGTTATCTGCATCAAAATGTGGAGTTACAGTTTATGTAAGGTGCAAAACAATGTCCATAATTAAATAACCGACCTGACCCTCACTTTATGTCCACTGGTTTTACATTGATATAACTCCATTCAGTGGAGTTACTCCTAATTTACCCGACTGTAAGTATAAGGAGAATCAAGTCTGACATATTTTACTATGCCCCATTACTTTTGCCCTTTTCACCATGACCGCCCTGTGACTTCTTAAAAATGTCTGTGATAAAACAACAGCCCTAAAATCTTCACAGAGCAGCACTCTTGGTGGGCATATCAAGTTACCTGGAGAAACCTGAGATAACAGCCCTGGTCTCCCTTACACTGGGCCAGAACAATCTACTGTTTCCTCATATTCCTGTTTAAGGGGTCATTTGTTCTCCCTCACTGCCTTTCTTAGTTTGCATAATGTACACATGGCAAAAACCCAACAGCAACAAAATCCAGAGATGATGCCAAGCAAGCTTTCATTGTAGCGCACTAATGTCTCAGGCTATTCTGGTGGCAAGAGGATCTTAAGAAATGTAGAAAGGAGAAAAATCATTTTATTGTTATGAGCTGGTGAAACCCTGTTTTGGGTTGAATTCGAACCCTGTTGAGAGTGATAGGTGTGAATCCCCTTAACTATCCTGAGCTGTACAGAGAGTTCCTTGCTCACAGCTCAATCACTGGACCAGTCCTTTTATTATAAAGTGCAAGCTCATTTGGTGTATGCAGCTCCAGCAACGGTCCTTCTGGATGAACTCTATAATCATATTCCCCATTGCACTCTGGTTTTCTTCTATCAGTGGGAGTGTATTCACCACATTCCATAGGGTTTAGAGAATTGAAGGCCAGAACAGGAATATTGAGAGTTTTTATTTTCTTGTATGTATTCTTATATTGACTGAGAGTAAGAGGTATGCTTTAGTTATCTGAGTATTCTGCCATACACTCTCCCTAGTGTGCAGTGTGAGCGGGATGTCTTCATTTTATTAATTCAATAATCTGTACGGAAATAATTGTCATACCTTTGGTACCTAGTAAAGAGATTTGGTTGAAAATGGGAAAACTCTGCATTGTTGTTGCAGATCAGTTCCCATAAAAGTTAATGGTACTATTCATTATTATTATGAACTCTAGTCATTTTTATCAAGACACCCATTGCCACAGTATCTGGAAGCACTTCACATATGCATGGAACACTATCGTTTCCCAGAAGTTAATTCATATACTCTGTTTCCCCCAAGGCAACTGAACCAGATCACCTGAAAGGACCAGAAACAGATGATTTGGGGTTCAGAGAAAAACACTAAAGCCAAATCCACAGCTTGCCTAACTCAGTGTAGTAAATTTATGAAAGCCAGGGACGTAATCCTAACTGTCACAGGTAAACTATGGGAATCTGAGAATATGAAGCAGAAGGGCGTTTAAGGAACACAGCATCCATGATCTTGGACAAATGATTCTTGTAGTTTCACACCAACCCAGCAGTGCTCCTATCTACATGCAGGATAGCTCTATTCCAAAAGAGTACTCCAGAACCTTACACAGGATTCATCTACCTCTGAGGTTGGCCAACCAGGCATCTTCAACAGGATGGAACAGTCCTGACCTCAGCTTGGTGGAGGTGGTAATCAGGTATATAGGAAATCCTGGGGATACTTTGTATAATTTCACAACACAGAGAATAGCCAGTTAAGTGTGGTCCTTAATAAAGGTTTCACTACCTTTACCACCTAAGATCACTTGAATTTTTAAAAACAGGAAAAAGACATATGTGGGCTGACTAGCTGATCAGTTGCATGCCCACAAAGCTGCCACCGAAGTGACTGGGAGTGGCATGCACCTATCTGGTGAGATAAATAAGGCCCCTAGATTTTCTGCACACATCTGTCTTCCTCAGCTCTTCAGGTAATGCCTTCCCGCTATATGCCTCCCCCTGATAATTAGTTTAATTCACAGTTGCACTATCTACCACATTTTTCTCTCTCTATCAGGTCTATTGCTCCAATGCAAAATTGAAATCACCCAGCCTCCAACAGACCTATTTAACACAACCAACCTAGTCTGAATAGTGGATCTATGCTTTTATGTGCTCCATTTATGTCACCACAAATCTTGGGAACTGAGTTGGGTACATTGAGTTACATGCCAGCAGCCTGAAAATCATTTGAGAATAGGATTACTAGATTCTTGTTTATGGCAGAGACTGTTCCCCCACTTCCATTCTTCTCTGCCACAACAAGATGTGATTCCATTTTTGACTCTGCAGTTGTTCTTTATAGAAATATTTTTCAAGATTCATCCAAGCTAAGATATAGCTGAAGAAATCAATCCTGGTAAAATCATGTCAAATGGCACCTTTCAAGGTAACTGCTGTACTTCATTTCCTTTCTGCCTTTGCCTTCTAAAATTCCAAGCCCTTGCTATAAAAAAAAAAATAAAGTCATAAAAGGAAAGAAAATAGGTTCATTATTAAAATGCCCATTATAAATGCTGTGCACATTGGTTGTGTGCATTTTTTATTATTTTATTTTTCCTCAGGCAGTAACGGTAAATTAGTGTGTTTGTGACTTTTCTGCAATTCCATCTTTGAATGAGACTTATGCCAGATATTGCATTATAAATACTGACTTACATTAAGTCCCATGTGTGTCTCTCATGTAGAAATGAAATAGACAGTATAGTCATTATTCAACTTAATTTGCAATATTTATTACCCTTGGTGGATATGAATGTGTTCATTACATTCACAATAAATGACCTCTGGATTTCTGAGATATGTAATATGGTAGGAAAAACTTGTAAGAAGTAAATAAGATACTTGTCTTTCTCTCCATACATCCTCTTTCTCTATTCACTCCACTGTATCTCTACAGAAATACGGACTATATTGATTTTGAATTAAAAGATTTGCTCAATCCATTGTGTAAAAAATGTATCTCTGCATAAACACTGAATACAACTTTGTGCACAAATGCAAACGTATGAACTGCACTGTTGACACTCCCAGGAAGACATCCATCTCAGAGTGTGTATTAAATACAGAGACAATGAGTGTGGCAGAACTGATAATGAGGATGGTTCTTGCCCCATTGTAAAAGCTGACTGCAACACAGCAGAAGCCAATTAAATTACCACTACCACCACCACCAACTATGGAGCCATGCCATGAAGAATCAGTACATCCCATTGGCTAATATTCATAACAAGGGATCCTGGGCTGACATAGCTGGGAGGCTCAGTCAACCATGGAACAAGGGCAGTGTCAAGGCTGAATCCCCACTCTAGCACCACAAGGGTTTTAAAAATTAATACCTGCCACTCCAGGCTTGTATTTAACTCCCAAGCTTATAGCTCCTCTCTGACCTTGGCTTGGTAAATGCTGCCACCACCCAAATGCAAAAAAAAAAAAAAAAAAAAACCTTGGACCCAGGAAGGAGCACTTAGGAATTCTTCCCTGTGGGGTACCCTCAAGCCCTTTCACCCCCCACCCCCTTCAGGAAAGAGCCAAGAAAGAAAACAAAGGAAATTAGCTGTGGCCACCAGCTAATCAAACAATATATGCACAAACCTCTTAGGACACAAAAATCCAAATCCTTCTTAAAAAAGGTAAATTTTATTAAAACAAAAAGAAAGATTTTAAAAGAGCAATTCCAAAAATTAAGCACCCAAAATAGCTTTCTTGGGGGTTCAGCTTAAAGGTTATAAGCAAACAAAAGCATCTGGGGTTAGCACAGAGGAGAGCCACAAGTCAAAATAAAGAATAAACCTAATCACATTTATCTAAACATTCCCTATCCAAATAATTCCTTCTAGATATGGAAGATAATTTTTCATGCCTGGTTCAAATTTTACACAGCATTCCTGCTAATAGCGTTGCTGCGCTCCCTGCAGCCCAGAGAACAACAGACAAAGGCAAAGTTTCTTTCCCATTTTAAAAAGTTCTAGCCTTCCCATTGGCTCTTTTGGTCAGCTGCCCACTCCTTTTCTTCTACCTGTGGGCTTGTTAACCCTTTACAGGTAAAGCAAGCAAAGAACAGCTACCAAGAGGACTTTGCAGCTGGCTGGGTGTCCATCAAAGGGAGCTATCCCCCCACTTTATTTATCACAGGCAGTGTGAATACAGAACGAATGAGTGGAAGGACAACAGTTGCACGTAAGGCACCAGGCATGGCTACACTTGCAGATGTAGAGCGCTGTGAGTTAAACCAGCCTTTGTAGAGCGCAGTAGGGAAAGTGCTGTAGTCTGTCCACACTGACAGCTTCAAGCGTGCTGGCGTGGCCGCATTTGCGGCACTTGCAGCGGCATTGGGAGCGGTGCATTATGGGCAGCTATCCCAGCATGCAAGTGACTGCAATGTGGTTTTGAAATGGGGGGTGGGGGTGGGGTGGAATGTGACACGGAGTGTGTTGTGTGTATGTGGGGGGAGAGAGAGTGGGTTTTTGGGGTGCTGAGAGTGGGTCAGCATGCTGTCTTGTAAGTTGAGACCTCCCTGTCCCCCGCCTCTCTCTCACTCACTCAAAGCAAACAGTAAATGTTTGCTTTTTGTCAGAGCTGATAAGCAGCCGGCTTCTCTGAAATGGAGCTTTGAAAGGGCAGTTCTGCATTCCTGCAGCCGATTTCACAACAATGACAAGAGTGGCCACTTGACTTAAGGGGATTATGGGACGTTTCCGGAGGCTGATCACAGTGCAGTAACGCAACACCTCGTTCACACTGGCGCCGTGGCGCTCCAGCGGGGGCGCAGCAAACGTTATTTTACACGCCGAGGTGGAGTACCAGCAGCGCTGTAGTTGCAGAGTCAGAGCGCTCTACGTACCTTGCCAGTGTGGACGGGGAGTGAGCTAGGGCGCCCGGGGATGCTTTATTGCGCTGTAACTCGCAAGTGTAGCCAAGGCCACAGAAGCAAAGCGCTCTACGCTGGGCAGAGACTATTACAGAAAATGCAGTTCTTGCAGTGAGAGAAGCCTAGAAAATGTTCCCTACAGGCCTGGGGCAAATGGGTCAGATGATAAATGTTATCTGTCACTCTTCTTACAATTGTGAATACTCCACTGGTTTCCAGTACACAGCACATAATTTCAAGAGGCCTGTGGCTTCTTTAGTTTGCACTTCCTGTGGGTTCTGTTCTACAGGCCTGATCGTCAATGCTCACTGAAGTCAGTGGAAAGATGCACAATAACTTCAGTGGGCATTGGAACAAGCTCCGTGTGTGCTACAGGGCAAGCATGCCATGTTGGCCTCTTCCTTGTGGGCATGTCCACATTCTGGTATGAACTAGTACAAATCAGCAGCACACACTGGTACTGCTGCTTGTACATGGAGAAATATGAAGGAGGCCATTCATTTGTGCTGATTAATTGTTTCCATCTTTTATATGATTTATATCTTTCCCCAGTGCTGCATGATGTGCACCAGATGATGCTTCTTTTGCTGCTTTGTGGAACTGCTGTCCTCTGTTCTCCATCTTTGCTTTCTCTTGTTTTTCCTTTTTTTTCTATGCCCTATTCAGAAATGTCCAATGAGAAAAAGGAGAAAAGAAAGCAAAAGGATGTTGGCGGAGGGCAGTATCTTCAATAATTTTTCACTTTTATTGAAATAATTCTGGAACTAATTAGTACTGATGATTTAGAACCAAACTGTGGCATCTATTATTATTAATGATGTTAGTATAGCCTAACCAAGTCTGAGGCTCTGTTGTGCTAGGCACTGTACATATGCATGGCAAGAGACAGTCCTAGCCCCAAAGAACTTACAGGCTAAATAGATAAGGAAATCAAAGGGTGGGAGAAAGGTGGTATTAATATCCCCATGTTACAGATGGGAAACTGAGGCACAGAGAGATCAAATGACTTGCCCAGGGTCACACTGTAGCAGAGCTGGAAAGTAAATCCAGGTCTCCTGTGACCCAGTCTAGTGCCTTAGCCATGAAACCATCCTTCCTCTCACTTTAGCCCCTGGCCCAAGTGAAAGGTGCTGTACAGCCCCACCTCTCCTCCTCCATGAGGGAAGGGAGAGCTTATGTTTATAGGCACAAGTCCTGCCTGGGTGACACAGGGGGAATGTGCAGCATTCACCCTGCTGATGGGGTGGTGCAGTATGATTATTGCTTCCCAGCACAATGGTGTGTGCTGTGTCCCCAGGACACATTAACTGCAATCCATGCATTCCCTTGAACAACACCACAACAGGCCCTTGCACAAGCTTCTCGCGGGGAGAGTGAATTCTCCTTATTCTACACCACCTGCCTTAATTGTTTAAAACAAAAGAAACTGTTAAAAGAAACATACCAGTGTTTGAAAGCTATTGGCCATAGGAGATCAGGAGACAATGGGCCAAATCCCAGCATCCTTACACATATAAGCATTCTCTTTGCAGCTGGTGGTATTATGGGCCAGATCTAGGGTCCATTTAAGTCAATGGCAGTCTTTACATTGACTTCAGTGGGCTTTGGATCAAGGCCTAAGCCAACAGGATTTGTCTCAACATCTGCTGTGTCCCCTGTTAACAACTCCTTCATAGAAATGTTTGCATCTTACAACGAGTGGGAGGATGCCTAATTGCTAAGCTTTACTGTGACATAGATCTGGAAAAGGTCTGCTCTTAAGTCAACTACTTCATCTCCTGTGTTAATAGTGCAGGAGTTGCTTTAATTTCCTAAATGCTTCTCTACACTGCTTTTGCTCACCTCTAGAGCTGGTGCCTTAATTACCTTTCTTGACAAATTATTATACCCCTAACTGACCTTGGACATTTTCCCATCACATCTACCATAGTTAAAAATTTTACTTTCCCTTAGTTTCAGGCCATTACTCTTTGTTATACTATAGTGTACCTCAAACAACCTTCTGTAGCTTCTTCCCCTTTTAAAATGTCTTCCCATAATGCATCTTTTCTTTAATCTGTATGTATAAGAAAGAAAAATAATCTCTCTTTGTAGATCTTTCTCTCTCATTCTTTTTTGCCCTTTCCTAGATTCTGTACCATTTCACTCTGTTTTTATAGTAGGTTCAAAAATTTACTCAGAATTCCAAGACGTATATGCTCCAGAAAAAGTATGTATGAATGTGAGCCCAATCAAGAATTCACTTTAGCATTCTTGACCCCATTTATTTTTGGTTTGCAAACATTTCATGCAAACAATTTTTTTGTATCTGGGAAGGAAATATGTATTTATTCCAGAAGCGTTCATGCAGCCATCTTGAAAACCCTGTGGGTTCAGGAAGCAGGAAGCAGAGAGAATATCATATGATGACTTGCGTAACCAAACAGTTGCTACTGGTGGAATAAGAATAGCAAATATACAAAGCAACAATCATTAAAAAATAGTTTGTGAGCAATCAATAAGCTGCTATTGATTCACATATGGTGAAACTCACCCCTGGGAGATTTTATTATTATTTGTATTGCTGAAGTGCCAACTGAGATTGAGGTTCCATTGTACTAGGTGTTGTACATGCGTATAGTAAAAGACAGTCCCTTCCCCAAGTGCTTAAAGTCCAAAATGGATGTGACAACCAAAGAGAGGGGAAAAAAGGATCACATTTTACAGATGATAAACTGAGGCAGAGAGAGATTAACAGCCTAATGGAGCACCCATTGACTTCAATGGGTATTGGTGGGGGTCTGTGTGACTTACCTAAGTTAGAATCATAGAATCATAGAATATCAGGGTTGGAAGGGACCTCAGGAGGTCATCTAGTCCAACCCCCTGCTCAAAGCAGGACCAATCCCCAACTAAATCATCCCAGCCAGGGCCTTGTCCAGCCTGACCTTAAAAACCTCTAAGGAAGGAGATTCCACCACCTCCCTAGGTAAACCATTCCAGTGCTTCACCACCCTCCTAATATCCAACCTAAACCTCCCCCACTGCAACTTGAGACCATTACTCCTTGTTCTGTCATCAGGTACCACTGAGAACAGTCTAGATCCATCCTTTTTGGAACCCCCTTTCAGGTAGTTGAAAGCAGCTATCAAATCCCCCCTCATTCTTCTCTTCTGCAGACTAAACAATCCCAGTTCCCTCAGCTGCTCCTCATAAGTCAACATAAATTCACAAAAGAAGTCTGTGAAAGAACCCTGAATTGAACCCAGATCTCCTGAATCCCAACCCAGTGCCTTAATCACAAATTGAAACTTCCTCTTTTTGTTTTGATTTAGAGCAAACAGTGCACAGTCATTGCCTTTCACAATACTTAGGTATTTCAGATGGAAATGCTCCTTATCCTGTGCTGAAAAAATGTTATTTCATACTGATATTTGTTTTCAGGTAATTTACAAGTTACAGTATGCGGGCTGTTTGTCTTTTTTTAAGGAGTTAAAACTGCATTTACTTTAAATTAAAACAGATCCAAGAGGAGGAATTGTCTGTGGGTGGTTGTCATTATTTAGATGTCTGACAAAATACAATAATACATTTTGTTTAATTGCATGTGTTCTTAACACCATTAAAGACAAACTATCTAGACTGTCAAATGCTAATACAACCTGATTTTTTTTTGCTCTGTGAAGCCTGTCAAAGCACTTGTCAAGTGATAAACTCCCCTCCCCCTCCATATTAAACTCTATTTGTAATTAGTAATTTCCCATTACTGTTCTCTACTCTGTTTAATAACTCATAGTGTAACAATCTTCTTGGCTGAAAGTACATCTCCCAGCTATCTTGGATGAGTCTTCAAAACCACACATTTGACAGTTACTTTAAATAAATTAAGTGCCTAATCGCAGGATCAAATGAAAGCTCTTCCTTTGGTATGTCCCCTACCGTAATGTCTCTGAAAGGAAGTCAGGAAGTGGGCTCAACAAGGAATTTTTTAAAGACACATTTCACTTTGAAAGAGGAGCAACTAGAGTTAGAAAAATCATAGATGTTAGAGATGGAAAAGACCTATGATAACATCCAGTCCATTTTCCTCCTAATGCAATAGTGCTCCCCACAGTGCATTTTGCCCACTCAAGTTGTAAGAGTCCCAGCCTGTAAGTCCCATTTCCTTTATTAGATCTCAATCCACATTGCTGAAGGGAATATTAGCTTGTTATTACATATTATTTATAGAATGACATGCCTGCTGAGCAGTCAGTCTAGACTTTCCCTTTCTTAATATCCACCCATTATGTTATAACCCCACATACAACATGTATCTTGTTGCAAGCAAATCCAGCTCCTTATGTGCTAACGAGGGGCATGTATCAGCATTCACATTGTAGTCCCTATCAGTACCCGGCCTGGGGTGGGGAAGCTAATGATCCAACCAGTGGACCAAATTCACTGATAAATCCTGATCATGTCCCACCTTGCCCATACGCTAAGAAGATGTGTTCATAACAGAGCAACTATTATCTTTGTGTGACATGGATCAGTGCCTCTGGGTATGTAGCCCAAAACTGCATTGACCCTTTTTTCACTGCCATCCTGAATTGCATACTCATGTTAAGAGCTGTTCTGTAAAATGTAGTCCCAGGAAATAAACAGGTGGATGACAAAGGAAGGGAAAAGTGAGGTTACGGTCAATGTTGATATAAGCAGGGTCTGAATGAATGCTTCCCCGACAGCTAGTTGGGAGGGGAAGAGACTATGGGTCTGTTTATGTAAATACAGTTTGCTCCTGCTCTGTTTACATATTTATCAGGTAAAGCTTTATCAAAGTGATCAACTTTGGCTGGTGTTGGGTACAAATGACAGTGCTGAATGCAGGGGTAAAATATGGTTATCAATGTTGTAATTATTGTAGGAATACAGGAAAGCAGGATTGTGCTTAACCTGTCCCATGTTAGGGGAGGTCACTCTCAGTTGAAAGAACCTTGTTAAGCAGGGGATCAAGTGTCTGAGCCCTGTGAAAATAAGAGGGGTGAGGGTAGATGTACCAGCCAGGAAGCTGCAGTCCTCAAGGGGTCTTCCTAGAGTGGTTTAGCTTGTTTCTCCCCACTGTTCAAAGAATAAAGCTAAACAGGCTTCATTGTTTCTATACAATAATGAATACAATAATATTCAACATCAATAAAAAGGCACTACTAGGATTTACCCCCCCAAAAGAGTATTCACTGATTAAAATCCTTTCAATGAGGAGAAACAGATGAACTTCAGGAGTTTGATCTTCACCAACAATAAAAAATAGAGTTTTGATTTCTTCCCAAAAAAGCTCATAATAGCATTCATGCATTCATCAGATAACCACCTTTCCCTGAGGAGTTCATACTCTTGACAGTTAACTGCATGCAGCTTCTCCTTTTCCACACCTTGTATTAATTGCTTTAGGAATGTGTTTCTGCCCTGCCTGCCCAGAGCTGGAAATCACTGAGAGCAGAAATCATTTGTAGCAGGAATGTAAGAGTAAGAGACTAGGTGGTCTGCAGGAGCTTAGACAGTGGCGCAAGCACGGTAGCGTTTATTCTCTTCCCCCCTCATGGCAGGAGGAGAATTCACACAGATGTACCTGTGATCTCTGGGTCTGCACTGACCATGCACACCACCTGTGAGTGAGGTGTTAAGGGGGGGGCACACTACAAAAACTTAGGTGTTAGGCTCCAGAACCTGAAGCAAAGGATACTTCCCAGGATACTCTCGGGAGGGCATCTTGCTCATGCTTTTCTGTTTATGAATACTGTTTGTGCTGTTTTCTCAGATTAATGCTAGGTTACTTTTATTAAAGAAACTCTTTCTACCACAGACTCTGTGTTCGCGAGAGGGGAAGAATTGCCTCTTCAAGGCACCCAGAGGGTAGAGTGAAATGTTCCCAGGTTACTGGGCGGGGGCTCGAGCCGGGTTTGGTTATATTGTTGGAAAGAAACTCCCTAGATATTGAACCCAGCCCTTCTTGCTGCCCACTACAACTGTCAGAAGGGTTACGTTACCATAATATTTCACAAAAACAACAAGGAGTCCGGTGGCATCTTAAAGACTAACAGATTCATTTGGGCATAAGCTTTCGTGGGTAAAAAACTCACTTCAGTTGAAGAAGTGGGTTTTTTTACCCACGAAAGCTTATGCCCAAATGAATCTGTTAGTCTTTAAGTTGCCACCAGACTTCTTGTTTTTTTTGTGGATACAGACTAACATGGCTACCCCCTGATAATATTTCATAGTTTCTTCTCAGCCTTCCCTTGAAAGATTTTAAAGAACTTTTCAAATGTTGTGTACATTTTAGAGATAGCAACACAAACTCAATATTTTTTTTATTTGCCCAAGATGTAGGAAATTTGTGTCACACCCTGTAAAGGAAATTAGAATCAGAACACGAAATCAGGAGATCTGCACAACAGACAATCCTCTGAGAATCAGAAGATTAATGATGATGAAGAAATTGGAAATTGCATGAGATCAACCTTGCAAGAAATCTTGCAATAAACTTCCCTGGTTTTGTCAAAGCTAGAAATAAAGCAAGAAGAATCATTGTTCCCAGGAGAGTATATCAGTAATTCTGTCTTATTAAAGCTGACACAAGAGGACACAGACAGCTGCAGATAAAGATTATTAATTATTATAGTAAAGGCTCAGGATTGGCTTATGTTTTGGATACAGGTCTATGCTTACTGTTAAAAATGGGCATCTTAACCTGTATGAAGATAAATAAAACCTGATAAACTATGTGAGACATGGGAATCTGAGGCAAAATAGTGAAGTGCAAGCCTAATTGGCCATTTCCAGATAGAGCCAAATCTAGGTCCTGGAGGATCATGTGGCAGGCACACAATAGGAAACTTTTGCATAATGAAATAAACTATGTGCAACACAGACTAGAACCCCTAGCCAATTAAAAGTATATCTTAGTTTCGGTAGCCTGCACGGGCTTTGAGCCCAGCCAGCCATTTCAGGAAGAAATTAACAGGCCTGAGACCGCCTGTTTGTTTATTTTTTCTTAAATACACATATACATAAATACATAAAAACCTGTGTATTGGAGAGCAGCAGAGGTGACTGTCATAAAACTTGGGAGTAAGTGTACCTTCTCCACAGATCACCCACAATACCTATTCTCAAAGAATCTTCCACATCATATCCACCACCATATGCTGCACTGAAAGTTCAGAAGCGGAGAGCTACTTTAGCTTATATCCCAATTGTCATCGGCCTGGCTGTGGGCGTTCTCCACAGCATAAACATGATTTACAAATGAAAATCATTTTAATTCCCCTACTGTTCCTGAAAAGCTGCCAAAGGCGAATCTACCCCCCTTTTCTTTTCTGGAGGTCTGTTAACTTTTATTGGGACAGTGAACCAGGAGAAAGCAGTGGGACAGATGTAACTAATGACTCCCTGGCTAACTGGCATGACTTCTGGGTGAAAACACACAGCTGGCCGGAAAAAATAGTGTCCTCAGGCTTGCTGACTGTGATATTAAAGTTACAGCACATAGGATGCTATAGTCAAGACATGTCAGGTAGCAAATCTGTACTGAGTCAGCACTAGAGTCGACTACTAAATATTAGTTGAATCATTTTACATATTGTGATATTTTGCAATTAATTGATGATTTTTAAAAAAAATTATTTGTCAGATCTGTAGAGAAGGAGCCACCATGTGTGGAAAGATCCCAGGAAGCCTTTTTATGTATGTTCTGCTGACTCCTTTTACTGGTTTATGGCCTCATATTTAAAGTTGCGGTGCACTCACAACTGTCACTGAAATCATTGTGAGCTGTGTATGCTGAATGCCTTCAAAAAAATGAAGCCTCATTATTTAGCACTCCAGTGCTCCATTTGGCCAATAGTTATGACTAGTCAAGATATTTAAATTAAAAGGAAAGGAAGAGTCCTCAGGTGAATTTCTGGTCCCGCCGAAGTCAATGGGAGTTTTGCCCTTAACGTGCATTTCCTTTATAAATGCGGCCAGGATGTCACTCTTGGGATATAAAAGTGGTTGACAAGAATATATCAGTTTTAGGTATAGACTTGAGAAAGATGCAATCATCTTTTGAAAATTCAGCATTGGCCACAAGATACAGAGAGGCTTGCTCATAAAAGAAGGTTACTGACACTGGAAAAAATGAAATGGATCTAAATGAGATAATGGCTTGGTGAACTCGGAGAGGTCAGGGGTTCTACTTCAATAGACCTGAAGAGGTGTTGCAGAGCAGAAGTTGGCCCAGAGCTTATTTTTAGGATTTTTCTACATTGGACTCAATACCAGCATATGAGGAACAGAGTTTTTATATTAAATGCACAATGTGCAAAAGCATTGTTCTCAGTTTAAATGTTTTATATACTTCATAAGTTCTGATGCTTTTCAGCATATAAGAAAAGCCCAATCTCACAGAAATTCATGTTGCAGAAGGTAATTTTATCCAATTCATAAATCTTAATATCAAAGATTCTGAGTTCCCAGTTATCCAGATATTCATTACCCAAGGGATAATAAAGTACAGTGGTAAATGTTTGAATTGATCCTATTTTAATGTTGCACTCTAGAGGTGACAAAATACCATACATAAAATCTCATATCAATCTTGTTTTGATGTCAAAACAACGATGATCCAAAACATTATGCATACTCAAGGATGAGAGCCTAAAATCATAAACCATAAAATGTATCATTAGAGGTTATATTTTTCATAAATGTCAGCTTTCTCTTCTTTCACAGTACCACTGCCAGAGCAAAGTGAAAGATCCTAGATAAAAAAACTCTCATTTTTCTCAGACTTGTTTTCCTTTATAAAATTATATTAAAACAAGCCATTAATTATTATTTGTATTTGTCTTGCAGCCATGATTTTGAGATTCAATACTTAAAACAATAAATAAAAATTCCTGCTCTGTTTGATATGCCAGTGGATTTTTAAAATGAATCTCTTTGTAGAAGATAAGGCCCTCATGGGCAGCCAGACTTTGATACAAGATGTGGAATGTTATAATTATCTTATGTCACTATGAGGATAAAAAGTACGTGCTAGTCTAGTTTCTCTCTGAAGTTGGCACTCTGCAGCGTAGCCAAGAAAGCAAGAGAAACAAAGCAAAGCTCTGAGATTATAAAATGTATGGTCTTAACACAGTGATATTTGGAGATAAAAAGTAATAGTTTACTCCTCCAAAAAATAAAATAAAATAAAATAAAATAAAAGAGTGAACCTGGTATCTTTTGGGAATATTTGGTGGTTTCTGGAGCTCAAGGGAGAACCAGAAGATGGGTTCTGGTGACACTGGCATTCTGTGAGGAAGAACTTCAGCCCTGACGTAGGGGTGAAGCGGAAGGGGCTACGTGGGAAGTCGCCAAGGGAACAGCAGCAGCAACAGAAGTACAGGAAGCAGCAGATGGCTGCTACTTATAGGAGCTCTGAATTGGGACTCGGGGCAGTGGGTGGAACTGGGTCTCCCCACTGGCAGGGTGGCCTATGTCACGAGAAGGGGATAAGACAAGTTTAGGGGCCCAAGTGAAGTGCAGGACTTAAAAAGTCTCCAGGGAAAAAGCCCTGGGGGCACTGTTCTATACCAGGGCAGGCACAGACTTAAAGCTAGCCCAGAAGAGGCTGAGGACAGGGGTAAAGATCGTAACAAGGGCATGGGGACAGGTTCTGTTGGACCTTTGCTACCCTGAAAGGGGTTTGTTGAGTCACATATTGACCATGTGTGACTTGGCTGGAGGGCTGAGCCGCTAAAGACCCACCTAATGAGGTTAACAGCCGACAGAGGAAGCCAGGAGCAGAGAGAGTGCAGGTTTGCACCCACCTGACAGGAGGCGCTCATGAGAGGTGACTGCGCACTGTCACACCTCCAAAAACAATCTTCCAGGTTTGCTGGGAACAATATACGGTAGTATGATCAAAGGCCAAAGCACAAGGATGTGTCTCTTAACATCAAGGAAGTTTCTTTTCACCAACAGTGATAAATAATCAGGAAAGAATCTCACAGAAGTACCTTTACATGTTTTCTTCTCTGTTTCATAGCTCTCAAAATCTGGTCTCTAACACATACTGAGGTGCAGGCTAATAATATTGTAAACAGATTTCTCACCCTCAGTTTTCTTAAGTGGGAGAGGGATAATGACATCAAATAGAAGAGAGTACAGAGGAACCATGTGGATTTACATCCTCCATTAACCACACAAAATCCTCCCAGCTGACTTTATGGAGTTTCAGTAGTATACATTTTAATCTCTATTCGATCAATTTTAGCTTTAAGGCTTTGATTATCCTAGCTCAAGCTTCAGTTTATATTCCGATTCCAAAATTATAGATTTTTCTGTGTAGCTATAAATTGTGACCCCAGAATCTGAAAAGTAATTAGGACAAATTTTAGTTTTCAATTTCAATCTCTCTGCATCGCTCCTTGATTCAATCTGCCATAGGAAGCATTTCATGATATGGCTGGTGGAAGAGAAGGCATGGCTGAAACTCAGCCAGACCCACGAATCAAGACCATGATGCTACTGCAATTACTGTTTCTCTTAAGGAGTCAAATCTCTGGGTTGTTAGCACATTGCTTTTCACTAACATATCAGAACTTACATACCTAACCATCTAAATATAAAATCATAGTTGTTGCTCTACATCTAATTCAGCCATTCAAAGAAGATTGACTTGTATATTACTTGTATAGGAATCTTAACTGTGTCACAACAATTTTTGTGTATTTATTTTTTAATATATACAGACGATTTTATGGTATTGGATAGAAATCTACCATCCAGCATAACAACCATAAGATACATTGAAAAACACAGAGTATGTGACATCCTCCAGAGGTGATTTCAAAAAGGCTCTCATATATCCAATAGAGATCTTCTCTCACTCAGATGGCTAACATACCATTTACTATACTTTACTATAGCAATAAAGTGAAACTTATTTAATCAAAATAATATATTTAACAGATGGTTTTTCATTATTGTTTTAGATGGGGAGCTCTCTAGGTTTTAAGACAGTCTACAAGTCGTCCCAGCATGCAGCTCAAATAAATAAACAAAACATACCCATTCCTATAAAGAACAACAAATGCAGAGATTGCTTCCAATGGCATTACCATAATCATACTGAAAATTCCATTCCACCCCAAGAAAGAAGGGAGGAGAAAGGCAGGAAGGATGTTTTAATTGTTAGGTTAGTAGCATTTTCCAGGTACCACTGAAAACCACTTAGTTATAATTTTTTGCTCCCAGCGATTGCCAGATTGAGATGTGCATCTCATCGTCATGAGGGACTCAGCGGGAGTATAGCTATAAAATCTTATCCCAGCCTGCTTCAGCACCATACAAACAATAATATAAAACAGCAGATCAGTACTTTATCATTCCAGTTCATTTTACAGTCAAAAAGTTTAATGAAAGGAATTAAGTTTCTTCTAATCAAACAATGGGTGAGGTTTTCAGCGTCACAAAGGGAGATGTGGGAGGCACACTTATAGCTCCCTAATTTTGGAGCTGTTCTACATTGGCCCTGGCATAAATTAGAGCAGCCCCGGGCTGCACTACAGTACACTTGCCAGGGTTCCCAAGTGATGGTGCAGCCCACACATTTTTGTGCACGTTGGTAAACTTAGGGAGATATTGTACTGTAATGCCAATTCTACACATTAAAAATCATGAGGCAGGCCTCAAAACTTATGAGATTGGCTTAAAAATCATGAGATATTTAAAACAAAAAATTGGGCTGGTTTCATTTGTCTTCTGCTTTCTGAGCCAATAGGGTGCACTTATATACCTTTTAAAACCTTTTCCCATCACTATAAGGACTTGAAACTTACTGTTTTTAAATGAAAGCTGAGATTCTCACCAAATTACATGAATCCAGGAGGCAGGGGCTTTAAGAAAAACATCAAATATCATGAGTTTGCAATACTATGTCTGTCTGAAGTTCAATGCCTCCAGGAACTACTCATGGGACAACAAAGCACCATGTTGTCCCCAGTCTGGGTCAAAACACAATCTGGTCCCATAGGGTGCTATGCAATTAAAGCACGCACGCTCTTTTTATGGTGCTTTCTGAAATTACCAGGCCACCTCCAGTGCTTGGACTTCATGTGATAACTGGGGGGTGAGGGGAATGGAAGAAACTGTAAACTGTTTCACTTAGGAACTTTATACAAAAGAATGAGTGTTACATCCAGTCCTTGAAAACAGCATCCTACTAAATAAAGCATTTTGTGTTTGAAACAAACTAATGAAATATAATAGTTTCCCAGAAAATTGTCTATATCTGATGTTCCCTTCATTAATTAACCACCTCAGATTCAGTATGATCAGCTTCCATGTTAGTGCCTGAAGTTGATAAATTTCACAAAATACATTGTGTCCTCAGGGTTAGTAAAGTTATACCTATGTCCTCCTGTGACGGGGTGTACCAGGCCCTTTGAGGCCCCCTGCTGGAGGCCTTGCGATCCTACCACACCCTGCCCCAGAAAAGGAGCAGTGAAGGTGGGTCCTCCAGGCCTGCCTAGAAAGGCTACAGGGAAGTGATCAACCAGAGTGATACAGGCTCAGATAAAAGGAGCTGCAGGGACTGAGCTGCAGGTGGGGATCAGAGGAGCAAAGAAACCAGATAATTGCATCAGGAGTAGCAGAGTATATAGCTGTGATACTGCCTTTGTATTTGTGAATCGGGCATTGAGTCGTTATATGTTCCATGGTCTGTTCTGGATGACCACAGTTGCACACTAGAGAGTTTTTAATTCTCCATTTGAGCATCAAGTATCCACATCTGCCATGGTTTGTGCGGATGTGATTTAGGGTTGCCCATATGCGTCACAGATTGAAGACAGAGATCTGCTGTGTTGGGTCTTCTATAAGGTGTTTGTTTGTGACTTCCTGTGAATTCCATTTGCTTCCCAAGCTTTATCAAGTTGAAGTCACATTGTCAAAGTTAAGTGTGTGGGTCCACAAGTTCTTGAATGACTTCAAGTGCTGGCGAGGGACGTTGTTGAGGTCCTGGTGGATGTGAGACATTCATTTTCCTCTATTTGCTGGACTTCCCGAAGTGTTGCGGCATCATGGTGAATGGTCTAAACTTCAAGTGAGCTGGACTTTTGAGGTAGGGATAAGTAAAAAACAGTTAAGTTAGGTGAAGAAAATTTCTAGGACAAATCATCTTAAACTGTATGGAAAATGTAAAGAACTTTTGAGGAGATGAAAATGGTAGAGTATTCAATTTAAAAGCACCTCAAATTAAGAGAAAATTAATTGTTCAGATCACACGGGTTTCTTTTTAATGCAAGAATTTGGCCAATTTGGCCCCTTTAAAGACCTAGTTCCTGGTCTGAAGGAAAGAAAATGGCAGGTTTGAAAATCAGTTTTACTTAGACCTAGGAATTTGTGATTTTCCTTAAATCTCACTTATTGAGTTTCCCTCTAAGCAAAAATGGTTTTAAACTTGAAAGCAGCATTTATGACAGAAAGTTGGTCAGTCACTCTCAAGAGGACACCTTGTATTTTCTTACCACTGTGAGGACAATAGTTGATCTTTACATTAATGTACATCTATTATATTATAATAATTTACTTTTATTTTGTAAGGCAACAGTCAGCTATTTTATGTTCAACTTTATTTAGTCTTCATTTAAAAAAACCTACTTAAATACATTGGAAAAAATAGTTTCAATAGTGCAAATAATAATTATAACTGATCGATGAAGGGGAATTTCCAACTGTTGTTTAAGTTAAGTATGTGCTTAAGTGCTTTCCTGAATCAAGGCCTTAAAACATTTTTTCAGTGGTTGGGATGTGACTTTCAAAGGCACAAAACCATCAAATCTCATTGAAAAAGAAGCAGTGGGCGTTTGGTGTCCCTTTGCATTGATAAATAGCTGCTGAAAAAATAAAAGCATAAAATCATCACTTTAAACGAATTTTACTTACTAAGGAAATGTTTAAATGTTTATTTCTTCATATGCATAGGATTTTCCACATATCTTCATAATACAGAGAAGAAATTATCTGAGTCTGCCCTTTCTGGTGGTTAGAAAAGTGATTGCAAGTCTGGCCTCTTGGGTTCTATTCCCTACGTTGTCACAGATTCACTGAGTGACCTTGTGCAAGTCATGCAACAGTTCCATGGCTCATTTTTTCCAGCTGTTTTTTACCTACCTCACAGGGAGGTTGTGAGGCTTCATTGCTGTTTGAAGTTATATTATTAATGTTTGTAAAGGACTTTGAAATCCTCAGATGAAAAGCACAATACAAGTGCAAAGCATTATTATCATCATCATCATTCCAAACTCTCTAATATAAACAGATGGTTGTAACAAATCACTTTCTGACTGACACAATTAATTTCCATGTTCTTGTTGAGCTGGAATCTTGAAATTCAGTTATAGTCATCCAGTACTGGCTGCTGAGTACAGGAAAAATCCCTAATGCTAAATGTGACCTTTTCATCACAGGTGACTAAAAGGTCTTTTTCAAATTCAGATTTTATCTGTTTAAGTGCCCTTCCATATACATTTGTGGAAAATTTTCACCCACATCCCCCAGAAAATCATTTTCTTCCATTACTATGTGGTTGCCTTGGGTATGAAACTTTTGATTTTGAGGAAAGAATTCAGAGCTCGAGAATGCTATTCACTGGATTTTAGCCAAGACATTTTCCATAAATCACATAACCAACCCCTTCTTGTCATTGGTTGGCCTCAGACTGTATGATCACTTGTGTACAAAAACTGGTTAGAGTCAGTAGCTATGATAACCACATTACAACCCACAGGGACGAGCAGTTACTATTATACCCAAAGCCTTGGATGTGCTCAACTAGGAATGACACTCATAGGCAGGGCCAACAAAAGAAACAAGGACCTTTACTTCCAGTCTGCCTGGGATAAAATAATTGAATTAAATAAAGTCGCAAATACAATTGGACAAATACAGTTAAAGTATCCAAACAACAGTCAGTGATCATAAGATCCTTTTATTCTAGATCAACTTGAATCCTGCTGATTCCACTGCAGCAAATACACAGTCCTTCCCAACTAGGACCTTAGGGATGCGAGTTCTATATTCAGGCCCTTCCCTGCTCAGGGCAAGCTTTGTCCCAGGTGAAACCTCTTCGTTCAGGCCCTTCTTTGCTTAGGCTAAATTTCAGGAGATTCCCCGGCAACGCTCAGGACAAGAGATCTGATGCCTCACTTTTCTGCCTTTCAAGATGGCTCCCATCTTCACTTCTGTCCCCAGAGTGACCTGGATTTTGAAGGGAAGGCACTCAGTCCCCATAAAAAAAAAAGTTTCTGATCAGTCCTAAAACTGCAGCAGCTTAGTCAATTGCTGTGATGCAATAATGCCTCTTTCAACGTCAATTCCAATAACTTTAATCCCAGTTCAGCAAAACACATTTAAACACATGCTTAACATTAAGCATTTGGAAATTAAGTATGTGCTTAAGTGATTTGCTGCATAGGGATGTGATTATTTCCATGCTTAAAATTAAGCACCTGTTTTCCTGAATCAGACTTCATTGAGTGATTACAAAAATCACTTTGATGTCAGTCTACTTTGCTCACGGGAATTTGTATGTTTCAATGTTCATAGAGTTTAAAGCCAGAAGGGACCATGAGATCATCCAGTTTGGCCTCCTGTATATCAGACCATTAATTTTCCACCCAGATATCCCTATTTTAAGCCCAAACACATCAATTAGGCTAAAGTATTTCAGTCATTAGGAGACCAAACTGTGTGCAACAGGCAGAGGATAGGAGAGACCCGGGTGCCATCAATGTCCCAGGTCTCTGTAATGGCAGGGAATAGTAGGTGAGATATGTGCAGGTGATCCCAGCAGATGAGCCATGCCCCATGTTGCAGTGGAAGGTGAAAAGACCAAGGCCCTAGATGTTAGGGTTCAGTTTAAATTATCGATGAACAAAACATCGTCTAACTCAGCTCAATCAGTTACTAAACAATAGATCAGGACAAACAGAGCGGCTCACACATACCAATCTTTTTAAGACAGTCTTGCAGCAATTAATCTGTCCCAAAGTATGAACTTAAATTGATTTAGATTTATACTGTACTTGTTTAGGACAAGGAGAAGATTAATGCACCTTACTCACTTTAGCTTATCTATTTTTTGAAATAGAAAGACATTTATACCAACCGCACACAACAACATTCCAGATGTTAATAAACCAAACAGTACAAATAGCATCAGACAATAGTGACATGAACTGTTTTGTCTTGATGGTACCTAGCAACAATTCATATATAAATTCCTTAACAGAACATGCATTCTATTTCCTACACATACAAATAACAGAGGTTATTGAAAGTTTATCTACTACATTAGTATATTTCCACAATAAAGCTTAACATAAATGCAAAGCATCCTGGGAGTATGGTTCTTCCAAGTCATCTATTGGATATTGGCTAACACAGCTAATCTGACCTAGAGAAAATTCTTTCCCAACCCCAAACCTGGTGATCAGTATAATCTTGCGTATGTGAGCAAGACACAGCAATGAGGCATCTAAAAAGTACCACCAGTACAGTTGTCCTGGCTCTGTAAGGATACAGGGGACTAGAACCTGGGTGTGTGAAACCTGAGACAGCTGGTGCACCAACATCACCCTTGAGAGGCCATGGAGAGCTGCATCCAAGGACCACTATAGAAATTAGGGATTAGTGGAGACCAGAGCGGCAGCACCCTGCAACCTTCTGATTGGCTCATGCTCACTATTTAACACTGAAGGGTGCCCCAGGAAGTTGTCTGGGCAACCACACAGACTTCTTTCTTGCTGTGCTGCCAGACTTCACCTTGCTTTCTGGTCTCCGGCCTCCAACCCCAGTCTGACTCTGACCCTGACTCTTGGCTATTAATGCTGGCACTAGCGATTACTCTGATCTATGCTCGCTGACTACTGCCAATGGCCATCCTTGATTTGCGGTCATGGCTGCACTGGTGTCCACTAGGGCAGACCACCTATACCCTGGTCCTTTACAGTCTCCAGATGTAGCCAATCTGCTTCAGAGGAAAGGGGGAGAAAACACCCCAAAAAACCAGAATACATCTACCTGACTGTGCATCAGGGGAAAAATTCATTCTTTTCCCCTGCAAGTGAATAATAGAAACCCTGCTGCATGAGGTTTGATTATAGTCGTTATTTTAATGCAGAAGTGCTAGTGTTGTGAGCATGCCGACAGCAATACTCATGAAGGAAGGGGAGGACTAAGGGGACTCTCAGATTCCAAGGCCACAGGAACCACTAAAACATTCCAGCCAGACCCCTGGCAAACAGAGACCACAGAATTTCTCCCAGAAACTGGATTACGCATTATCTTTCAGAAGGTATCTAATCTTGTTTTAAAGACTCCAGTAATGGTAAATCCACCACCTCCCCGATAGTCTGTTCCAATGTTCCAATGTTTAATTACCCTCACAGATACAAAATGCATCTTATTTCAAGGTTGCATTTATCTAACTTCAGCTTCTAGCCATTGGATCTTCTTACACTTTTTTCAGCAAGGTTAAAAACCCTATTGCTATCAGACTCTTTTCCACATGTAAGTAGCTATATGCAGCGAGTAAGTCATTTCTCAACCTTTTCTTCAATAAGCGGAATAAAAGGAGCTCCTAAAGCCTCACATCATAAGGCTTGTTTTTAAGCCTGTGAATCATTTGTGGCCCTCCTTTGAACCCTCTTCAGTATTTTCACATGCTTCTTGAAGTGCGAACCACAACTGGTCATGATATTCTGGAAGCGGTCTTACCAATGCTATGTACAGAGGCAAGATCACTTTCCTTCTTCTATTTAATAGTCCTCTTTTGTACATCCAAGGATCACAGTAGCCCTTTTTGCCAAGGCATTGCACTAAGAGCTCATGTTGAGATGATTGTCTATAAAAACCTCTATACCCTTCTCTAGGTCACTGTTTTCCAAGATAGAGACTCTGTAGGTATAACCAGTATTCGTGTTTCCAATATGTATTACCTGCATTTGGCTGTATAAAAATGCATTGTCTTGGCTTGCAACAGTTTAACCTGATGATTCAGATCACTGCCTAACAGCAACCTGTGCTCCTCATTATTTACTACCAACAGTTTGTGTAATCTGAAAAACAAACCAGCAAAGATTTTGCATCACTGTCTGGCTTGTTGATAAAAATATAAAACAGTTTTGGATAAAAAACCTATCCCTGGAGGAACCCACTTAGAAACAATCTGCTCATTGGTATCTCTCCGTTAACAACAACATTATGAAATCTGTCAGTGAGACTGTTTTTGATCTGCCTAATGTGTGCCTTGTCAGTTCCATATAATGCAATTTTTTAATCAAGATGTCATGTGGTACTAAGTCAAATGCCTTGGAAAAATCTAAGTATAGTATATCAGCACAGTGGCCTTTATAAACCAGATCTGTAATTCTGTCAAAAAAGATGAACAGTTTTTTAACAGATAGGTAGGAAGACCTACCTTCCATAAAACCATGTATACAGACAATTAAAAATTGTGTTCCTTATATGCTCATTTGTGCCTGGATTTGTCATATACGTAATCCAACCAGGCTGGTTTACATATATGTTGATACCATCATTGCCCACTTATCACCTTTCCCATTTGTAGTTAAAGTCCTCCTACTATCCAACTATCCTTGCTAATGTGACACTTGAGCATTTTTTATCATGATCTAAGACAGTTAATGACAAAATGTAAGTATAATTAAACGGCAAAAAAATACATTAACAGAGTTTAAACTACTTGGTGATATGTCATCCCTTTGCAGGACGCTGAGCAAAACTCAAACTTCTGAAAACCAGGAAATGCAGAGTTCTCCCAACAGCAGCTTCATCATCACAATGAAGGGTCCTAAGGCCCCATGAAATCTAGTCAGTTGACACTCACTGACAACATGTGCCATTGACTGATGGAGACCACAGTGACAAAGTGGGTCGTCACAGAGATCCCATGTGTAAAGGTTGGCTGTGCGTATTCCTTGACCAGTTCAGAACCTGTTCAGCAGAGCCCAAAGGTGACGTGGCAGGTCAAATCCAGGCAGTCAAACTGTTGGATCAGCGACAGGGAAACCATTACAAATGTCTTTAGCCAACCGCTCACCGCACCATAAGGTTGCTGCTGACAGATTCCGATCTGGCAGTTGTGACCACAATGGATTCCTCAACATAAGTCGTGCTTGGGGTGACTGAAAATGTCCGCGTACAGTGGGAGACCTGGATTGGCATGTAGCTTTTCCACCAGTCTGGCTGTAGACTCTCTGCAACGAGTGTGTAGAGGAGTTATGTTGCTCAGAACTGGTAGCCATGAGATAGGAGTGGGGTGCAGGGTGCCTGTGATAATATGCGTGGTCAAATTCAATTTGACATCAACCAATTTAGTGTGAGGAGAATGACACCACACAGGGCCACAGTATTGTGCTGAGGAATAGCACACCACCAGAGCCAGTGCAATCTTAGCTCTGCTGTCTTTCAGCAATGTGCCAATACACCCCATTAACACACACAACTTTACTCTGCCAAACCTACAGTTGCTGAATGTTCACCTCCTTTTACAACCCATTTACTCTCATCCAAAGGAGTTAATCTAACACTATTAAAGGTTTGTACTGCTTTAATCAATGTTTACTGACATTTACTGATAAAAATGTAATCTTTCCAAACCTAAGTACAAGGCAGCAGAAGGAAACAGGATTGGGGGGTTCTGTAAGTTGGGAACCTCTAACATGATCCCAAATTTGGATCATTAATGTTACCCTGCACTCCTGCGAGGCACATCAAATTTCAAAGCAATCCAATGAACCATTTGGATTTTAGAACTCCTACAAGAGTGTTGGGATATGCAAGGGTTAAGTAGAGACCTGGGAAACGGCTGGTGTGCTGACATGGTATTAGGGAGTAGAAGCCTGGGCAGGATAGATAAAGTGCTATCCCTCTCCCTTCCCGTCTCATTGTTAAGGATTGATAAGCGTTGCAGCTGCATAAGGAATGTGGGGATCTAAAAGGTACCCTCCCTTCCTTTCCCAGCTACATAAACGAGCTTGGGGTCATGGCCCCTTCCTTCCTTTCCTGCAAACTGGCTGCAGTTATTGCAAAGAAATGTATCTTCAAAGTAAAAATTATCTTTAGAATATGCTAATGCTGTAAATAGTAATGGGGAGGATAATAATATTCAGCCTATAGCTATTCATATTCATTGTATGAGCGTTCATATTTCTCAATAAGAGTTTTAAGAGTGTTATAGTAAATGCAAGCATTTACATACTATCTTAAATGAAAAAAGTGTGCTCTAACTAATTCAGTGCTTACTCAACATGTGGGTCGAGGGGAACAAGTACGGCAATAAAGAAGCCTGTTTACTCAATCCGCCTCTGGGTCAGCCTGCTCATTCTCTAACAAAGAGTCACGCTTTAAAGCATATAAAATGGCGGGAATGGAAATTCTCTAGCCATTTTCTGTATTAGTGCATCTGCAGTATAAAAAATATACGTTTTCTTAATACTGTTCTCAATTTGGATCCCCCAAAGATTTAATGAGTGCCATAAACTACCGCAGATAAAACTTGAAACATTGAGGTTGACTCATAACTTATCAAAAATTTGATTGGTAGCTCTGGGCAAATAAAAGCTCACCTGGAAACTTTTTTTAAAAAATGGCTGTTTTGAGGGGCTTATATCTCTGGAATCCCAGACTGAAATGACTACAAATTTGGGTCACTACCCTACTCTGCACCGTCCTGAGGGACACCACCTTTCAAAGAACTCTGAGTAGTATGTTGATTTTAGATCATTAAGAAAGGTTGACATTTAAATAGAAGTCACGATGCAATCTTAACTATAATGGAGCTCCAGCACCACTATAATGAACTTGATCTCATCTCAAACAGTGCTGATATAGACTGGAACTTCTATAACTTTTACAGAGGCAGAAGCCTGTTCCTTCAATATTAATTTAACCTGTCACCTATCTGACAGTGTTTAAGTGTTTAACCCCCAGTACAGCAAAACACAAAAGCACTGACTTAGCTATCATTGAAATCAATGGGACTTAAGCATGTGCTTAAGTGCTTTGCTGAATCAGGGCCTAAATGGATTTTATTCCATTTTTGCCATATACTGAAACAATCATAAGCAGCATCCCAGGAGGCTGAAAAGCTACATATTTGTAAATACAGGATCTATGATTAAGATAAAAGCATTGTTTATTGATTACAGGCTACACTCTGCTGTTAAAATAATGAAACTAAATAATGTGAAGCTTTAAAGAATTGGAATTTGCCAAGAGAGGGCAAAATGCCCCACAGAATCCAATGTTGACAGCCATACTGGCCTGAAGGGCAGGATTAGCTGACAACTAATAACAAATATATATAGTAGTTTTAATCCCTTTAAAAAGATATAGTTGCATACAAATAGTTTATCATTTATAGACTATGTCCACAAGTGGAAATCCTTCACAAAAGGAAACCAATTGACCTTTACTTCCTAGTAATTTACCAATAAATCCACTAAATAAATATCTGACATAAGGTCCTTTAGCATTCTGCAAATTATCAGAATTTGTCCAAAGGGGTTTTGAGACACTGTGAGAGTAAACAGATGAGCAGACAAGAAAAATAGCAACTTGGTCCAACCTGAGAGACTGGTGAGTTGAAAGCTGAGTGTACTAATCCCATAAAAATTGCTGTTTGATGAAAATGCTCTTCCTATCATCCAGAAAATCTGTGAATAAGGAGAAGTGGGAGGTGGAAGTCTTATTTGACCTCAACAGTTGATTATCTCCTTCCAAACTATTGGATTATATTCTTATCACTACAAATGTCAAAAGCCATAAAAACCCTCAAAATATGATGACTTTTAAAATTTCCTAAGGGTCTGATAAAGGAAATTTAATAGTGAAATCATCCAAATTCTTTATTGCCTGTTAAGAAAGGGTTCTGCAATATTTTTTCTTTCCTTTTCATCTGCTTATATAACCTTTAACATTTAATCTAAAGATGCCTAAGTACCAGATTTAAAGAGACAATATGAATTAACAGAGTGATCCAAGTTCAGGTAAGACATTATTAGAACAATACCCCTTTTGCTATAATCATGAACACAATTGGTTATCTGAAAATCCATGTTAAATATTTTTAAACACTGCCAGTCTCAGTTAATATATATACATATATTTGTGAAGGAGCTCTGTACAATGGAATCTTTACTTACCAAGATACAGTATGCTTTAAACTTTTACAGTTACATATGCTCTACCCACAGGGTGAAATGGAATACTTGTATTTGATAGTACTCTACTTCCTTTTAGTCCCTTTGCAATGAATTAATATTCATTTCTTGCAACTACCTTATTATATTGTGTCCTTATTTTCCAACTACTTTCTACAACACAATATAACAACTGTTGTAATGTGAACATGTATTCATATTGTGCATACATTTAAAAACATTCTGACACTGACTAGCTTTTTCAGTTTCTTTAGGAGAAGATTTTTTGGAGAAGCTGGTTCTAACCCTGTCTGTCCTATACCTTGAGGAACAGAATCAAAGGCAAGTGTTCTCTGGAACTCAAATCATTCCACGAAGCTTGGCATGATCAGATACACCCTGGTGGATTCTCCATGGCAGATGTATTTTAAAGTAGGAGCTACACAGGTACCAGTGCTAAACTCTTGCACAGTCATGAAGGGTTGCTCTCTTTTCTCCCCAGAGTGAAGGAATGAAGTCTGTTCAGAAACAAACTTTGTGGAGCATCTTCTAGGAGCAGTCCTGTATCATTAAGAATAAATACTTATGATTCTCTATTGCCTTCCTTTCGAGATCTCAGGCATCAATGAATTAAGCTTCACCATAACCCTGAGAAGTACTGCAAATATTTTGCATATGAGGAATCTGAAGAACAGAGAAATTAAGTCATCTAGCCAAGATTAGATTAAGTTAGTGGCAGGAAACTGGAATAAAACCAGATCTCCTGACTCAAAGTTTTGTGATTTAAGAACTGGACATGGCAGCCTGAGCTAGAATGTTCCTTATAGTTTAGCTGGCAGATGATAGGGTTCAATGAGTATTATACAGGAATAATGGGCTGTGACATGGGGGTGTATTTTATACCAGGTACAGAAATTGTTTTTTGGGGGGGGGTTGGGAGGAGGAGGTTTTCGTCGATGAGTAATTCTATTTAAATTGTATCACTGTCATACTTTGCATGCACGAAGCCTCTCTTATTTGAAGATCCTAATATGTACAATGGCAAAGCATTGCTAGTTCATTTTATAAATGTGAAAACAGAGGCATACAGAGATATTAACATGAATTTCTTAAGGTCTTTCCCATTCAGTGGAAGAGTCAGAAATCAAGACCAGAGCATCTGACTCCTAATCTTCTAACTTCCAGACTACATTGCCTCATATCTGTAAACAAAAGCTGTGCCCTAGACATTTTGATAATCCACAATTATTAGAGTTGCCAACTTTCTAATCACACAAAACCAAACACACTTGCCCCATTCCTCCCCACTCCTTTCCCTAGGCTCTGCCCCTTCTCTGAGGCACCACCCCCCACTCACTCCATCCCCCTTCCATATGTCACTTGCTCTCCCCCACCCTCACTCACTTTCACTGGGCTGGAGAAGGGGGTTGGAGGTTGGGGTGGGAGGGGGTGAGGACTCCAGCCAGGTGTGTCGACTTTGGGGTGGGGACAGGGATGAGGGGTTTGGAATGTGGGAGGGGCTCAGGGCTGGGGCAGGGGGTAGGGGTACGGGAGTGGGTGCGGTTTCCAGCTGGGGGTGTGGACTCTGGGATGGGGCTGGGGATGAAGTGTTTGGGTGTGTGAGGGGGCTCAGGTCTGGGGCAAGAGGTGCGGGGTGTGTTCTCTGGGAGGGAGTTAGGGTGCGGGAGGAGGTTCCAACCTGGGGCAAGGGGTTGGGGTGAGGGAGGGAGTTTGAGGTGTGGGCTCCATCTGGGAAGCGCTTATCTTAGGTGGCCACTTCCAGGAGCCATGCGGAGCCAGAACAGCCATGGATCTGCACTGCCGACAGGACTTTTAGCAGCCCGGTCATGCTGACCGAAGCCACCAGGGTCCCTTTTTTGACCGGGTGTTCCAGTCAAAAACTGGATGCCTGGCAACCCTAACAATGATAGAACAAAAAGAATGCAGAAATAGAACAAATGTGATGGAGTTTCCAAAATATACATTGCTATACAGTTTCACAGTTGTTACTCAGAGCCTTTAAGTAATTGCATATAGCTTTAATTTAGAATATATTTTTAGTATTTAGAAGATCACACATACTAGTGCTGCCAGATGCATTTCTGACATTGCTTTGGATTGTAAGATCTTAGGCTGGGATAATTTCTACATTTATACAATGCACAATGGACACTTATCTCTACATGGCTTTCAAGGCAAAGTATATTATTAAGAATTACAACAAGTAATATAAATCCTGATTACATCCAGTCATTGAGATATCTACAGGGCTATGAAAAGTTTCCCTCCTATAACCCAGGCATTTTATGCAGAATTTTACCTGCTAAATTATAGAACTATTTAATCACTGACAACGCTACTGAACTAATGAGAATATGGACAACAGTGATCCAAATTTTCCTTTATGGTGCATGAAAACAGTATTAGAAACAAAGTCATTATTAGCTTCTGCCTGAAGGTAGATGAACATTCTGCATTTACAGACAAAATGTTCTTATAATTGGTCCATTCAACCTTGAACAATTAAACAAATCATTCTTGACATTTTCCATATACTGGTTAGCTTTGCACTTTCCTGGAACTCTCCGTGCTGTGCAAATCCTCTGAAAACCAAATATAGTCATTAAATATTGGGCCAAATTCAACACTCTCCTAAGCCGGCAAATCATAATACCAGCTGCATTTCCATAGTATTTTTCATTCAAGTATTTGAATATTTTTAAACAAACATCAACTAAATTTACCCTTTTATGTACTTTAGGTAAATATATTAACCCCCTTTTATAGACAGCTCATTGTTTAAATGTAGACTTAGAGATAACTTTTCTCTATTTCATCACTTCTTAAGGTCTTGATTCAGCAAAGCGCGTAAGTACATGCTTTACTTTAAGTGATTTCCATGGGATTCAATGGGATTACTCACATGCTTTAAGGTTAATCATATGCTTACTTGCTTTGCTGGACTGGAGCCTAAAGCATTCACAGACTTGAACATTATCACCTTCCCTAAGCCTCAATATAGATTCCCTTCTCCAGTCCTGAACACACCCGAGTAACTCCTGGTATCCCTATGAGATCACCTTTCCTTCAAGTCAGTCTCTTCCTCTTCCTTCAGTTCTTGAACATACCTTGGTACCTATCCTCCATCTACAAGATGGAGAGGACAAAATCCTTTCCCCTTTATCTTGAACATACCTTGGTTTGCAGCCCCTACTGCCTGCATGATCCCTGTAAATGCTCATGAGATGCTTGATGTATAGAGAAACCAAGCACCTGCAGTTCAACATGGGAGTGTGGGTGCTCAGTATTTCTGAAAGGCAGGTCCGTAATGTCTCTTCAACAGAGCAAGGATACCTTATAAACATATAGATAACTTGGATACTTGATTATCCTGGTGGTGTCTTGCCCTCTGCAGGGCAGGGAGAGGAGAGGGGAGGAGATACCCCAAGTAGCTTAGGGAAGAAATTGGGGTAAGGGAACTCTGCACTTAGAAAAAGATCTAGTGGTGTTTGTGTAGTGAACCCTTTTGGCAGATTCTCTGCTAAGGGCTTCAAATGGATATGATGGACAGGTAAATATGGGATCACAAGGGGAAGAGCCATGCGGGAATCTCAGAGAGGGAGCAGGAAGTTGTTTTGGGGAACAGATCTAGCAGTCACATCTTGAGAGTTGCTGGGCACCTGCAACTTTCAGTGAGGCCAATGGGGGCTGCAGCTCTCTTGGATTTGATCATAGGAGCTCTCTTTCCTCTAAATCCAAATCATGCGTGAATACTTGACAGGCTGATAGATGCTCTCCTCCTGAGAAGGTAAATATTTTAATAACCGGTGAAGAAAGTTGCAAATATGGGCTCTGGTTCAGCAAAGAACTTAAGCACAGCATTTAAGATGAGACTACTCACATGGTTAATTACCATGCTCAACCAGGGCCTTGATGCTGATTAGTTAAATAAGAAAAACAAATTTATATTACATACCCACTTAAAGAGACATTATACGATTATCTGAATGATATATACCTCAACAGTAGTTTTGCCTGAGTAAAGACTGCAAGATTTATACCTTTAATATCATATTCCTCTTATATTATTAATTATAAAATAGGAGCAAGAACAATGTAGCAGAATAAAAAATTGATTTAATTCCATTTGTATACCTATTTCAAGTTATTTTACCTTTGAGGAGAAAACAGATTATAAATTCTACATGCTTGGTCTGTAATAAAAAATAAATGATCTCATTTAAAAATTAACAATTAAGTAATGAGACATTGAATGACCAGATTAGTTTGACAATAGGTGCCATGGGGCTTATATACAGGAAGGAGTGATACAACAGCAGAAAATTAATTTTAGTCAAAGAATATTCTCCATTATCTACACAAAATATGGCCTTTTGGTTTAATTTTGGATTCATCTACTTACAAATGGAGCTTTGAAGTCAATACATGTTACCAACCTAAGTTCATTCTAATGTGCACTTAAAACAGCTTTAAATGGAAAAGTAAGAGATGTCACAGAGACTTCTATTGGCTGAAATTGCTTACTGCAATAATTGTTGACACTTAGCCAGAGTTTAGCCATAGTTGTGATGATCTTAATTTGATATTTTTGATGCACTCCAGCAATGTAGACATAAAGGCTTAGTCATTACTGGATACCTGAACAGGTATATTTAGGGCTACGTCACAGGGCACTCCCTCAGCTACCCCATGTGCCACAGTGCATGGCTCATTTGGGTAGTCTCTTATTCAGAATGTACATGAAGTCTGTTTTTTTCACCCCATGTGAACTTTTAATCTTTAGATTGTATCTTTATTTACAGAAAAGAGCACAGGAAAATGTGTCCATTCCTTCCAGCTTTCTGTACTACATCCAGCTCCCTCTAGAGCTCTCCCCTTAATTCCTGTTCCTGCCAATTATATACATCTTCCCCTTATTCAGCTAATTACCTTGTTAACCCAACGATCTCCACCATTACAGATTAATTGATTCCAATGATGCCCATGATCGTCTCTGTTACACAACTGCCTAAGTGACCAGGGTGCTACAGTTAGCACTCCGTCACAGGCTGGCATTAAATGATTTTGGGGTTTTGGCATGAACTGCAGATTTTTTTTGGAATGTAAACTGAAGCAATGGAACGGAAGCTCTCCTGGAATCTACATCTCATGCTAGGCAAAAAAAAATCTCTCTATGGATGGACTAGATATAAGTTCTAAGTTCTAAAGCTGGCTCTGACCCTGACCCCCTCTGTGATGTTGGGGCAGATTAAACTTCTTTGCCTCAGTTTCCCCATATGCAAAATGGTGATGAAAATAACTGAACTACCGCACAGGGATAATGTGCAGATTTGTAAAACTGATTGAAAATAAAAGGCACCATGGCTCTGATTTTTAGAGATGCTGAGTACCAGCATTCTAATGATAGTCAGTCAGGGCTATGAGTGCTCAGCACCTCTGAAAGCCAGGGCCTATGTAAAATGGTTAGTATTTGTGGAAAAAACTTTAATGGTACTGCCAATTTCAGAGCTTAATCTATGCAACCCTAATGTATCTCTTACTCGTATTAGTATACCTATGGATGACAATAAGACTGCTCATGTGAGTTAGAATTACACACGTGTAAGGATTTATCTAGGGAAATATAAAATATTTTGGGATACCTATGATAAATGTAAACAAGATGAGAACATCACCTTTTGTGGCTGTCTCAAAAGATAAATATGGTATTTTAAACAGTAATATTTAGTAACCTTAAAATCTCAGTGTTGCAATGCCTAGTGATTTAGCATCCCAAATCTCATGTTCAAAGGGGATTTAGGGACTTAGCAGCCTAAAGCTCTTTTAAAAATGAGATTTGGGCTCCTAAATCAGTTAGGCATTGCAACACTGAGCACTGCAGTGCCTAAATACCTTTAAAAACGTGGGCCTCAGCCCTTATTCTGTAACATCCTTAGAGTAATACATACTCATTAGGTGAAGTCCTGAGCTCACTGAAGTCAGCTGAAGTTTTATCACTGTCTTCAGTATGCCAGAATTTCACTCACAATGAACAACTATTTACAAATATTTCATATAGTGTTGTCAGTGGATAATATTAGCATCCTATACACATGCATTTAAATCAAAACAGATAAAGAAGCATCATAACTGGTATCCTGGGAGACGCAAACATCAGTGGGCTGAACAATATTGCCACATACTTTCTAAGCTATGTATGTGATGAAAATTTTCCACAGAGTGTCAATCTATTCACGTGAGAACATCACCTTTTATAGCTGTCTAAAAAGATAAATAAGATATTGTGAACAGTAACATTTAGTAACCTTAAAAACCTTAGCACTGTTTAGATGTCTTCGAGGTGACTGGACATTTCCTTCTGTGTTGGTGCCTGGGAAGTGTGCTGCTGCTGAGTATAAAAACTTAGATTTGAGTAAAGTGGTATGTAATTTGGAAATGCTATTTAGCTATAGTGGAAAATTGGACAGCTGACTAGGGAGGAGTATAAAAATATTGCTAGAGGATGCAGGGTTGTAATCAGAAAGGCCAAGGCACAATTGGAGTTGCAGCTAGCAAGGGATGTGAAGGGTAACAAGAAGGGTTTCTAGAGGTATGTTAGCAACAAGAAGAAGGTCAGGGAAAGTGTGGGACCCTTACTGAATGGGGGAAGCAACATTGTGATACATGATGTGGAAAAAGCTGAAGTACTCAAAGCTTTTTTTGCCTCAGTCTTCACAGGCAAGGGCAGCTCCCAGACTGCTGCACTGGGCAACACAGAATGGGAGAAGGTGAGCAGCCCACAGTGATGAAAGAACAGGTTAAGGACTATTTAGAAAAGCTGGACATGCAAAAGTCCATGGGTCCAAATCTAATGCATCCAAGGGTGCTGAGGGAGTTGGCTGATGTGACTGCAGAGCCATTGGCCATTAGCTTTGAAAATTCGTGGCGATTGGGGGGAGGGCCCGGATGATTGGAAAAAGGCAAATATAGTGCCCATATTTAAAAAAGGGAAAAAAGAGAACCCGGGGAACTACAGATCAGTCAGCCTCACTTCAGTCTCTGGCAAAATCATGGAACAGGTCCTCAAGGAACCCATTTTGAAGCACTTGGAGGAGAGGAAGGTGATTAGGAACAGTCAACATGGATTCACCAAGGACAAATCATGCCTGACCAACCTGTTGGCCTTTTATGATGAGATAACTGGCTCTGTGGATATGGGGAAAGTGGTGGATGTGATATATCTTGACTTTAGCAAAGCTTTTGATATGGTCTCTCATAGTATTCTTGCCAGCAAAAAAAAGTATGGATTGGATGAATGGACTATAAGGTAGATAGAAAGCTGGCTAGATTGTCAGGGTCAGTGGGTAGGGATCAATGGCTCGATGTCTAGTTGGCAGCCGGTATCAAGCAGAGTGCCCCAGGGGTCAGTCCTGGGGCCGGTTTTGTTCAACATCTTTATTAATGATCTGGATGATGGGATTAATTGCACCCTCAGCAAGTTTTCAGATAACACTAACCTGGGAGGAGAGGTAGATATGATGGAGGGTAGGGATAATGTCCAGAGTGACCTAGACAAATAGGAGGATTGGGCAAAAAGAAATCTGATGAGGTTCAACAAGGACAAGTGCAGAGTCCTGCACTTAGGAAGAAAGAATCCCATGCATTGCTACAGGCTGGGGACCAACTGGCTAAAAAGCAGTTCTGCAGAAAAGGACCTGGGGATTACAGTGAATGAGAAGCTGCATATGAGTCGGCAATGAGGGCACACTGCTAAGAAGGCCAACGGCATATTGGGCTGTATTAGTAGGAGCATTGCCAGCAGATCAAAGGAAGTGATTATTCCCCTCTATTCAACTCTGGTGAGGCCATACCTGGAGTACTGCATCCAATTTTGGTCCCCCCACTACAGAAGGGATGTGGACAAATTGGAAAGAGTCCAACGGAGGGCAACAAAAATGATTAGGGGGCTGGGGCACATGATTTACGAGGAGAGGCTGAGGGAAGTGGGATTATTTAGTCTGCAGAAGAGAAGAGTGAGAGGGGATTTGATAACAGCCTTCAGTTACCTGATGGGGGTTCCAAAGAGGATGGATCTAGACTGTTCTCAGTGCTGGCAGATGGCAGAACAAGATGCAATGGTCTCAAGTTGCAGTGGGGGAGGTCTAGGTTGGATATTAGGAAACACTTTCACTAGGAGAATGGTGAAGCACTGGAATGGGTTACCTAGGGAGGTGGTGGAATCTCCATCATTTGAGGTTCTTAAGGCCTGGCTTGACAAAGTCTTGGCTGAGATGATTTAGTTGGGGTTGGTCCTGCTTTGAGCAGGGGATTGGACTAGATGACCTCCTGAGATCTCTTCCAACCCTAATATTCTATGATTCTATAACATACTGGGTCAAATCATTGTTTTTAGTGGGCACTATATTCATGTTTCCATTCTTTAACATACCCACCCTGAGCAGAAAATAGACTTCAGAATTAAATATGAGAGCTATATTGTCTTGGAACGATCAACCTGTTCATTGACAATGAAGACTAGACTGGATAAAAGCAATCCTAGTTAAGACAAAATGGCCTCTTTCTAGTTATTACTGATACATGGGATGGGGCAGGATGTGTCAAGGATAAAAAGTCAATGACCAGTTTTTTAGGTTTAGTAAAACAAAGAGTATGGGCTAGATCCTCAGATGGTGCAAACTACCATAACACCATTTAAATAAATCTGGCTGAAGTGTATCTGATATTCTAGCCCTTTGGTTAGCACTATTGGTATCTGCAGAAATTTTGGGAGGTATTATAGCATGGCCTGTATTATAAAGCCAGGAGATCAATGAAACAAACATATTTTTCTCCTTAATTGTGTAAAACTCTGGACCAGCGTTAGCCATGGTGTAAGCAGATGCAACTCCATTGACTTTGGTGGAGTTATAGACATTTACAAAGTTGAATTTGGCCCCAGGTGGATTAATTTTCTCAGCCATAGAAAGTAAAGCTCCTGGCATGTTGCCTGCACTACAGATGGATCAGTCATGTCTCACAGACACACAGCTCTTTTCATCTGACACAGTTATTGATTCTGCATTTTGTTATTCTGCCAAATGCAGCCAGTTGTTGTCTTGTAGGTGGTAATCCTTATTGTTGTTTCATAGATGGAATATCAGTCCATCAATCTTATTTCACAACAGGCTCAGTGTTTCAGCCAGAGACATTGCTCTTATCTTCTCCCTCTGCTTCTGAAACACTATCAGATTATCCACAATTGCATAGGAGATTGGACTGGCTAGAAGTAGAAAGGCCCATGACAGTTACGTGTCATATGTTGTAGAGATAAAAGCACCACCCATTCTTCCCAGTGTGTCCTTGTTTTGATCTGCCAGGGGCTGAAAACTCTGGCCTTCTATCCAGTAAAATACTTAAACATGTCATTAGTCCTACTGACTGCACTTTGCAACATCAAACCTTTTGGACTGTAGAGGACAACAGAGTATGATTATTCATAGGAATATCACTTGTTTTTCCTAGAAATAAGGCTATACGTTTGTCATGGGCATGAGTTCCATGACAAAACATGAAATTGTATTTAATTTATGAATTTTATTTATAAAATAAAGGCTATTCAATATATAATTTTCATGAAAAACAATTCAAATTATTTTCTGCCCATCATTGTTCCTTTTTAAAAAAATGAAAATGAACTTAGCATTTTCCTTCCATGATGTTTCCATTTTTTACCAGGACAAACTATTACCACTAGGCCCTGATCCTGCACTGGAATCCCATAGCTCAGACCTCACCACCCTATGTCCATGTAGAGCTCCTGTTAATGTCACTGGGGTTCCCCATTGGGTGCAGGGATCCATACTTGTGAAATTTAATGCAAGATCAGAGCATTAATAATGAATCTTAATGTCCAGTTTGGCTGACATCCTAGCAGGCTGTGTGTATCGTCTGGAATTCTTTGTCACTAGACCTGCACGAGGGCAGAGCCAGCAGTCACTTCTGTGGACTATCCCAAATGCTCCCTGTGGTTAGATATTTGGCTATGTGTGTGTGTTCTCCCTGTGTGCTGTCTCAGCTCTGTGCAGAGACAGTTGGCACAGCAGATCTCGAGCGAACTGCCCAATGACCAAAAGATCTGTTAAGGTACGAAGGCATCCAGCCAGGTTTATTGTCGACGAAGCACGGTAATAGCACCTGGCAACCCTACGAGGATACTAAGACAGTTAGGCCCATTACAATGGACACAGCTCAGTCAGTGGCGGGACTTCCCATTGTCCCCTAGGCTGGCCAAAGATACTCCCTCTGAGATACATGTTTATATCAGGATATAAACAAGTTAAATACTGTCATCCTGCCCTTATCTTTTAGGAAGGGTCAGTGTGTTTCTGTTATTCTTGGGGAATGTTTAGGTACCATCCTTGATCTCGGGATGTTCTGGTACCACTTGATATCAGGAAGTGTTTGTGTGAGTACTCTGTACTTAGCACTTCTTAGGAATGTGTATTTCTGCAATATCAGCCCTGTTCTTCCCAAATTCTGTGAGCAAGTCCTGCCTCATACCAGGCCCCTGATACAAGAGCTTATGTCTCAGGCTCTCTTCCTACTACATTCCCCCGCTTTTTGTCTTTTTATGGGGAGGATGTTTACTCATCATCCCGGAAAAGCATAATGCACGGACTGAAAATGACCCAGTGGGCTAAACACTGTTTTTTGGCCATTTTGCTTTACCCATGTTCCACAAGATAATATAAACGTGTGAGAGTCTAGTACCTGAATTAGCTTACATTCTTTCAGAGGCTATAGAGAGACTGCGAAAAGCCAATCACTATGATGACTAAAGATGGTTTAAAATTATTATTTGTACAGCTGATCGGCCTAATTCAGCACTTTGTTTTTAATCAGTGAGTTGTCCAAGAATTTTCTCCACTTTCTCTAGCTCATACTGCACCTTGAGCATGAATCGCCACATCTTCTCTTCAATACTCTTCAGTTATATTTAATTTTGTTTTCTTTTAAAATGTCTTGTTTTCTCATTCAGGATGTAGTCTACCTCCACCGTCTATTACACTCATTCCCACAACCATAAGTCCTTTATGTTCTCTCATATGATCTCTATATATTACACACACTCAGTAGATTGAAAGCTTCTTATACAAATACTCATAACTGTTCATAGATATACATTCTAGGTCACGAATGGCAGTATTTGCAGGAATAAGATCACCTCATCTGAACAAACCATTCATATACTTGTTCACAGAAAATACGAATAGACAATTTGTTATTCATAAACGTGTTTGCAACTAATTTTTCCTCCATTGTTCCTCACCAGGACACCCAAATATGCAAGAGATTGTATAAATTCATAGCACATAAACCATTGTGCCACCTTTGATCGGATCTCTAGTTGCTTCATTGCAGAATATTCTGTCTCCCTCACTACATAGGGGGCTTGCACTTAGAAATCCAAATGGATCAGTCTGGAATGTTGCTACAGTGAAATATGTTCTGACAAACTACTTAATAAATATCAGTAAAGAAATGATGCACAACCAGCTTCCAAAGAGCTATTTGTCAAACACCAGCAAAAATATCAGTGTTGGTTTGATTGTAGACATAATGATTTTTCTAGTCATGTAGCTTGTGGCTATGTAGTGAAAGCTACTTTCTCTCAGATCTTCTGAGATGGAAATGGCTGTTTGTATGTTGATGAGTACCTCTTATACATTAAACACAAATATTGACTTGTCCAGCCTCTAAATGCCAATAAGTAGGAACACTGTATGTTTTTTTATGAACTTCAATAACAGAGAAGATCTCTCTCTCTCTCTCTCTGGCTATAAATGCACCAAAAATGCTCTTTAGTTACCAATAGAAGAAGTTTTTGTTGGCTCCATATATCTACTGAACATCCTCTTTATATGTCCACATCACATTCTGATGTAAAGGAATACCATGTATGGATGTCAAGTATCAGAGGGGTAGCTGTGTTAGTCTGCATCTGTAAAAAGCAACAGAGTCCTGTGGCACCGCATAGACCATGCGTCTGACGAAGTGGGTATTCACCCACAAAAGCTTATGCTCCAATACATCTGTTAGTTTATAAGGTGCCACCGGACTCTTTGTTGCTTTTTACATGTATGTATGGTTCAAAGATTCACTGAGTAGGAACATTGTTTGAAGGAAGCAATAGAAAAAAACCTCTATGGAAGATAATCTGAAACATGATATTTAGTAATTAGCCCATAAGAAGCAGGATAGAATGCTGGCAGCTCTTCTTGTAGCTGAAATCAAGATTTCCTGGTGGATACCTACCTCTAAGTATCAGAGGGGTACCCATGTTAGTCTGTATCCACAAAAAACAACGAAGAGTCCAGTGACACCTTAAAGACTAACAGACTAACCCCTCTGTTAGTCTTTAAGGTGCCACTGGACACCTACCTCTAAGTACACCAAATGCTATTCAGAAAGGCTTGCTGAAGTTGTCACTGGAACAAATGGCTGCTTTAAAAAATTGAAAGTAAGAATTGTATTTGGTAATTTATTCAGCATTTTCTTAATGTCAGTGGTCACCCAATATCTACATTAATGAGCCCAGGTGTGACAAGTGTTTGTATACAATATGCTAGCTCCAGCAAGCTATTTGTACTGAAGTCACATTGATTTACATTATTGATTTCATTTCAGCCTCGGTGACTAATTATTCAAGATTTGAAATCTGTGACTTCTCTATTTCTGCCTTTTTTGTGTAGTCTTGTTGCATGCAAATGATATCTACTGTGATGAAATAACACCACTGAAAAGGAAGACAAAATAGGCTTTATATATATATATATATATATATATACCGTAGGTCATGTTTAAAAATATATAGAAAGGATTTCCCCACATAATTCAACCTTGAGATTTAGACCTGTGTTTGATAAAGTTATAAGCTAAAAAAAAGTTTTACTTTAAGGAGTGATTCAGTTTTTGAACTCGAGGACTATTGACTTTATGTTTTCCTGCAGTGCATAAATTGAGCAGTGTATGTTTGTTTCACTATATAATGCACAGTGATTACACCATGCTGTCTGTGCTACCTCGCATTATTCATAACTGGCTAAATCATTGCCTCCTTCTCCATGTACCTTAACTCAGTAGAATTAGTCTAGCTCCAAACAGATGAAGGATCTCTGTTGCAGGGGGACAGGGATAGGATTTGCAGATTGTTCTGCTCTACAGGGCTCCTTGTTATACCAGCTTGCAAGAAGCTATACTGCAAAGGTGAGGGGTGGATTTGTCACAATATGAATCCATTATAAGAATATTAGAATAGCAATACTAGGTCAGACCAATGGTCCATCCAGCCCAGTATCCTGTCTTCCAACAGTGGCCAGTTCCAGATTCTTCAGAGGGAATGAACAGAACAGGGCAATGATCTAGTGATCTCCTCATACAGAACCATACTTGTAATAATTTTTTGTTGCTTTTTGTGTATCTTTTATAATTCTATCTTTTTTTGAGATGGGGTAACCAGAACTGCATGCATGGTTCATAATGGATTTTATAGTAGCACTGGCTTCCTAACCTTGTTAGCTTTTTTTCACTGCTGCTGCACATTGACAGACATTTTCAGAACCAGCTACGATGACTCCAAGATCTCTCTTGAGTGCTAACAGCTAATTTAGACCACATCATTGAGGATGTATAGTTGGGATTATATTTTCCAGTGCGCATTACGTTGCACTTATCAACAATGAATTTCATCTGACATGTTGTTGCCCAGTCACCCAGTTCAGTGAGAACCCTTTGTAGCTCTTCGTAGTCAGCTTTGGACTTTACCTTGAGTAGTTTTGTAACACCTGCAAATTTTACCACCTGTTTGTCCCCCTTTTCCAGATCACTTATGAATATTCTGAACAGCACAGATCCCAGTACAGTATCTTTCACAGAGGCAGAGTGTACTGGCTGAATGGGCAACCACAGCCCTGCATCGGCAGAGTGTTTCTGCCATCAAGGTTTGGATGTGGTAGTGGTGGGGATTCCTTATCCATATCCTAAAAATTATCAATGCAAAGCTGTGCCATTATTTGGTCTAGTGTGCTAAAGGGAACTCATTGAGGCAGTTCATGCAGTAATACAAAATAAATGAGAAGTAAGAAACTGAGATATGTGTTGTTTGGAAAGTTGAACCGATGGAGGCATTTGACTGCAGCATCAAAACTGCACTGATAAGTGAAATCACATTTCCTTATAACAGAAAGATTACAATATAACTGTGATTGTGGTATACATAGCTATGATCCCATATCCTGTACATTGCATCTTGAAATGTTAGACATCTGACTACCTATTCATTAGGATTATGAGGGGATTGAAGATGGAGGATCCTGTACTCTGTTTTCTCCCTCTCTGAGATTTTATATAATTTTTCTTTATTTCCTTAATTTAGAGTAAGCCATTTAAAATTATTATCATTCTCCCCATGTATGGAAAGCATACTTGAGGTAAATCTTGAAATGTTCCATTCAAACACATGCCCCAAAGCCTGGATACTAACCAAACTTTGTGTATCCCAAACCTCCTAGGATGGGAACATCCATCTGAGATGGGAACCTCATTAGGGTGAGTTTAGATCCCCCGTTCCCAACTTTCCTGCACAAACTCAGCACTTACAACAGCTACTAGTAGCACTGAAGACAGCAGGAACCTTCTTAGTGTAGCTAAAGTTGAACATCTCACTTTTTCTTTTTAAATAATGAGGCTGACTAGGGATGCAGAGAAGACCGCTTTGATATTCACAATGGGAAAACCACCTACCATCTTTTTACTAAAGATATGTGAGAGTGATGCCCCAAATCATCCAGTTGATGGCTTAAAATCAGCAGAGATGAATACCAGATACCCTAAATATGTCCCTCAGCGGATACATCTGCAACACTGACAGTTGCTTGAACTTGAGTAGGATGTACAGAGATTCAGAAAAAAGCAAAACAAAGTCTGTAGCCAGGCTAAGTAGCATTTTATTTCCTCACTGTTCTCCTGTGATCTTGTTTCCTTTCATGTTTCTGTTGTTCGCTGCCGCAATATTCTCCCTTCAGTACCATAGTGCTGAATACTGACAAGACTGTACTTATAACAACTCTCACCAGTCACTTCTGGAAAAAAAAATTCTTTAGCTACCAAAACTCTGTATCCGTCAAGTCAGAGTGTATGACAATCTGAGGGTATTTGGAGTGGTTGCGAAGCCTAATTAATGCTTGTAAGGTGCTTTGGTATCCTCATATAAGTAGCTTGGTACTATTATTCCTTCTTCATGACTATAAATGTAACCATCTGAAACTCATCATATGTGATATCCATCTGGCAGCAGCACACTATGTAATATAGTCAGATGGAGCCATCAAGTTTATTTTAAGCCAAACACTAAAACAGTGCCATGCAATATCCACATCAATATGTTTGCTTCCAGAAACCAACATGGTTCCCCTTTTTATGGCAATACCTAGTTTCTTTACTTCAGATGTTATTACACAAAACTAATTCCACCCCTCTCCCCTATTTCTTTGTCAAGTATCCAGAGATTCCCTTGATCTTAGACCTTTCCTCACTAATTCTCAGCAATACTCTCCATATTAGCCCTCTCCTTACTACAGGTTTTCCCCTCTCTAGCAGGCTTGAGTGTGTATTCTAACCTGGGGAGAAATGAGTCTAACAGCCCCATAATCTCTGATAGTGACTGCAGAGAGCAGTTGTTATTTATTTGTTCCTAGGCTTCAAAGTAGGTAGCCCCCTACCCTGGCAGGGTTAAGCAAACACCAGCCCAGTTTTCAGGATTTCCTATATCAGGTGGAGAAGGTTTCTATTTCTCCCTCCCAAAAGTATCTCTCCCCTGTAATAAAGCTACTTCTATTCTGGCACCGTCTCTTATAACTGCGCCCCAAATGACCCTCAGCTGTAGCTGATTTGCTGTTTAAGTGGTGACTTCACACTGTAGTATTTAAACCATTCCTTGTTTGACCAGATGGGAGGGTAGGGATGTTCAGGCCATGTCAGTGAGCTGCAATATACAGCCATAGTCAAGTCTTCATAATTAATTATGGACAGTGCTCCATCCCTAGTTAAGGCTCCAATCTACTTTTCTTATAAAACTTATTTTTATCATCTCATAACTGTGTCTAAGAAAGTTAATGTGGTATAAACACTTGCCAGATTCACTTTTAAGACAAGGGACATTTTTTAAACAAGATTTGAAGAAAATTAGTCAAATTCTTGGTACTTGATTGGTAGTTAAAAAATTCTGATTTAAAGGGTGCATGCTACTCCAATTATTTTCAATGTTTTTGCAACCCTTATAACTTAGCCTTTAAACTGCTCAGAAGGTTTTTGTTTTATGCTGAAAATATTGTTTTTAACCTGAGAACATGTTTTCTATGCAATCAGTCAAAACATTTTTAAATTATGATTGCTTAAAAGGTACTTGAAATTTTAATGTATCTAACCATTTTTGTATCCTTGTTGCTTAAAAAAAAGTTGACTGATAATACTTCAAACTTTATTGTAGGTTTTTTGTCTAATAGCAAACTGATCTGCATATAGAGAATATGATGTGTATTTGTGGTCACATTAGGATGTTGGTATGATGGAAAGTCGTGTCGCTGGATGATAAAAGGCAAAATATTGCAGTTTCTGGTCTGGTGAACTGGAAGATACCTGCTTTGGTGTCTGTAAGCTATATGTGTTGGTAAATAGTGGGTTGTGAGTGTTTGTAGTCCATAAGCAAAACATTATGATGTAAAGTGGGTATACATCAGTTTCTGGTCTATAGGAAGGGACTAGGCAAAGAGCTTTGAATATTGAGCTACCATCTTTAAATGGTCAATCCCACACTTTTACAAGAGTAGATATAGAAATTTAAGTGTCCTTAGTATTCATAATTTTTATGCTGGAAGGTGTTAATAGCTGCCTGTCAAGCAGCTTTGATCTATAGGTAATTACACACCTGTAGTGAAGTTGCTAGGTGTTCTTAGCACCCTTCATTTAGATTAAATTTAGATTTATTTAGATTAAATGAAGGGGTAATTAAATACCCTTATGGGTAGTGTTGGGTGAAACAAGAGAAACCACCATCCAAGTCACTGACCAGCATGCTAAGGCCTGGGCAGAAGCCAAGCCCTGTGGGCTGAGCGGTTTTCCTGGGGACTAAAGGCAAACATATGGGCTGAGATATTGATTGGCTGCCCCATGTTTGTGTGGGTCAGAAGGAGAAAGCAATCAGAGACCAAGAGAGACCGAAAGAAGCATTAGTGAGCATGGCACTAACAGGGAGCAGACACAGAGCTCCTTGGAGCACAGGACTCCTTGGAAAATACAAACTTGGATTTCTCAACAAGGAAGCGGCCTATGTTCGTTGTTCCGGCTGTGTTCAGGGGAACAAACTTTTTCTATGTTCTATATAAATAAACATGAATGCCCAGAGAAATACCAACTCACACAATTAATTTCTCTTCCTAAAGGAAACAACCTGGCAAAGCCTCAGATACTGGTTTACTGCTTGGGCCAAGGGGCAACAATATGTTCCAGACTTGATGTTAAAGAACAGGGTTAAGTTCAAGATAACAAAGTTGTTTTTTTTAAATCTGTCGTAGGTAAAGGTGTAGTTACCATGCCAACTGTAAACCTCAAACACACTTGTCCAATTGCTGAAATGTGGGCACAGTTCAGCTGAGTACAGATTGATGCTTGGAAAGTAAACATCCCTAGATGCAGATTGACTGATTAACAGTCAACATTTCAAGAACTGAAAAGATAAATGCTTTCTCCCAGCTTCATAATTGTTTTTAGGATACTAACGTCCATTAATTTTAATGGAATTTAGGAGCGTAAATACCTTTGTGGTTCTGGGCCTTGGATACTATGGCCATGAGTGCCATAGAAAAACCTTAATGGAGATGGACAGATATTTGCTTCACCTACAAATTTCCAGATACTTAAAAAAACCAACCCCTGATTATTCCTTTTAAAGACAAATGAAGGAGATGAAAACTTCCTGGGTGAACGCCAAAATGAATATCTTAAAAATGTGCACTAAAAGCTGTGGAAAATACATCATTTCATGTTAACTTCTACTGTGAGATAATGCAATGTGATATCTATGGAAATTCAAGTTTCATTTTGATGTATTTTTCTTTAAAAATGTCCATAATGCCCTAAGTAGTAGTATTTGTATTAAGTGATGCATCTGTAATAATTTTTTAATTTTCATTGAGTACCAAAATAAACTGCATCAGAAGGCAGATAATCCCTAATTGGCTTGTTTCTTTAAGCAAATTAATTCTCTCTCATGCATGTGAGTGCATATGGCAGCAAATTCATTTAAAGGGAATTTCCAGATATCTTGAACTGCTAACATTATTTTTAGCAGATTTTGCAGATAAAATGCTGCATTCTTTTTATCAGCCAACATCTAGCTGGGTAATACTATAAACAGTTTATGGCATCACGTGGTAGAAGTTGTGAATAGAATTAGTTGTCATGTACATTTGAAATTGAAGCATGGAAAATGTTAATGATTGCTCATATTAGAGCTGGTTAAAAATGGTAATTTTTTTCCCCCTCTGGAAAAATCTCTTAAAAAATAAAAAACACAATTTTTTGTCAAGTTTTCATGGAAAGTATTGAAGCATCATCAAAAAACTGAAAACCCCTTTCTCAGGGCAAGGGGAGGGATTGACAAAAACCTCAAGATTTTTTTCCATAGAATGTAGAAACCTTTTGTGAAAAAATTTGTTTTGAGAGAGAGTCTTTGAGCAGCCTTATCTGAGACTTATCAATAAGAACGGTCATATTGGGTCAGACCAAAGATCCATCTAGCCCAGTATCCTGTCTTCTGATAGAGGCCAATGCCAGGTGCTTCAAAGGGAATGAACAGAACAGATAATCATCAATGATCCATCCCCTGCCCCCCATTCCTAGCTTCTGACAAACAGAGGCTAGGCACACCATCCCTGCCCATCCTGGCTAATAATAGCCACTGATGGACCTTATCCTCTATGAATTTATCTAGTTCTTTTTTGAACCCTGTTATAGGCCTTGGCTACACTTGCAAGTTACAGCACTGTAAAGGCTTCCCCAGTGCTGTAACTCACTCCCCATCCACACTGGCAAGGCATTTGCAGCGTTGTATCTCCATGGTTGCAGCGCTGCATGTACTCCACCTCTCTGAGAGGAATAGCGAGTATTGTGCTGCTGCTGCAGTGCTGCGGCGTCAGTGTGGCCGCCCAATGCGCTGTGAATGGCCTCCAGAATTATTCAGCAGTATCCCACAATGCCTGTTCTAGCCACTCTGGTCATCAGTTCAAACTCTACTGCCCTGGCCTCAGGTAACCAACCATGTGACCCACCCTTTACATTCACCGGGAATTTTAAAAATCCCCTCCCTGTTTGCTCAGCCCGGCTTGGTGTGGAGTGCTATCAGCGAATCTTTCCAGGTGACCATGCCTCCACGCGCCAAGCGAGCTCCAGCATGGAGCAATGGCGAGTTGCTGGACCTCATCAGTGTTTGGGGGGAGGGAGCTGTACAGTTCCAGCTGCGCTCCAGCCATAGGAATTACGATACCTTCGGGAAGATATCAAAGGACATGATGGAAAGGGGCCATGACCGGGACGCCCTGCAGTGCAGGATTAAAGTGAAGGAGCTGCGGAGTGCCTACCGCAAAGCCCGCAATGCAAACGGCCGCTTGGGTGCTCCCCCCGCGACCTGTCAATTCTACAAAGAGCTGGATGCGATACTTGGGGTTAATCCCACCTCCACTCTGAGCACCACCATGGACACTTCAGAGCTGGTGTTGGGGGGGGGAAGAGAAGGAGGAGGAGGAAAACGGAAGTGATAGTGGTGGGGCGGATGGAGACACCCCGGAATCCCTGGAGCCATGCAGCCAGGAGCTCTTCTCGAGCCAGGAGGAAGGTAGCGAGTTGCAGCGGCCGGTACTTGGTGGAGGACAAACAGAAGAGCAGGTTCCTGGTAAGCGTTTTTTTTTCCTCGGGAAGGAATTTTTTCGGTGCGGGCTCTTTGGGAGAGGAGGGTTAGGCATGCATGCCTAGATGCGGAATAGTGCATTGATGTGGTTTATCACATCACGGTAATCGGCCTCGGTAATCTCCTCGAATGTCTCATCCAGAATGTGTGCGATGCGCTTGCGCAGGATTATCGGGAGAGCCACCGTGGTCCTTGTCCCAGCCAGGCTAACGTGTCCACACCACTGTGCCACGAGGGGCGGGGGGACCATTGCTGCACACAGGCAAGCTGCATATGGGCCAGGGCGGAAGCCGCATTGCAGTAGAAGACCCTCCCTTGCTTTCCAGGTCACCCTCAGCAGCGAGATATTGTCCAGGACGAACTCCTGTGGAAAATGTTGGGACAGTGTTCAGTGTAGGTGCCCCCTGAAGCTGTTGGCTCTCCCCAAGGCAAAGAAACCCAGAGGACAGTGCAGCCCTGAAACAATCAGTCCCCCTTACTCACCATATTGAGGCTCCTGTGGGATATGTGTGCTCTGTTTCGGATGGGAAAATTATGCTATTGTGTAGACCCTGTGTGTTTTCTACTCCTTAAGTGTGGGGGAAATCATTACTCTGTCTGGTATAAACAATGCTGCCTCTGTTAAATGTTGCATTTTGCCTAAACAGCTGCATCAACCTTGAGACCTCAGCCATCCCTCTTATCGCCTGCTCAGAGACTGCAAAGACTCAGGAAGAGACCGCAAAAAAGCAAAGAAGACGTGCTGCAAGAAGTGATGCAGCAATCTATTAAAGAGAATGAGAAAGCACAGAACTGGAGGGAGAGAGAAAGCAGGATCCGCCAGGAAAACGCAGCGCACCGGCGGCAAAGCACTGATAGGCTCATAAGCATCCTGGAGCGCCAAGCAGCAGTACTGCAAATGAAAACGCCACCCCCCCACAACCCTTGTCCCAAAACTCTTTCCGTTGTGCCCCACTGTCACCTCCAACCCACCGTCACACAACTTCTGTGTTCTTCACGCCACCCGCTGCCTCCAACACCAGTATCTTCACCACCCAGCCCTGAAAACCACGACCCTTACCCTTTGCACTCAACCCCCATCACCATGCAGTATAGCTGTCCTGAACTGCAGCACTCACTGCACAGCAACCAGACAGGACATACGCGAATCTGTGATTGTACTGTTCCCCACTCCACTCCCTTGTTTCTTTTCAATAACTAATTTTTTTTTCTTTTCAATAAATGGATTCTTTGGCTTTGAAAACATTCTTTATTATTGCATAGCGTAAAAGACTCCTTAGCCCAGGAAATAAACAGGCACTGCAAGTCTGCTTGTCTGCTTAGCAGACACTGATTCCTAAAAATTGGAACTACTGCACTTCACTCCCGTGCAGGGCACCAGATATCACTGCTGGTTTTCAGCCTCAAATTGCTCCCTCAAGGCATCCCTAATCCTTGCAGCCCCGCGCTGGGCCCCTGTAATAGCCCTGCTCTCTGGCTGTGCAAATTCATCCTCCAGGTGTTGAACCTTGGAGGTCCATGCCTGAGTGAAACTTTCACCCTTCCCTTCACAAATATTATGGAGGGCACAGCACGCGGATATAATCATGGGGATGCTGATTTCGGTCAAGTCCAGCTTCCCATACAGAGATCGCCAGCGGCCCTTTAAACGGCCAAAGGCACACTCCACAGTCATTCGGCACCGGCTCAGCCTGTAGTTGAACCGTTCCTTGCTGCTGTCAAGGCTCCCTGTGTAGGGTTTCATGAGCCACAGCATTAACGGGTAAGCGGGATCTCCAAGGATCACAATGGGCATTTCAACTTCCCCTACCATGATCTTCCGCTCTGGGAAAAAAGTCCCGGCCTGCATCTTCCTGAACAGCCAAGTGTTCCGAAAGATGCGTGCGTCATGCATCTTTCCAGGCCAGCCTGTGTTAATGTCAATGAAATGCCCACGGTGATTCACAAGCGCCTGGAGAACCACAGAGAAATACCCCTTCCGATTAACGTACTCGGATCCTAGGTGGGGTGGTGCCAGAATAGGAATGTGCGTCCCATCTATTGCCCCTCCACAGTTAGGGAAGCCCATTTGTGCAAAGCCATCCACTATTTCCTGCTCGTTACCCAGAGTCACGGTTCTTCTGAGTAGGATGCGATTAATGGCCTTGCAAACTTGCATCAACACGATTCCAACGGTCAACTTTCCCACTCCAAACTGGTTTGCAACCAACCCGTAGCTGTCTGGAGTTGCCAGCTTCCAGATTGCAATAGCCACCCGCTTCTCCACTGGCAGGGCAGCTCTCAATCTCGTGTCCTTGTGCCGCAGGGTGGGGGTGAGCTCCTCACACATTCCCATGCAAGTGGCTTTTCTCATCCGAAAGTTCTGCAGCCACTGCTCGTCATCCCAGACTTCCATGACGATGTGATCCCACCACTTGGTGCTTGTTTCCCGAGCCCCAAAATGGCGTTCCACAGTGCTGAGCATGTCCGTGAATGCCATAAGCAATTTTGTGTCGTACGCGTTACGCGGCTCGAGAGCATCGTCGGACTTCTCACCCTCACGCTCACTATCACTTTGGATCGTAAGGAATAGTTCGACAGCCAAATGTGACGTGCTGGCGAGACTCGTCAGCATACGCCTCAGCAGTTCGGACTCCATTTCCCGCAGACAGATCGCGCTGCACAGAAACCGTTGAAAGATGGCGCCAAAGGTGGACGGAAACAAAGGTATTTCCTGGGATGTGAAGCGATGCATCACGGGGCATTGGGACAGGACCCAGAATCCCCCCGCACCAATGCCCCCTTCCCACAACCCACAGCGCCAGAATGGGAAAAGGTGCTTTGTGGGATAGCTACCCATAATGCACTGCTCCCAATAGCGCTGCAATTGCCGCAAATGTGGCCACGACAGTGCACTGGGCAGCTGTCAGTGTGGACAGACTGCAGCGCTTTCCCTACTCAGCTGCATGAAGTCAGGTTTAACTCACAGCGCTGTACATCTGCAAGTGTAGCCAAGGCCTTAGTCTTGGCTTTACAACATGCTCTGGCAAAGAGTTCCACAGGTTGACTGTGTTGTGAGAAAAAATACTTCCGTTTGTTTGTTTTAAACCTGCTGCCTATTAATTTCATTTGGTGACCCCTAGTTTTTGTGTTATGAGAAGTAAAAATCACTTCCTTATTTACTTTCTCCACACCAGTCATGATTTTATAGACCTCTATCATATCCCCCTTTAGTTGGGACTTTTCAGCTTGGAAAAGAGACAATCTTATTAACCTCCCCTCATATGGAAGCTGTTCCATGTCCCTAATAATTTTTTTCTTGCCCTTTTCTGAACTTTTTCCCATTCCAATATATCTCTTTTCAGATGGAGTGGCCACATGTGCATGCAGCATTCAAGATGTGGGTGTACCATGGATTTATATAGAGGCAATATGATATTTTCTGTCTTGACTATCCCTTTATTGATTCCAACACTGTTCACTTTTTTGACTGCCGCTGCACATTGAGTGGATGTTTTCAGAGAACTATCCACAATGACTCCAAGATCAATAAGATTCAAGGTCCTGATTCAAAGACTACAGAAGTTAATGGGGAGACTCACATTGGGGAAAGTGTTTTGGATCAGACTTCAACTGAGAGAACAAAGGAAAAACAGTGGGAGTTAGATGCCCAATAATTCCTTTGATTGGACAGCAGGGAACAAGAGAAGCAAAAGCAAGCATGGTAGGGGTGGTGGCTGCCCCCTCTTAATCAGTTCTCTGCTTAGCCACTGGCTGGGCAGAGGGCCAGCTGATTGGTTGGAGGACGCCCTACCCACCTGCCTATTTAAGCTAAACCTGGGCTTTTCAAAATCATCTTAGTGTATGTCTACACAGCCCATGGCAGCGAGCCTCCTAGCCTGGGTCAACCAACAGACACAGGCTAGTGGAGCTCAGGATAGCACTTCAAAGTGCTATCTACAGCACCTATTTTTGAAGTGTCAACTCAGGCTCTGAAGTCTGGGGGAGGGGGGCTTTAGAGCCCAAGCACCAGCCTGTGTTGCATTTCAAAGAGCTGCCTGTATAGCTATTTTTAGAATGCTAACATGAGCACCACTAACCTGAGTGTGTTGACCCAGGATGGGAGGCTCACTGCCATGGTCTGTATGGACATACTCTTACTTCCCACTTAACTTTATCATACTGTGACATTCCCCTCTGGTGTTATCCGGATCAGTGATCTGCTCGGTCACTCCAATCCATGACTCTGGGAGCCAGACTTTCCCTGCTCTGCTGTGAGAACCCCCACTCCTGGGCTGTTCACGCACAACCTCTGGCATGTAAGCTGCTCCTTGGATTGTGCAACCGAATGACACTAGCCAATATCTCTGGTCCCAGACACAACCCTAGGAACCTCCATCTTCCAGTGTCCAGTTATGCCTGCTGGACATGGCAAGCTTTTATGAATTCATCAATTTAACAAAGAAATTGATATGTACCAGGCTTGTTATCCCAAGGGGAGTCTCTGGCATGCTTCAAACCAAACGCACTGCTTCAGGTAGAATAAGCAGATAGATTTATTAACTATAAAGATAGATTTTAAGTGATTATAAGTCAAAGCACAACAAGTCAAAATAAAATAAAATATAATATAAGCACAGTGTAAACTCTCAACCCGATTAGACTGGGCAGCAATTAGATTAAGCAGTTTTTTCTCACCCCACTGGATACTGCAGTCCTTAATATACAGGTTTGTTCCTTAAACCTGGGCCAATCTCCTGTGTTGGAGTCTTGTCTTTTTCTCAGCGTCCTGGTTGCTTGCAGCATAGGTGGGGGCAGGAGAAGGGCCCAGTGTGTGTCCACTCTGTCTGTTTTTTACTCTCAGTCCATGTGCTTGGGGAGCACAAGTCCCTGCATGTCTGGAGGGCATTGCTGAGTCTCTCCAAGCAAGATTGAGCAATTCCCCTGGTGCGGCCTCATGCGGGTTAGTCATTGCATTGTCTAGCCCCTTGCTGGACAATGGCTATTGATGGTTTGTTTGACACCCTGCCCGGGCGTTGGTTACTTTCCTTGCTGTTGCCTCTGGGGAGCTAATATCTGGCTGATTCCCCCAATTTACAGCATATTTTAGTTACAACCACACTACACAATTCTCATAACTTCCTATGTATTAATGATATATATATATGGATAGAGAAATGACTTTCAGAAGATTATAACCTTTTCGGATACCTTACAAGGTATGTTTTATATGTAAGATCACGATTATATGAAAATGAGGAATATGGGGGTTATAGCACACTCCCCCCAGGTATAGAATGTTACACATACACAGGTAGAAAAATCTTTAAAGAGACACTATCAATTTGAAACACAGTCATTTTAAAAGGTTAAAACAATTTAGTAATTTCAAGAACTACACATGCTCCTGAGTCTTTCTGCCAAGTTTTCTTGTTACTGAATTTTCTCTCTCTTTTTTTCTTTTGTGTGTGTGTGTGTGTGTGTGTGTGTGTGTGTGTGTGTGTGTGTGTGAAAGACCTACAAGTAACAGTGGATGCTGACTATAATAAATCAGTGGAACTAAGTATATAGAAACTACTGACAAATGCACAATGTAAACAATCTGGAAAAAACCCTGAGAATTTATTTTTCTAATCTACTTCAGTTATAGTAATCTTACTACAACATTAATAGGAATAATATTTCCAAGCAGATGTGTAATTTTAAATAGATAGTGTTCCTTTAAAACAGCTGTTACACGTATTCTCCAGTTTCCAGCTTTGTTTGAATATCAAAATAACATCATGATCTCTTTAGAAGATTAAAATGGCAATTCATAATACTCCCTTTCATTCACAGCACTGAAAAAGGTAGAGTATTATGAGCTTAAAAGATTTTTGTTAACTTTCAGTGCCCAAAAGCTCTATATTTGAATCCTGCAAGTCTTGACAGAGCGATTACTTAGCTTTCCATAGTAGAAATTCAGGTAGAAAGGGCTCAATAGTTGACAGATTTTGGAACAGATGAGATAAATCTACTGGTCACTCAGGTTATTGGTCCTCCAGCAGAAATTGCCAGTGTGCAGTAGAAACCAACAGAGACTAATTCTAGTGGATTTTGCAGGTAATTCCATTGAGGTTATGGCCACATACCTGTTATTGGATGATCACAATGTGGCATTTGTGGAATATTTGAAGGCAATAGTTTAGCTGTTTCCCTTTTTCATTATGGAAATTAGACTTTGGAACCCAAGCCAACTTGGAAAAACTAAAATGGACCAGAGTCTGATCCTACCAAGCCTTATACATGTTCCTAATGCTGCAATGGGACTATTCTGAGTAGGGATTGCTCCTGCAGTGATGCCCACAGCTGTACACATGATGTAAGCTCAGGGTTGAAGGAGGCTGTGCCAGAGTGAGGAGTCGATCTCAATCCCAGGTGGCTGCAGCTGCTCCTGTGAGGAGAGGTAGTTGCTCTGTGATTTCCAGGAAGGTTAGAGATCGCTGAGATCCCCTCTCCGGGTATTGGTGCCTCTCTCCAAGCCCTGCTGACACTGGGCAGCAGTGGTGAGGTATGTAGCTGCTTGGCCTGCCCAGGTGATGGAGCAGTGCTCCTCAAACAATGCTCCAAGCAGCAGGAAGAGGCTCCCACACAGAATGCCAGGGATGGGCTTCTGCCCTCTGCCCAGCTGCTCCCCATCCCTGATGTGGCTAAAATGATGGCGACGGCTCAGGCACTGGCTGGCCTGGGGCTTCTCCTGACTGCCTTCCCCCTCGTGGCCATGCCCATTGGTGCTGTCTCCTGGTATGAAATGAATCTGCTGTGGCTACATATGCAGCAACCACCTGGCTCCATGTCCACATGCAGACCACAGCTGCAATTTTGCACCCAGCCTCCACAAGCTCTGAGACCTGAGCAGCCCCCACTCCTGGACCTCACACTGCAGCTGCTGCTTCATCTCTACTGGGTCCAGGCTCTGGTGGTGCTGCCACTACATAGGCTATGAAACTGACAGCAAGGAGTTCATTTGGGAGGGTTTGAGTGACTGGTGGTGTCAGCTGGGATGTGGGTGCAGAGTGTGGGGTTAGGCAGGAGGCTGCGGGTAGTGCTGGGCTGAGGATGCAAGGGCCAAGATGTGGAGACCCCCTTTCCTGCCATGTGCATGCCATGTGAACAATTTCTGGGGGTGCCACTGCCTGTGAGTACAACTCACAGGACCTGGCCATAAATGTTTTTACTCAGTCTGTTGTCAGGCAAAACTAACATTGTCTCGCGTTTTCTGTATACCGACTTAAAGAGTTGGCCTCTAAAAATGAAATAAGGAAAATACAAAATGTAGACTAGCACACTGCATTGAGATATAGCTCACTGCTATCATATACTGCATTTACTTTGGGCCTTATTTTCAGAGGTGCGGCATTCCCCTTCAGCTACAATTGACTTCAATGCAACTTGTGGGTGGTCAGGACTGAAATCAATCAGGCTGGCAAATCAATAACTGTTGCTAGATAAATGATGGCCAGTCCACATCTACAGGCACAGTAGTTAGTTTGCAAGATGTATTGTATAATTACGTGGTAATTGGCCAGATTTTCAGAGCAGCTTCTAAAATCGAAGGTGCCATTTTTGTACATAAACTGTTCTCTGCAGAATTTTTTATGCCCAGGTTACAGCATGAGGAAAAGTTTGGATTTATTAAAGCAAAATATAGGCTCAGTCTTACAAGTCTTTCCTAGGAGCTATTGAGAGTCCTAAAGTCAAGGGGAGCAAAGGGCTTGCAGCACATCTCAGGAGATGTTCATTAGCAGGATGATTTGCCTGCCTACATGCAGGAAATGTGGATCCGTTTTTCTGCATTCAGATCTTGGCCAAGAAAAACTGTACATGTTGATAATTGGACAAGTGAAGAATTATACCTTCAGTAGTACAGACTGCTTTTCAAAGTCTGGCCCATTAAATGCAGTTATCAAGAACAATAAATAGAGCAAATATAATTATGTAATTCATCAACCATGGATCAACACCTGACATTCTTACTCAGGCAAAAGTACCATTGATAGTAAAGTTTGCATTGATGTTGGCACAGTTGCTGGGCTAGCTCCCATACTGGTCCTCTTGCCCTTACCTGTCTTGGGGTGGACTTACATGAATCTTACACTCTTATGGCTCGCCTACATGCAGCAAAAGCCCAGAGTGGCTACTCTGAAATAGCTATAAGCACACTAGCTACTCTGCACCCAACTCCCAATGCAGACATTCTTACTCTGAACAGCAGCACAAAGATACTCTTAGTGCAGAATAGGTGTGTCCAGACAGGGAGGAAATGCAGAGTAGCTATTGATCTTTAAATTCGCATCCTACCTTATTTTCCACTAGCTTCCCCATGCAGACAAGTCCTTAGAAATCCAACACATAAATGACATTTTGAAATAATAAACTTTTACAGATGAATAAACTACATTCATCACCAGGGGAGTCAAACATCCAAACAAAACAATCTCTTTCTGCTCAGTAACTCAAAGTGTTACTGGGAATACAGTAAATTGTTGACTAATTGTATCAGTACCGGTCTTTCTATATCTATAAGGCCATTTGCTATTTTTAAAATTTGTTACTTTGTATTCTTGAGTATTTATGTAACCCAGTTGGAGGGGATGCTCCTGGAATACAACACTGAGCATCTAGGGGACTCACGCCTGGACTCACAGCAATGATGGAGAGGTTCAGGACTCTGTTTCCCAGATTGCCTAGAATTCAGGGTGGAAATAGAACAGGTTAGCAACACTACCAGAACCAGCCAGAAATCAGAGACAAAGGGTTTGGTTTTACTTTCAGTTTGGGTTGTGTTTGGAGACTAATGTAGCAGGGAGAGAAGTATCACAGCCAGGGAGGACCTTTCTACCCTTCACATTCTACCCAAAGGAAAACTCTGAGTCCTTTGGGGATTTGTGGGACATTGAACTGCATCATTTCAGCAGAGACCAGAAACTCAGGAGGCTGAGGAGAGCCAACTCAACTGGGATCCAGACCAGAGAACCACAAGGTTGATTTTACCATGTTTGGTGTGAACACTTTGTGAGAACACCATTGTTTGTTTATTTTGCTATTTTGTTTTAAGCCAGCCAGTGACTTCAGCATTACACCACCCAAAGACTAAGCCTAAACTCATTTGCTTAGGCAGATGCTGGGAAGGAGCACAGGGTGGTTTTCACTGGCTGTAAATGCGGGGAGGTAGAGTTTATGTATTGTTATTTTTGTCTTATCATAATTCCCTTTTCCCTTATCCTGAGTTCCCCAGACTTAATCTCCAATTACTGTTTTATTATTCCGGAAATTGAGATTTTTTTCTTGCTTTGACTGACGCTCCTCTGTATGAGACTGTGTGTTAAACATTTTCCCAAGGGACAAACTCTCTGTGTTCTCTGTAGGCACCAGGCACCCATATAGGTAAATCTAGGACCCTGAGGACCCTCCCCATAACCCTGAGGAGAAAATGGAGAAAGCTGCAGGCATGCCACAGGGCTGGGGTTACATTTATGATATTTACATTATGCATTGAAATATGACAGAACAACAAAGGAAGATACAGTGATATAAAGCTTCTTAGATTCTCACCAAAAAAAACAGTATCAGAAAAGATGATAAATGTTGCTTTATACCAGGGATGGGCAAACTACGGCCCGTGGGCCAGATCCGGCCCATCAGGGCTTTGGATCCGGCCCGTCAGGGCTTTGGATCCGGCCCGCGGGATTGCCCCCTGTGGTGCCGCGGGCCCTGTGCCGCTCTCAGAAGCGTCCGGCACCACATCCCTGCGGCCCCCATGTGGGGGGGCAGACGGCTCCATGCATTGCTCTTGCCTCTTGGCCTTGCCCCCTGCAGCTCCCATTGGCTGGGAATGGGGAACCGCGGCCAATAGGAGCTTTGGGGGAGGTACCTGGAGGCGCGGCAAGGGCAGTGCATGCGGAACCCTCTGCGCCCCCCTCCCCCAGGGGCCGCAGCACTTCCTGGAGCAGCGCGGGGCCGGGGACAGGGCAGGCATGCAGGGAGCCCCAGTGTGCGCTGCTGCCACCCCGCCTCCTGCACCCCGCCTCCCAACTCCCTGCCCTGAGCCCCCTGCCTGCACCTCACACCCCTCTTGCACCCCAACTCCCTCCCCTGAGCCCCCTTGTATACCCCGAACCCCTCCTGTACCCCAACCCCCTGCCGTAAGCTCCCTGCTGCACCCTGCACCCCTGTGCACCTCAACCCCCTGCCCTGAGCCTCCTGCTACACTCCACATCCCTCCTGCACCCCAACTCCCTGCCCTGAGCCCCCTCATACACCCCACACCCTCCTGCACCCCACCCCCTGTCCTGAGCTCCCTGCTGCACCCCTGTGTACCCCAATCCCCTGCCCTGAGCCCCCTGCTGCACCCTGCACCCCAACCCTCTGCCCTGAGCCCCCTCCTGCAGTCCACACCCCTCTTGCATCCCTGACCTAAGCCCCTTCCTGCACATTGCACCCCCTCCCACACCCCGCACTCCCTCCTGCACCCCAACTCCCTGCTCCGGCCCTGCATACAATTTCCCCACCCAGATGTGGCCCTCGGCCCAAAAGTTTGCCCACCCCTGCTTTTTACAATCAACATAACAACTGTGGTCTCAATCATAATGACAGCTCCCAATTTCTTATTCGGTTTAATCCTTGCAATTTGTATGTAAAGTTTTAGCACATTCTTACATAGAATCTATTTTGGGTGAGGCCGGGAGGGTGAATTTGAACCCAGTTGAGCATGATATACTTGATATTTGCTAAAAGAAGAACAGGAGTACTTGTGGCACCTTAGAGACTAACAAATTTATTAGAGCATAAGCTTTCGTGGACTACAGCCCACTAACACGGCTGCTACTCTGAAACTTGATATTTGCTGCCACAGCTGAATCTTGTCAAGTCTGAGTTACTGCAATAAGGCTGAAAAGATAAAAGAGGGAAGTTGAGTGGGAGTTGATACTCCATGCAAAATAGATAGATAGCTATTTTTAAAGGTGCAGTATAATAGCAGAGAGACAATACAAGAAGAACTGTTTTCTTCAGTAGCAATTGGAGTATTATAATTACTATCAGCCAGACTCTGCTGTCTTTACTCATGCTGAGTGGTAACTTATTCCATGAATAGTCCTATTGACTTCAGTAGGATTCCTCTCCAAGGAAGGTACTAGAAGTATGAGCAAAAGTGACAGAATCTGGATAAAAAAACTTAGCCATAGATCCAGTGATGAGAACACTATCAGGATATCTTGAAAAATATGTGACGGAAGCTAGTGATTCTGGAGAGTAGATAGGTAAGACAGCTATGAAACAAGATGCTAAAAGCCAATTTACAGCAGGTGCTAGAGATGATACTTTAACTTGAGTATGAAGTTACTTCCTTTTAAAGCCTCTAGAGCTTAGAGAATATAAGGCGATAGCAGTGGAGACTCTGCTTAGTTGCTACATAGTCTGACTTATGGCAGAGGGAGAGAGCTTGGACCATAGGATAGAGACCAAGGAGTCTTCATAAATGAGGAGTCCCGTGGCAAAGTCCTGACAGCAAAGAATTAGTTACTAATAGTACTTCAGACCTGAATTCAATGTTTCAAAAAGACAACTTTGATTTTTCAGATCCCAAAGTTGTGCATGTAGAGGCGGCAACTAAACAAAAACAGCATTAACACATCCTTTGACTTATAAATTGAGCAAATCTGACCTGGAACTTAAGAAAAAATAAGGCAACCCATGAGATCTTCATAGTCACTTTTATTACTTTAGCTGCTCTTTAACTGAAAAGGGATGAGTGCTTTAATCCTGAATGAGTTTTTTCCCCCATAGAAATATCAGTTCTGGTTATATTATCTAGTGAGAATTTTGGTCTCTATTTTCCATTAATATGATAATGCTTCTACTTCTTTCAAGTACTGAGCCTCATTATTAAGGGGAAATACTTAAATCGGTTTTACAAAGGCTGTAAGCATTGTTATTTGAATTTACCATGCTATCAGGAAGTCTTTATGCTACAGTATTTCACTCCCATTTTTGATGATGTTTATTCTCTTTATATTTAAAAAATAAATACAGGGTGGGAAGTGGAACATATTAGAAGGCATCCTCGCCCCCCTTCTAAATGTTCTTCCTGTGTTGTTTACAACTGAGCAGACCACTTGCATCAGAAACAAGAGGGAATGAAAACAATATCAGAAAAATGCACAATGGTGAGATATGTAAATATTTCCATTAACATGAGCATTAAAATATTTCACAATGCTAAATCTTTGGGGAATCCATGAAACTTTGCAAAGAAACATGTAATTAACAATTGTTACTGCTATACAGGACTTGAAAAAAAAACTACTCCACAAATCTTCAATTTTTGTACATCTAAATTCTGGTCCTACCGCTAGAATGTGACCCAAAGCCCACAGAAGTCAATTGAAAGATTCCCATTAAATGTGGAGGTCTTAAAATGAGCAATAGGAAAGCTCCTATTAACTTTAGTAGCACCAGGGAGATCAGAAAATAAATGTATGACAATTCTTCATAACTACAGCAATAATAATATTGCAACACAAAGAAAAAATGGTTCATAAGATTTCTGTAGGTTGTAACTGCAAACAGTCCACAATTATCGTTTAAGTATTGGAACAGTAGTGCCTAGAAACCCTAACCAAGAAAGGGGCCTGCACTGTACTAGGTAGTGTATTACACCCCACTGACTCCATCTGTGCAACACAATATTTTTAGAAATCTCACATCGGTTTGTGTTTTGTCAAATCTGCTGTGAAAGTGTTCTTAAAACGAACATGTGCTGGGTCATCATCCGAGACTGCTATGACATGAAATATATGCAGAATGCGGGTAAAACAGAGCAGGAGACATACAATTCTCTCCACAAGAAGCACAGTCACAAATGTAATTGATGCATTATTTCTTTTTAACAAGCATCATCAGCATGGAAGCATGTCCTCTGGAATGGTGGCTGAAGCATGGACAGGGAATATGAATGTTTAGCATATCTGGCATGTAAATACCTTGCAATGCTGGCTGCAAAAGTGTCATGCGAACACCTGTTCTCACTTTCAAGTGACATTGTAAATAAGAAGCAGGTAGCAGTATTTCCCATCAATGTAAACAAACTTGTTTGTCTTAGTGATTGGCAGAATAAGAAGTAGGACTGAGTGGACTTGTAGGCTCTAAAGTTTTACACTGTTTTGTTTTTGACTGCAGTTATATAAGCAAAAAAATCTGCATTAGTAAGTTACACTTCCACGATAAAGAGATTGCACTTCAGTAATTGTATGAGGTGAATTGAAAAATACTATTTCTTTCTTTTATCATTTTTACAATGCATATATTTTTAATCAAAAATAATCCTATAAAGTGAGCACTGTGCACTTTGTATTCTGTATTGTGATTGAAATCAATATTGAAAATGTAGAAAAACATCCAAAAACATTTAATAAATGTCAATAGGCATTCTATTGTTATAAGTGTGATTAATAGTGATTAATTTGTTTTAATCACGATTAATTTTTTTTGAGTTAATCGCGTGAGTTAACGGTGATTAATTGACAGCCCTAATTTAGATATGTTTCTCTCCCCTGTTGCCATGAGAAAAATCCACATAAACTGACTGTGCCATGGTGGAGCTTCTGAGTTTCATACTGGCAGACCCCAATGACTGGCAGCAATAGTAAGTATAAGCTGTAAAACGGAGGTACAATTTTTAAGATGACAACTGGTCTTCAACATTCCTGACTGTGTCATAGATATTTCGGATATGCATAATAGCTGAATACGCTACAGAAGATCAACACATGTGATTATGAGTGAGAATCTCCACTACATTTTAGCAGTGGAATGAATTATTTGCCGTATTGCCAAATTACTCACTGTAATTTGACAATTAATATGCTGGTACCTGAGAGGTGCAAAATTTAAGTGAAATTGTCACAAGGAAATATGATGAATCTGTTATCTGATGATGTTAAAAGAGAACAATTATATTCACCTTGCTCATAATAATTTTAATTCCTTTATTTGCTAGGGTTTCAATTTAACCTGTCTATTTTTTTTAAAAAGGTAGCATGTAATATGACTTTCACTACTCATTCTCTATAATTAAGTCACAAAAAAACTACTTTAACATTACATTGAGGGTTCAGTTTAAATTCACAAAAGCTAAGAAATTGAGAGATAATGCTGAAAATCTGTCCTTAATGCAGCATCTGTGAAAATCAGGCCCTTGGTGTTCCAAGTTGTGCAGCCAAAAATTGAGCTAAAATTATTGGACACTTACACATCTTGCCTTAATCTGTCTAGGCTACATTGAGAGTTGGTAGAAGTGGCTATATCCCCACTGATTTCACTGGATTTTGTTTACACAAATTCTCAATTGTGTCCCCTTTGTCTCATTTTCCTCAGATGAGAAATGGGGGCCATAATGTTTACCTCCCTCACACACGACTTATAAGGATTAATTAGTTAATATCATACAATAATTTAAAGATACAAAACAATCTACAGATGTTTAAATTTAACAAGCATTTTTATAATTTACTGTATCTTAATATTACGTGGCTAATGTTTTCTATTTCTTATAGTTAGTCATACTTCCCCACAAAAATAAAAACAAAACAAAACAAAAAAAGGACAATGTAGGTCATTTAAAGGGAAATAAATTCTTACATCTGTGCTTTCACCATCTGTCTGCCCTTTATATGAAGTGAAAAAAGAGACTATTTAACAGTAAACAGTAAGATGCAAATGTTCTAAATACATAAATACGTTCTTTGAATACCACAGCCTACATCTGCTATGTTTTTTGCATAATGGGTTTTTTTCAGTCTCTTTCTCAAACTGTTATGTGTTAGACAATTGTATGGCTGTAAGTTACCAGACTCCTTTTTTGTATAAAGTGCGCATTGCTAAGTGGTCTGCATGGAAAACAAAATGATGTGATTTGTATCATGTTGGTTGGGCCCATTCTTGTAGTGGCACAATGAGCACACTTGGGAGAGTAAAGCATGATTTCAATGAAGAGCGTCTAGTGGTGAAACATCCTACCCTACCTCTGTCACAATGTACCAACCCTCATATCACCCTGTATCTAATGCACCTATGTTTTCTATTGACTTGACACACAAAGTTTTGTATCAGAAGCTATTTTTTGAGATTACTACTAAAGTAAACACGGGGGTGGGGGAGCGGGGGCTATATATATGAGAGAGAGTGACACACAGTCTTGCTAAGCTTTTATAAGGGTTTCAAAAACTATTCATTACTGCCCACATGAACAGCTCTTCCTCCTCTAATGAGCATGCCTCATTAGAGGGTATGTCTACACTACGAGAGTAGTTCGATTTTACTTAAATCGAATTTGTGGAACCGATATTACACAGTCAAACGTGTGTATCCACACTAAGGACAGTAATTCGACTTTGTGAGTCCACACTAATGGGACAAGCGGCGACATTGGAAGCGGTGCACTGTGGGCAGCTATCTCACAGTTCCCGCAGTCCTCGCTGCCCATTGGAATTCTGGGTCGAGCCCCCAATGCCTGCTGGGGAAAAAAATGTGTCGAGGGTGGTTTTGGGTAACTGTCGTCATTCAACCGTCACTCCCGCTCTCCCTCCTTGAAAGCGCCGGCGGGCAATCAGTTCGCGCACTTTTCTGGTGAGTGACAGCGCGGACGCCACAGCACTGCGAGCATGGAGCCCGCTGCGACCATCGCTGCAGTTATGTCCGTTGTCAACACCTCGCACCTTATCATCCACCTTTTTCAGAGTCAGATGCTGAGAAAATGGGCGAGGAGGCTACGGCAGCGCGGTGAGGACATTAAGTCTGAGAGGGGCACAGACCTCTCACAAATCACGGGACCCCGCGCCGCGAACATCATGGTGGCAATGGGTCATGTTGATGCTGTGCAATGGCGATTCTGGGCCCGAGAAACAAGCATGGACTGGTGGAACCGCATATTGCTACAGGTCTGGGATGAATCACAATGGCTGCAAAACTTTAGGATGCGTAAGGGAACTTTCCTGGAACTTTGTGAGTTGCTGTCCCCTGCCCTGAAGCACAAGGACACCCGGATGCAAGCAGCCCTGACTGTCCAGAAGCGAGTGGCCATAGCCCTCTGGAAGTTTGCAACGCCAGACAGCTACCGGTCAGTCGCGAACCACTTTGGCGTGGGCAAATCTACCGTGGGGGTTGCTGTGATGCAAGTAGCCAATGTAATCATTGAGCTACTGCTGTCAAAGGTAGTGACCCTGGGAAACGTGCAGGTCATCATAGATGGCTTCGCTGCGATGGGATTCCCAAACTGCAGTGGGGCTATAAATGGAACTCACATCCCTATCCTGGGACCGGACCACCAGGCCAGCCAGTACATTAACCGAAAGGGCTACTTTTCAATGGTGCTGCAAGCACTGGTGGACCATAGGGGACGTTTTACAAACATCAACGTCGGATGGCCGGGCAAGGTTCATGACGCTCGTGTTTTCAGGAACTCTGGTCTGTTTAGACGGCTGCAGGAAGGTATTTACTTCCCGGACCACAAAATAACTGTTGGGGATGTGGAGATGCCTATAGTGATCCTCGGGGACCCTGCCTACCCGCTAATGCCCTGGCTCATGAAGCCCTATACAGGCACGTCTGAGCAAGTGCAGAATGGTGGTGGAGTGTGCTTTTGGATGTCTCAAGGGGAGATGGAGAAGCTTACTGACTCGCTCTGATCTCAGCGAAACCAATATCCCCATTGTTATTGCAGCTTGCTGTGTGCTCCACAATCTCTGTGAGAGCAAGGGGGAAACCTTTATGGCGGGGTGGGAGGTTGAGGCAAATAGCCTGGCTGCTGATTACGCCCAGCCAGACAGCTGTGCGATTAGAAGAGCCCAGTGGGACGCGCTGTGCATCCAGGAGGCTTTGAAAGCTAGATTCCTCAGTGAGCAGGTAACCTGTGACTATTAAGTTTGTTTAAAGAGAAGCTGAACCTGCCCCCGTTTCTTTACCCACTTAATATTGACTATCCTCTGCAGTTACATACCCCATTCACCCTGTTCCCCCCTTCCAACACACGTTTAAAAATAAAATAAATGGAACTTTGTTAATTAACACCGTTTTCTTTATTACGGATTTTGCGGTAAAGTGTTGAAACTGGGACGCAGACTGTGGTAGGGAGCGGGCGTAGTGATGGAAAGAACGCTTCTAAACTCGAGGAATGACAGGCTCCTGCTCCTAGAGCGGTCCGCAGTGGTGGACTGGTTGTTTCAACGGAGCCTGCCACCCCTCCTTTTCGGGACTCTGTGTGCGGGGGCTATGTGACTTTGTGGCAGGGGGAGGATGGTTACAGATCCCCTGCTGCGTGGCTCTGTGATCCAGGCTAAGGACCGCTGCATAAGATCTCTAACCACCCTCCCCCGCCACAAAGTCACATAGCGCCCCCCCTCCCACCCCCGAACATGAAAACCACCTCCCAGACTGACCAGGGTGCCTAGTGACTGCAATGTGTGTGTAACCTTCTGCTGAACCTGCCCCCGTGTCTGTACCCTGGTAAAGGTGACTGTCCTCTCCAATTACCAACCCCCTTCTCCCCCTTCAAACACACTGTCCTCTAAAAGAACATGACGGAAACAGTAATTAACAGAAACATATTTTTTATTAGCAACTACACAGTTAGGGGATGAAACTGGGACGGGGGCTTGGGTGAGGAGGGAAGGAAAGGACTTTTCAAATTTTTGGGAATGAGAGCCTTCTGGTACTTGAGCAGTCTGCAGGGGTGGAGTGACAGTTTTCACAGCCCCTGCCGCCCCTCCTTCTTGGGACTTTGGGTGAGGTGGGTATGGGACTTTGTGGCGGGGGAGGGCGGTTAGAGATAGACTGCAGCGGGGCTCTGTCCTCCTGCCTCCAGTCCTGCAGAACATCCACAGGGTGCCAGAGCGTGTCCGTTTGCTCCCTCATTAGTGCAAGCAGCGTTTGAGTCGCCTGCTGGTCTTCCTGCCGCCACCTCTCCTCCCATTCGCTGTGTGATCGCTGGTATTGCGACATGTTCTCCCTCCACTGGGTCTGCTGGGCCGCCTCGGCTCAGGAGCAGCCCATAAGTTCTGAGAATATGTCGTCCCGTGTCCTTTTCTTTCTCCGCCTAATCTGCGCCAGCCTCTGGGAGGGGGATGCTGGGGTAGGTCGGGAGACATTCGCAGCTGTGGGATGGGAAAAAGGGAGTGAATTCCTCACAAAGATACATTTTTGTGAACAATGAACATAGTCTTTCTCTGTGAAGAAGACCATGCACAGCACCTATCACATGCACACTCAGGACAAGGTCGAATTTTCGGCCTTCGCATTCAGTGCCAAGTGGGGCAGGACAGCGGAATTCGGGTAGCAGGCGGACATGGTAAGCCATAGACTTTTGGCTGCTTAAAACTTAATTTATAGCAGTGCCCTCCTTTCATGTTCAAAGCAGTGCTCCTAGCGTTGGCCAGTTCCTGCTGCCGGCAATCCGGCAAGCATGAACTCTGCCCCTGTCCCACCCCCTCGTGGCTGTCCCCGGGAAAGATCCCTGTATGCTGCCCCTTTCCCACCTCCACCGCGTGGCTGTAAACTGCCGGTTACAGTTATGTAAAGGAACAGGCAAGCAGTCCCAATACTAACATTCCCCTAATTCAAAGCAGGTCACCATGAGCAATCCTCTGATGAGGATTTCTGACACAGAGAAAGACCGCATGCTGCGTGAAAGCCAGCAAAAACCACGGCCGTATGCCACCATGCTCTGCGAGGCAATGATCCCAGAGTACTTGATGATAGCCTGGCGCGGAAAAGTTTCCTACCACGGAGGACGCAATAAGGCCGCTCTCTCCAGGAACCTCATGCAAAGGCTTTCCAATTATCTCCAGGAGAGCTTCGTGGAGATGTCCCATGAGGATTTCACCTCTATCCCCGGACCTATAGACCTTATTTTACAGTAGCTGCACTGGCAAGGACTAAAAAAGTAGAGCACCTAGGGCAAACTAATCATGATAAACCGGACATTGTTAGATTCTTTTGCAGTAGTTGCACTGCGAAGGACTAAAACGTTAAGTGCCTAGGGCAAACTAATCATGAAAAACCCATTGTTAATATTCCTGTTCTGTTCAAAATAAATGTTTACATGTTTAAAACACTTACCGACTGATCCTTCCCCTGATTCAGGGTCCGGGTTAACGCCTGGGGAGGGTTGGTAGGGGATCTCCGTGAGGGTGATGAAGAGATCCTGGCTGTCGGGGAAATCAGCATTGTAAGCGCTGTCGACTGCCTCGTCCTCCTCATCTCCTTCCTCATCTTCCCCGTCCGCTAACATCTCCGAGGAAGCGGACGTCGACAATATCCCATCCTCAGAGTCCACGGTTAGTGGTGGGGTAGTGGTGGCGGCCGCACCTAGAATGGAATGCAGTGCCTCGTAGAAATGGCATGTCTGGGGCTGGGATCCGGAGTGTCCGTTTGACTCTTTGGTCTTCTGGTATCCTTGTCTCAGCTCCTTGATTTTCACGCGGCACTGCGTTGCATCCCGGCTGTATCCTCTCTCCGTCATGGCTTTGGAGATCTTCTCGTATATCTTCGCATTCCGTTTTTCGATTGTAGCTCCGAAAGCATGGACTCATCACCCCACACAGCGATCAGATCCAAGACTTCCCGATCAGTCCATGTTGGGGCCCTCTTTCTATTCAGCGATTGCATGGTCACCTCTGCTGGAGAGCTCTGCATCGTTGCATTGGCAGGAGGATGGACTAAACGTGCTCAAAACCATGAGTATGATAACCATGTGTGTTTTTATGAGTCTATACTGTAGCACACTTAGAATGCAAAAATAAATTAGAACATTGCTGCCTATGCTTCTCTCACAGGGCTTTGTCAGATGTAATCATACCACCCGTGAAATATTTAGGTTGTTTTTTCATGGACAAAAGAAATAGGGAGGATGACTGACAGTCCAACTCCTATTATCACAAGTAGATTCTCTATCAGAACATCAATCTGCTTCTGGCTTTTCAGCACATTGCTAGGCAGTAACATGAAGCCTATTTTTAAGCTGTCTGCAGATTCTAGAATGAATGAAATATTTAATATGGAAGAAAGTTTGTTGATAAAATTGACTTGGTACTGTATCCCTCTGTCTGTTACAGGTTTCAGAAGGAACTCATAAGAGCATTAGATGTTGTAGATAAAGGATGGCTCATTCAAATGTGATATTATCCATTACTCATCCAGATTAAGAGCATATATTTTTCTCACTAAAGGACAAAAGACTGGGATGAGGGAATAGAAAGGGTATGTGCCTTGCTAAACAGGAGTTTTGCTGCCATAAGGCCCCCCAGGATCAGAAGGAAGTGTGTTGGTATATACCTTTATGGAGGTGCTCTAAGATCCATGAAGACAGTGGGAGAACCACGTTTGGGGCCATACACCTTACCCATTCTGCCCTCTCTTCAAGGCAAGGACTGTTTTGTCACCCATTCCCAGCTTCTGGCAAACAGAAGCTAGGGACACTATCCCTGCCCATCCTGTCTAAAAGCTATTGATGGACTTATCCTCCATGAATTTATCTAGTTCTTTTTTGAATAATTTTTTTTGAATAATTAATTATTTTTATTAGGTAAGTTGTCAAGGTTCCTTAATCAGAACTAAAAAAAAATACCGTTAATAATAATTTTCCAAAGGGGACACTGAGGAAGAGAGTGACGGTCACTCACCTGGTCAGTGGCACAGGCAAGAATAGAGCTCAGGTCTCCTACTCCCAGCATAGTCCAAGTCACTAGCCATTGGATCATTCTGTCTCACATTATTTTCTTTTTACAGTTGTATCTCTAGGGTAGCAATTCGCCTCCTTTTGACCTTGTTTACCCTAGAACATACTTCGGAATAACGTACATTGGCAGAGGTGTCAATAATCCATACCCCTGAGCGACATATGTTATACCATCCTAAGTGCCTGTGTGGACAGAGCTATGTTAGTGGGAGAGTTTCTCTCGCTGACATAGCTACTGCCTCTTATGGGTGGTGGAGTAATTAAGCGAATGGGAGAAATCTCTCCCATTGGCTTAGACGGTTCACCAGAAGCTGCACCACTGTAGCTATAGTGTATTTGTAGTGTAGCTATAGCCTGTATTTGCTATCCTCAGAAGCCCTCATGTGACAGCAAACCCTGTCCAAAAGGCTTGCATATACATTTTTCCAGAGCTCATCAAGAATTCACCTTTACTTGTCCAGAGGAGTTTATTATGTGGCAACATGCGCTTCCTCTCAGCATCTCAGCAGCGTAGTGTGAAAATCTAAGCAACTCCTTATCTTTGTGACTATTAAGCTGAAAAAATTGCTTTTCGGGGGCAGATCCTCCTCTAGTGTAAATCAGAAGAGCCTCGATGATTTGAACGGAGCTCAGCTCATTTACATCAGCTAAGAAGCTGGCCGCAGTATTTATTTGGGTAGTTGTCCCTCACGCTCTAAGGCTAAGCAGTTACCTTATGCAAGAATTTTTCAATTTCATCTTTATTGTTAATAGAATATGGCAAGATTCTGCTTCTGGAGGATTTTAATATGTATGCGGATTCCAACTCTATTTTTATGGCTTTCAGTTTTTCAGATTTATTAGAAAGCCTTTGATGTGTCCCAAAATGTTTCCAAGCCAAGCCATAATAGCAGCTGAAATATTCGAAATGATGATATTTTATGGCATATCAGTTACTGGGCTGTCAGTAGCAGATCTCTGACCATTTTGTAGTTTCATTTGTGTTTAAATTTACCTTTGTCATTAACTACAGGCTGTATAAATTCACTAGTATCCATTAAAGACTATAACCCCAGGCAAGCTCCGTGAAGTCCTTCTTTAATTCATCTCCTGAGAGTACGTTCTCTCTATACTTGAGGTATTGGTATTTTTATTCTATCAGTTTTTGTCTAATATTCTTGATTTGTTTGCGTCCCTCTTGATTAATTAGATACATTTAATTTTAAGTACAGGGCTTCTTGGTGCAGTTATTATCTCAGCCAAATGAAAGCTTTTGTTATAAAACCTGAATGTAAATAGAGGACTTTTAAAGTACAGACATTTTATTTAGCATGGAAGAATTTTTGGTAGCACACAGTGTGTGAAGAAGATACTTTGATAAAGTTTTAGATCTGGGGGTGACTGAGGTTCAGCGCTGTTAACCTCAGACAGTTGTTTGCTACAATGAAAACAATTCTCCACCATAAAGATATGGATCTTTTTTCCCCTCTAGCAGAACATTCCAGTGAGAAATGTAATGAATTCTTCAAACAGTTCATAGCAAGCCTCAGAATATTACAGCAATTTTTTTTAACATTCTATTCCTGCCAGTAACTGTTTCTGATGTTATTGCTAATGAGTGAGTTTCATAAAAGAAATATCTGTGGTATTTATTACAATGGATGTGCTCCTCAAAAGCAAGTATGGGTGAAAAGGGCATGTTAAAAATAAAACTTCCTCCCCCCAGTTGTTGCACAACTTCTGAAGTGTCCAAAACAGAAAATGCTTTAGAGAGAGGGACAAATTTCCAACATGGGTTCTGCATCATTTCACTGCTCCGGTGGCTCAAAGTGGCCCTGCATTTAGCTTAACTGGCAACTGAACAAGTCCTCTTCTAAAGCGTGATCCTCTGGTGGCAAAGACCCACCATGATGAACCCCCATAATATCTTCTACACCAACTCTGTTCCTGAAAAGGCTGTGGCCATGAGGAAGGAGGACTTAATCAGAATGTCCTTGTGCATGCATGATCTCCAGCTGCCATAATGGCCCCTTGGGTCTTGGCAAAGGGTCCCTTATTTTTGGCAAATATCTCTCACCTTTGACCTGACAAACTCACATATGACATATAGGATATTTATCCGTAAACTGTAACATGTAATGTATCTACAGAAAGCTTGTCACCTATCAAGATTATAATCATAGTGAGATATATGTACAGGTAATATATAAGGAATAACATGTTAATATGGGAAGTACACTTTATGCACTTGTAGTAGAAATTAGTCACCAGGACATAATGTGTTTCAATAATGACCTGTTCAAACATGAGGGAGTTGTCAATCCTCCTTAGTAAGCCAGCAAGGTAATGCAAGATTCTATTGTGTACCCTTGCCACATCATAGAACAGTCAATGGAAAACCATCAAACAGAATGTCAAATGGTCAAAACCACTTGGAGGTGAAAAGGAACATTATAGCAGGCAGGAGATCATCCTGGCTATGAATAAAAACAAAAGGCTGTTTCAGTATCACAAAGGGTAGGGAAAGGCACTGTGGATTCATTCACTGAAAGATCAAGGGGCTTTCATGAACATTTGGATCCTAATTCTTGTGAAATTGGACAATTCTGCAACACGCTGTACTTGGTGGGGGTCGGAGGTATGGGGGAGCCTACTTTATTATACAGGAAAGGGAACTATTGATAAGATTGGACCCAGGTTTGTGTTTTAAGACTTTGTTTTGTGTGGTAACCATTTGCTCCCATCACTTTCTCTCATTTCAATTAAATCGTTATTATTTTTTAAATAAATCTATTTTGTGTTTTATCCTAAGTGCTCAGAAGTGCTGTATGGTTTACATCAGCAATTTCAGGTAAAAGTGGTGAACTGGGATCCATTGCACCTTTGGGTGCAGAAGATCTGGAATCTCTGTGAGTAGCCAGTGGCAGAGACTGGGTATCATAGGTGAACAATTCAAAGTGAATCCGGGATTGGGTGCTGTTGTTAACCTGCAAGGTAAACACAGGGCTGGAATAGCTCAGAGAAGAGTGCTTGGCCATCTGAATGGCTGGTGGTGTTAGGGAGCTGATACCCAGAAACACACTGTTTTGCTGAAGGTGGGGTTACAAGGCGAGTTACAGCCCTGGGTGCCATGAGAACTATCACAGATCTGTCGGTGACTAGTATAATTGCAGCACTCCTTAGGATGCTAACAGTGGGGATCTGGCACTTGGCTTGCCACAGGCCACTTGTGGTGTGTTGGTATGGGGCAAAGTTGACCTCCTCCCTGACAGCTGTGCTGAGCACTCAGTGAGACTGGAGAATTAGGGCTAAATCTCACAGCAGTTTTTCACACGTATTTTACAATAAAACCCTCTTGGCTAAGCCTCCTGAGAAAAATATAGACTGGATAAAAACAGCATTATTATAATCAACTGGCTATTGTGTTGTGTGCACCACTGCCCTCTAATGGATAGAATCAGAATTGCTCAATGGTGTCTTAGGCCCTATACGTCTAACTTTTGCTTATGTCATTACTGTTACCATGATGCCACAACCAAGTAGCAATGGTATGCAGTATAGTGGCCACTGTGAAGTCCTAGAGACCCATGGATTGTTTCAGTGTTCAATTGTTGAGGGGAGGAGATTTTTTCCCCCCCAAAAATTTCCAATCTAAGTGCCTCTTGTCTTGTTTCAATGGTCCTTTGAACACAAATTTTATGGTTGGAATTTCACTTGTTTCATTCCTGCTTTATTTCAACAGCTAAAAAAAAGCCTCAATAGAAGAAAGATACACAAGTGCAGCTGGGGAAAATATCAAAGAGACCATATCTGGAGCAGATTGATGAGACAAGTGTGACCATAGGATCTGGCATTGCTAACAGAGGCCATCTCCTCCCTCGCCTTCAGAACTGATGGCATAATTCTAGACTCCTTAACAGTCAACCACACAGAAAGTGCCTCCAAGGCCTTAACAAATTTAACAGGAGGATCTGGTGAACCAGGAACAGGAGATTGAACCAACAAAGATACCAATCCCCAGGATCCTTTAGACACCTTAATCTTGCGAGATGAAGCAACCAGAGCCAAAATAGACCTCTTAATCTTTGCATCAGACTATCTCCCAGAACCTGATGGTTAGCAGCAAAAGCTTCTTTAAGCAGAAGCACCTGCAGTTTCTTCTCTCTCTCCTTTTGCTCTGGGTGTAAAAGTTCTGCAAATAGAACACCCAGAAGGAGTGTGGCCTTCTCTGAGGCACTTAAGGTATTTAACACAGTCATCTGACACTGAGAGGACATGAAGCAGATTTCTTAATACGCGACTCCATCTTTGGTTCCACTCTCACACCGAACTTGACCTAAAAACTATTAGCTATACTATAAAACTACCTTAAACTACACAAGAACAAACTATCCAAAGGCACTAAATAGTAGAAAACCCCAGATCTGACAGACTGAAGCGGTTCACTTCCATCTGGTACAGCAGTTGGAAGGAACTGAGGAAGCAGAGGGCATAGCGTCCCCTTACATAGACTCATTCTCAGAATTTTTTGAGACATGGAGTGAAGAGGTAGGAGGAAACGCACATGTGCTCTAATGGACACTACTTGGAGAAGGTTCTACCATTTAGATGCACTGAGTAGCACATTAACCATAAGTGGGAATGTGCAGAGCCACCCAAAGAAGAACTAAGCAGTTGTTTGGTGGGAAGTAAAGTACTGTCATGGCTCAAAAACTGGCTAAGTCAGAGAACGCAAGAAGTGGGAACTGAGAGTGTAATATCATCATGGCAAAAGGTTAACAGTGGGGCGCCCTAAGATTCTGTCCTAGGACTAGTGTTATAGTTCAAAATTATTTGGAAAAGGGCGTGCTCAAGCAGTGCTTAGAGACTAGCCACATTGAAGTTAATGGCAAAACTCCCACTGGCTTCAATGGGGCCACGATTTCACTCTAGGCCAATAATAATGTAATGTAAAAATTCAACCAGACTTGAAAAACATCTGCATCCTGAAAGGATTTCACACATTAATGGAAATGCATCTGAACCAATGGGTCAAATTCACCCCTGCTACAATTCTATTGAAATCACTGGGGTTACAATAGAATGAATTCAGCACGGTATTTTTATCCTATTCAGACTTGAGTTTATTAAAAGGCATATTTTTTTCAGCCTCGAAATGATGTGGAAAGGTTACACTGCAGCTCCAGTCATACAATAATGAAACAAAGCCAGCTGTCCTTTTCTAATGTTTCTTTTCAGTGCACTGTGGAATAGATTCTGATCAATGTTACACCAATGTTAATCTGTAGTGACTGCATTAGGTTTATTATGGATTACCCAAATAAGCAATGGAGGACAGAATCTGGCCCTTTGCAATAAGAGTCCCTTTGTTTCATTGCTATTTTTAAGACAAAACATTCCATCTTTTTTTCCCATCTCTCTAGAAAAATGGTTTGCACATAGATTTAGTTAACTATTATCTTTTAAATTCAAGAAAAGAGAAATAATAAATGTGACAGCATGATATAAAAGTCCTGTTCTAGTTATTATTCTTTGTAATGTGAATTATCTGAAAAAAGAATTTGACTATAATTTCATATTGTTAAACACAATATATCACTATCACTTAGGAATATATGATGATTTATCATAGAAAATATATCAGTAGCAGCTAGAAACATGATTGGTCTTCTCTCTGCAGCCTCTTTCACAGTTTTCCTGAATATGTCCCTAGATTACCTTTAAATATAATTATGGAGTTTGGTTGTTGTGAGGTAAGGAATAGGCTAAGTGCCAGTGTGAGTTTGAAAGACCATGTGTATCGAAAGGAGATGAGGAAATAGTGACTAGAATTTAAATAATATAATTTTCACACACTTTAAGAAACAGAAGGGTCAGAGAAATCTAAATAATTTTAATGTTGATGTTTTATGCACACAAGTAAAGCTGAGTAGCAAAGCTGAGAAAACAAAAGGGAGATTAATTTGAGCTTATACACAAGAGGGAAATTTTGGCATGTGGCTCATGAGAAATTCTTTCTTGTGGTTTAAGATAGATGGGATTTTGTATTTCTAAGTCAGTATAATAATGCTAATTTATCTAAACTTTCAAATCTGTTGCTAATTATTAGGGCTAAAAGAATACTGCAAAATCTACTTTTTCTGGATTACAAAAAGTCAACTTTGCATGATCAGTTCACAGGATTGGCACTGGGCCAATGACTGCTTGTTTTACTTGGAGTTTAAGTTTCTAGGTTTTCCTTCTCACTTACAAGATCAAGGTTCCATATTGTGCTTAAGCATCTTATAAACACATAATAAGAGCAGTCACTGCCCCCCAAATTAGAGACTAAATAGAAAAGATAGATAAAGAGTGAGGAGGGGAAATAGGCTTAGAGATATGAAGTGACTTGTCCAAGGTCACACAGCAGGTCAGTGGCAGAAGCAGAAAGAGAACCCAGGTTATCCAAGCTCCAGTCCAGTGCCTAAGCCACTGGACCATAATGCAAGAGAACTAGATGATGTAAATTTGAGATTGAAAGAAGCTCAAAAGTAGCTGCAAATGATGCAAGTGAGCTAGGCTTCTAGATACATCAGGAGAAGTGAAAAGACAATGGCTTCTCACCGGAGAGCAGAGTGAGTTGCAAAGGAGCTGCAAAGGGTAGGCTGAAGGTCTGATCCTGATATCTATTACTACTTGGTGTAATGCATGGACTTCAGTGAAACTGCTCATAGCAGCAAGATTTAGGTCCAGTAGTAAATATTTGGAGAAGTAGTTCTTATGTTTGAAGGAGGTAAGTACACATTCTGCCAGCAGATGCATACAGGTAGCTCCCATTGAAGTTCAGGGGAATTGCACAAATATTTTCCAGGATGCAATTTGGCATTATGGGAGCACATGAGGAAGTATTGTAGGTAGACAGAAGGTGCCAAAGACATTAGGGAAGATGCTCCAACATGCTTGTCTCCACCTCCTCCGCTGACTCACAATATGCCCATACATTAGAGGCAGAGAAAGCAGGGTGGAGGCATGGGACTCCGATGTGGCACAGATACACCAACAAGGAATTCCCCACTGACAGAGAAATTTTCTGCTTGGCACATATGAATATATTAAAGCCCTTTTACATGGTCTAAAGCGGCAATAATCAAATTTAAGAATATGGCCCATAGAGTTCTTCCTTCTTCCCCTTGGTTATGGCTCATTAATGATCAGATAAATAGATGCAGCCAGAGTTGTTCAGTCAGTAATTAACATCAGGTCCAAAACAAAGGCAAAATTAGGTATGTATCTTTTTAATCATGCTTTTCTCTTCTGATTAGGATGGTTATGCAGAACACTCTGCTGAGGCGTTCCGATAGAGAGAATTAATGGAAATGGGTAATTTGATACATCTCAAACAGTTGTTTTGGGGAGATATGTTTATTTCTGTAGATACTCTCGAACACACACACAAGTTATAGGACTTCCTGTTGTTCCTTTACTTCAAGATCAGATGTTTATCCACATCCAGGAAAATAAAATGACTTCTGTGACTCTGAACAATATTATTCTTAGAACAGGAATTCATAATGGCCTAGCTGCTCACTTTTAACAAGCCCTAGTAAGATTTAAAGAATTACAAACGCATTTCTCTATGGAAGCACAGGCATTTTGGCCTGCAGTGCCATTAGCATGCTGATGACATTCAGCTCTATAGGGGTTGTTACCAGTGGTGGATCGTGACTTTTTTGATAGGTAAGGCACAAGTCACAAAATACTTATTTCCAGCCTCATTCAATGTATAATTTAATAGCTACTAAAAGCTCTCCTTGTTTACAGTGAAGAACCAGCAGGACCTGGGAGCTGGATCTGCCACTGTTACCAAGGCCAGCATGGAGACCAGAGCACGAGGCAGGCTCAGTGTTCAGCAGCAGTTCTTCACATACATGCATGGCACCAACCCTGTAGAGGAGGGAGCCAGGGAGATACAGAGTGCAGGCCTCATCCCTTCCCCTTGGCAACCCTCTGCCTCCCCATACACTACATTCTTCAAATTTTATGGCATTGCGTTTCGCTATTGGAGAGAGTGAGTTGTGATAAAAGCACAATTTGTCCTTAAATCTGTATATATTAATCAATTCAAAAAATTATGGAAAATGCAGTTTATAGTTTTTGGGAATTCTTGGTTAGGCTGTGCCTCAGTTGCCTGTGCGGATGAGCTGCCTGTGGTTGTTACAGTTGTTACCTCAGTCACCAGACAGTGACATCGGAGATACCACAATCACACCTCATTATCAGGAGAGGGAGGTATTTGTAGCTGAGACTATATGGTGATAATTCTTGGACTGCATTGCAAACAACTTTTTATTTCAGAAGGTTGAAAAAGCTACTGGGGGGAAGCTGTTCTAGACTTGATTTTAACAAATAGGGAGGAACTCGTTGAGAATTTGAAAGTAGAAGGCAGCTTGGGTGAAAGTGATCATGAAATCATAGAGTTTGAAATTCTAAGGAAGGGTAGAAGGGAGAACAGCAAAAAGAGACAATGGATTTCAGGAAGGCGGATTTTGGTAAGCTCAGAGAGCTGATAAGTGAGGTCCCATGGGAATCAAGACTGAGGGGAAAAACAACTGAGGAGAGTTGGCAGTTTTTCAAAGGGACACTATTAAGGGCCCAAAAGCAAGCTATTCCGCTGGTTAGGAAAGATAGAAAATGTGGCAAAAGACCACCTTGGCTTAACCACAAGATCTTGCATGATCTAAAAAATAAAAAGGAGTCATAAAAAATGGAAACTAGGACAGATTACAAAGGATGAATATAGGCAAACAACACAGGAATGCAGGGGCAAGATTAGAAAGGTAAAGGCACAAAATGAGCTCAAACTAGCTACGGGAATAAAGGGAAATAAGAAGACTTTTTATCAATACATTAGAAGCAAGAGGAAGACCAAAGACAGGGTAGGCCCACTGCTTAGTGAAGAGGGAGAAACAGTAACAGGAAACTTGAAAATGGCAGAGATGCTTAATGACTTCTTTGTTTCGGTCTTCACCGAGAAGTCTGAAGGAATGCCTAACATAGTGAATGCTAATGGGAAGGGGGTAGGTTTAGCAGATAAAATAAAAAAAGAACAAGTTAAAAATCACTTAGAAAAGTTAGATGCCTGCAAGTCACCAGGGCCTGATGAAATGCATCCTAGAATATTCAGGGAGCTAATAGAGGAGGTATCTGAGCCTCTAGCTATTATCTTTGGAAAATCATGGGAGATGGGAGAGATTCCAGAAGACTGGAAAAGGGCAAATATAGTGCCCATCTATAAAAAGGGAAATAAAAACAACCCAGGAAACTACAGACCAGTTAGTTTAACTTCTGTGCCAGGGAAGATAATGGAGTAAGTAATTATGGAAATCATCTGCAAACACTTGGAAGGTGGTAAGGTGATAGGGAACAGCCAGCATGGATTTGTAAAGAACAAATCATGTCAAACCAATCTGATAGCTTTCTTCGATAGGATAACGAGTCTTGTGGATAAGGGAGAAGCTGTGGATGTGGTAAACCTAGACTTTAGTAAGGCATTTGATACGGTCTCGCATGATATTCTTATCGATAAACTAGGCAAATACAATTTAGATGGGGCTACTATAAGGTGGGTGCATAACTGGCTGGATAACCATACTCAGAGAGTTGTTATTAATGGTTCCCAATCCTGCTGGAAAGGCTTAACGAGTGGGGTTAGAAAGTATGCTTATTAAGTTTGCGGATGATACCAAACTGGGAGGGATTGCAACTGCTTTGGAGGACAGGGTCATAATTCAAAATGATCTGGACAAATTGGAGAAATGGTCTGAGGTAAACAGGATGAAGTTTAACAAAGACAAATGCAAAGTGCTCCACTTAGGAAGAAAAAATCAGTTTCACACATACAGAATGGGAAGAGACTGTCTAGGAAGGAGTATGGCAGAAAGGGATCTAGGGGTTATAGTGGACCACAAGCTAAATATGAGTCAATAGTGTGATGCTGTTGCAAAAAAAGCAAACATGATTCTGGGATGTATTAACAGGTGTGTTGTGAGCAAGACACGAGACGTCATTCTTCCGCTCTACTCTGCTCTGGTTAGGCCTCAGCTGGAGTATTGTGTCCAGTTCTGGGCACCGCATTTCAAGAAAGATGTGGAGAAATTGGAGAGGGTCCAGAGAAGAGCAACAAGAATGATTAAAGGTCTTGAGAACATGACCTATGAAGGAAGGCTGAAGGAATTGGGTTTGTTTAGTTTGGAAAAGAGAAGACAGAGGGGACATGATAGCAGTTTTCAGGTATCTAAAAGGGTGTCATAAGGAGGAGGGAGAACACTTGTTCATCTTAGCCTCTAAGGATAGAACAAGAAGCAATGGGCTTAAACTGCAGCAAGGGAGATCTAGGTTGGACATTAGGAAAAAGTTCCTAACTGTCAGGATGGTTAAACACTGGAATAAATTGCGTAGGGAGGTTGTGGAATCTCCATCTCTGGAGATATTTAAGAGTAGGTTAGATAAATGTCTATCAGAGATGGTCTAGACAGTATTTGGTCCTGCCATGTGGGCAAAGGGGACTGGACTCAATGACCTCTTGAGGTCCCTTCCAGTCCTAGAATCTATGAATCTAATTTAAACAGTTTTTCTATTTGGGATCATCACATTTATAGGGTTAGCTGCACCTCTGACCCCTCTACAGTCTCACTAATTTCAGGGTGGAATCCCATGATTCTCCCAGTCAAACTGGGGGGCAACAGTGCCCCTGTTTACCCACTATGATTTGTCAGCAGACCCAACTAGGTTTTGCAGCAGGAAGAAATTTACTTTTGGAAACTGTGACTAGTAGATAAATGCAGGGGCTCACAGAATATCAGGGTTAGAAGGGACCTCAGGAGATCATCTAGTCCATCCCCCTGCTCAAAGCAGGGCCAATCCCCAACTAGCACCCTCAAGGATTAAACTCACAACCCTGGGTTTAGCAGGCCAATGCTCAAACCACTGAGCTATCCCTCCCCCCTCATAACTGCTTCCTCAAAACAAACTTCATTTATTTATACATAGGAACATAGACATAAGAAAGGGTTAAACAAAGAAGCCTACATTCATCTTGTCTTAAAAGTTTTGCATTTCCCTCAAAGCCTAGGCAGGCCAAACTTATCCCAGGTACCCCTATATCTGTGGACCAGGGCTCCGTGTATTTCCCTGTAGACACTGTCTCTCCCTGAGCTCAGGGCTTCAGGTTTTTATCTACTGTAGAACTCCGTTCTACATGCCCCAGCTGAAGGCCCTTTCCACTGTCGCAAGGTAAGGGTGTTCGGTTCAGCTTGGTCAGAGAGAAAATTTGACAGATGTGAACTCTTGCAAAAGTTAACTCTTTGAACCGATTTATCAGACAACATAACAATGAAATAAACAGAGGTACACATAATATTCATAAAATAATACAGGCAGCGCTGACCTCCTTCAAAGGTATCTTCAATTTAAGGCTGAATTATAATATATTAATCATTTGCTCAATGCATCAATATGCAATTAAGACCCGATTGGGCAGATCCTCAGCTCACGTTATTTGTCATAGGCCCACTGATTTCCTGGCAATTTCAAAAGGTCCATTGAAGTCATCAGGCCTATGACAATTTACATCCTCTAGATATCTGCCCCTTGGCTGTATTTGCACATACAATTTGTGACACTGAATAAGTCTGGAGTGTGCATTCGAGGATTCTCAGAAGCAAGAATTGTTCATGACAGTAACGTTGTGTTTAAGTTTAATATTAAAGTCCATGAACTAGGAATACTAAGAAGTACTAACAATGAGGTTTTTTTGATGTGGTAATATAATATGAGAAAAAAAATGCATGTTTCGATTTTCAAAGATTAGTAGGTGAAGGAAGATTTAAATTGAATGCTAATGCGGTTTGGGAAGCCTCGAGGAAGCTACATCCTTCACGTTTAAATTCTAATTTTAAATTAGCAAGATATTTCATCTCTCAGATGAACATAATGGAAATGTAGGATTTTATATACACAGATCAGGTGCAATACCTACCTTTTTTTTCTACACAGCCCATTTTATTACTTTGATACTCAATGGCACCTCGAGTAAATGCCATTTAAGATGTGTCACTTACTATTTTTTCTTCACTTCTCATTACAGGTTCCAAATAGGACTGAGAGGTGCAGTGACAAAGTACTGCAAGTAAGGCAATCCTTGTAGTATCGTGGCTTAAAAGTAAGTGGAAAACTCTGCAGACCATGAAAGAAAGTCTGTTCTGACCTTGCTGTTCCCTCTTCCACGTTTTTGGCATGTAAATCGAAGAAGCTCAGATATTCAGATAAGTGATGAGCATCTATATTTGACTCCGAACCAAACAACCATACCTGCTACATTTCACCCATTGCTAGTTAAGAATTAGTCTGTGAATACTTGCTAAAATAAACAAAATTTGATCTCCCTCTTTCTTCCTTTTTGTTCCTCCAGTGATGAACAAGAAACATATTTATTTCCAGCAGCTAAGTGTTAGCTCACAGGTAAGGAAGTAGAGACCGTTTGCTATTGTTTGAGAATAGTCTCTCAATAGAACTGATGGAAGGAACCCCATATCACTTAATTCAGTAGGCTGGACAATATACTGTAGTTCAGTGGTTCTCAACCATTGGGGGTACGGAGAGGTCTTCCAGGGGGTACATCAACTCATCTACATATTTGCCTAGTTTTACAACAGGCTACATAAAAAGCACTAGCAAATTCAGTACAAACTAAAATTTCATACAATGACTTGTTTATACTGCTCTATAGTATATACACTGAAATGTAAGTATATTATTTATATTCCAATTGATTTATTTTATAATCATATGGTAAAAATGAGACAGTACGAATTTTTTCAGCAATAGTGTGCTGTGACATTTTGGATTTTTATGTCTGATTTTGTAAGCAAGTAGTTTGTAAGTGTGGTGAAACTTGGGGGTATGCAAGACAAATCAGACTCCTGACTGGGTAATCTGGAAAGTAGTCTGGAAAGACTGAGAGCCACTGCTGTAGTTAAATACTCTGGCCTGCCTAAATTTTTCAGTGATTAATGGTTTTAGGTACCCAACTTCAAGAGATCTGATTTTCCAAAAGTACTGGGCATTTGAATTATGAAAAATCATACCCCTATAGGTGTCTTAAGTTAAGTAACCAAAAATAGAGCCAATCAAAATTTCATCTTGAAAATGTAACCCTTTTTGTTTGAGAGAATGTTACTTATAGCTAGACTATGGGGAACTGATCCAAAACCCACTGAAACCAATAAAAGGAAACATTATTAATTTCAATAGGCACTGCACTGGATCGTGTCCTAAATAAGATGGAATGTAGTAGGATACCATAACATATTCAAAGCTTGATAATGACCGCAGATAATGCATCATGTAAACCATCAAAATAAAATAATCTATGAGTTTGAGGGAGTAAGAGGAACCCATATGCAAAACAGTGATTTTACCACAGCCAAGCATGTAAAAATCAACCTTTAACTAATATTACCACATAGAACAGCAACAATGTTATCTCTCCTAAATAACTACTATTTTTCTAGAGAAACAGATGAATCTATTGCTACACAATGACATCATTCACTCCCAGCAGCCATGAGAGCACAGCTGGTCATGGAGATGTGGAATATTAGACATGGATTAAACAGTTTTGCTGCCATGCAAAAGAGAATTGTGAGATCTTGTCACTTTCTTATATTTTAATGTTTTATGAGATAATTAATTAGCTATTTTATTTTGATGTCTGCCTTAATGACTCCTGCAGTACTCCACTAAAGTTAGTGAAGCTACATGTGTGTGAGTGACAGCAGAACTTTCATAGAATCATAGAAGATTAAAGTTGGAAGAGACCTCAGGAGGTCATCTAGTCCAACCCCCTGCTCAAAGCAGGACCAATCCACAACTAAATCATCCCAGCCAGGGCTTTGTCAATCCGGACCGTAAAAACCTCTAAGGATGGAGAATTTACCACCTTCCTAGGTAACCCATTCCAGTGTTTCATCCTCTCCTAGTAAAATAGGTTTTTCCCATTATCAAACCTAGACCTCTCCCACTGCAACTTCAGACCATTGCTCCTTGATCTGTGATCTGCCACCACCGAGAACAGCCTAGCTCCATCCTCTTTGGAACCTCCCTTCATGTAGTTGAAGACTACTATCAAATCCCGCCTCACTCTTCTCTTCTGCAGACTAATTAACCCCAGTTCCCTCAACCTCTCCTCATAAGCCATGTGCCCCAGCCCCTAATCATTTTCACTGCCCTCCGCTGGATTCGCTACAATTTGTCTACATCCTTTCTGTAGTGGGGAGACCCAAAACTGGACACAGTACTCCAGATGTGGCTTCACCAGTGCTGAATAGAGGGGAATAATCACTTCCCTCGATCTGCTGGCAATGCTCCTACTAATGCAGCCCAATATGCTGTTAGCCTTCTTGGCAACAAGGGCACACTGTTGACTCATATCCAGCTTCTCATCCATTGTAATCTCCAGGTCCTTTTCTGTGGAACTGCCACTTAGCCAGTTGGTGCCCAGCCTGTAGCAGTCCCTGAGATTCTTCCGTCCTAAGTGCAGGACTCTGCACTTGTCCTTGTTGAACCTCATCAGATTTCTTTTGGCCCAATCCTCCAATTTGTCTAAGTCACTCTGGACCCTATCCCTACCCCCCAGTGTATCTACCTCTCCCCCCAGCTTAGTGTCATCCGCAAAATTGCTGAGGGTGCAATCCATCCCATCATCCAGATCATTAATGAAAATGTTGAATGAAACTGGTTCCAGGACCGACCCCTTGGGCACTCTGCTTGATACCAGCTGCCAACTAGACATCGAGCCATTGACCACTATCAGTTGAGCCTGACGATCTAACTTTGCACATCGCAATAATATTTCTCAGGTTCAGGTCCATTTAATAACAAGGCCAGATCCTCAGCTGGTGTGACTTGCATAGTTAAATTAATGTCAATAGATTACATTGATTTACATCAGCTGAGGCTACAGCCCTCTGATTTGAAAATGTTTAACATTTAGCAGCCTCCCTTCAGCAGAATTGAACTCTACAGTTATTGAGCCAAATTCACTCCTGATGTAAACTCATTGAAGTAAATGGAGTTACATGAGACATGAATTTGACTACAATTTAATACAAAGAAATGAAATGCTTTTCTAATATATTAGATTATATATGAACTACTATACTGTGTTTATCACCATAGTATTTGAGCATCTTCCAGTAGCGCATTAAGCAACATGCCTATACATCCATCACATGATGTTTGTTCTCTCATTCTCTCCTCAAGGGGAGAAGGTGTGTGATGGAGTTGTCTTGTTTTGGTAGGGTTTTATTTACTTATTTTATTAAATATACTTATTGCTTTGAATTTATGTCAGAGAAGAAAAAATAAAAACAAATGTGCCTTGTAATTACAGCCGAAGGTGGTGTGGTCTGTGATTGTCCTTCATTCCTCTAGGAGTTCGTTCCACAGTCTCGGACAGGCCTTGAGAAAGTTCTCTCCTGCACAGATAAGCTTTACCCTTACTGTAGAGAGTTTAATTGTGCCAAGACCTTGAACTTGATTTGAAATTCTATGGTAAGCCTTAGAGTGGAGTATCAATCTGATGTGCTCACAATAAACCAGCTTGCTGAAGAGATGTGCTGCAGCATTCTGTACTAGTTGAAGTTTCCTGTGTTGAAGACTTTATGCCCGGGTATACTGCATTGCTGTAGTCCAGCTAAGAGGTGACAAAGGCATGAATAAGTAAAATCATGTCACTGACCATCAGGATGGGACAGATTCTCCTAGCCAACTGGAGATGATAGGAATCTCCACGAGCAATGCTTTGTTTGTGAGAACTCAGTCTCAGTGAGGAATTCAAGAGTAGTCCTAAACTATGGCCCAAATTAACCAATAGTGAATGTGTACCTTCAGCCAAAGATGGCTACACTGTGGCTTCAAACTCTTCAAAATACTTTCCTCTATCCAACAGCATCGCCTCAGTCTTGCTCAGGTTCAGCTTCAAACAGCTCTTCTTCATCCATGAACTGATCTCATCCAAGCACTGGGCAGTTTTGGTAGTTATGGTGTGATCAGATGCAGAGAAATATAGGTGGAGCTGTGTGTCATCTGCATACTGCTGGCACTTGAGTCCATGTTGTCTGTCCAGTTCACCTAGTGGCTGCATGTACATGTTGAATAGGACCATAGAAAGAATTAATTCTTATGGGACTCCACAAGTGAGGGTACTAGAGGTGGAGATGCAATTTCCTACCATTACTTATAGGGTGTATCCCTCCAGGAAGAACTCAAACCATATTAGCACATTACCCATGACTTCTGCCACCTTCCTCAAGTAAGACAAGAGTATCTCACGGTCAACAGTGTCAAATGCTGTCCACAATGGATGTCCACAATCTATCCATTGACAGCAATAGATCATCCATCAGTGCCAATGAAGTGAATTCAGTTCCATGTCCCTGCCGGAATCTAGTTTGTGCCAGGTCTAGAACATTACCTTCAGTAAGTTAGCTTGTAATTGGAGTCTGAGTAGCTTCTACATGAGCTTACTCAGGAATGGGAAGTTTGACAGTGGGTGATAGTTGGCTAGAATTGATGTAACCAGGATGGGTTTCTTCAGTATTGAAGGAGGAAGGAAAAATTTGTCTTCTGAATGATGCATTGGCTATTACAGTCAGGAATGGCACCAGTTCTTTCTAACTTCCTTTCACGAGTCGTAAAGGGGATCAGTCAGATTCACAATTCTTGGGTTGAGACTTCTTCAGGGTGTCCAGAACTTCTTGAGTGACTGTACTGATTTCTGGGCATGCAGGTGGGCTGTTGGTGGTGTTGACAGGTGAGAATATCCATACTGTTTGAAAAGGCTTCACAAATGTGTGTGATCTTTTCAGCAAAGTAGAATAATAGTTCTTCACAGCGCTTGTTGCTTGGTTCTGGTGTAGGCAGTAGGCACTCAGAATTGATGAATCAGTAACCACCCTGGATGGCTCCTTAGAGTGGGATTTTTCAGTTTCTGTGAAGGTTGATAGGAAGGTTTTTTTGGACTGTAATACAGCTTCAGCAGAGGCTTTAAAGAATTTGTTATGGTTCAGTCTGTCTGTATCAGCCTTTGTCTTTGAACATCAGAGCTCAAGTTTCTGCCCCCTCTCTTCATCTAGTACAGGGTGTCAGAAAATCAAGGAGATCTGGATGGGTTCCGGAGTGGGAAGGGTGATTTTTGGGACAGCTACTGATGACTGATGCTTGTATAAAATGATGATGTGTCACCAGATTGTCAACTCCTCCTCCCATGGGAAGGGTACCGCTTTCTTTAGGGGGCTTTGGAATTTGTTGGAGTCCACGAGTCTTTGTCTGAATCAGGGTCATGGGTCTTTCTTATTACTTTAAGGTCTCTGACCACTTCCTTAGTGAGCTGATGTCCTGTCCAAGATGGTGGATGGGTTGTGATGTCTTCTATCTTGACATCTAGGCTGAAAATCAGGTCCAGGGCATAGCTGGCTGTGTGGATTGCATCAGAAATGACCTGTGAAACTCCTAGGGAGGAACTTAAATGCCTAGTCATTTCTATTCTTTCCTGCCAAGGATTTCTGTCTTCACTTGACAATATTTTCTTGGGTGATATAAATGTTTAAGAGACCTGAAAATTATTCTTATTGATTTTCCTTCCTACTTAACAGATCAAATCAATAGGGTGTTAAGATGAGGCTCCATTAAAATGATTTCTGGTGACATCAGTTTTACCTGAAAGTTTCCACAATAATAACCCTTGTGTTACTCTAGGAGAGGCCACTTAAACAAAGGAAAATAGTAAAAGTGTTTGCCCCTTTTGGGTTAATGTATAATTTATTGTTCTTTTGGGGATGCTTTATATATCTCACAAAATAGTTCCACAATGATGTAACTGCAATTTATTCAGTTAAAAGCACAGAGCACCAAGAGAAAAAAAATAGCTACATTATTTTGTTGCAAATGTTTAAATAACCAAACTGTCTTCGTCTCTCAAACAAATTACTGTTTTAGTCCACTACAAGAAAGAGCATAATATGAATGGCTGTCAGAAAGATTACAGTGTGTTGTGTTGTTGCCAAAAGGAGTCATGTCCCTTTGTGAAATATTGTCATCTGGGAAGCTGTATTTATGACTGTAGAAGAACACTTAATAGCAAAAGTTACACAACCTTCGTTTATGAAAAATAGGCACCTTGAAATCAATGGGAGTTAGACATCTAAACTGCTTAGGCACTTTTGAAAATTCACTAGGCTCCTATCTGAATGTTTAGGCATCTAAATAGCTTTTAAAATCTGGCCCAAGAGCCCTATTTTGAGGACTCAAGTGGTTCATAGACCTTGTGCTGTGCCCTTTGCACCAGGATGAATTTCACCTTTGATGTACATATGTAAAGTATATCTGGCCCCTTATGCTGGCCTTCTGCACAAGGATGAATTTCATTCCAAGAGAAACAAAGCACATGCCCCTAACTATTGTATTCTCTTGTTTTCTCCAAAAGGGGAAACTAAATTAGTTGATGTTTGTACGGTGCTATGAAGATGAAGGGAGAAATGTAGCCCAAGGCCAATGGAGTTCCATCTTCTTACACTAGGACTGAATTTGGCCCTTGTACTGCTATAGAAGTAAAAAAAAATATTATGTTAAATAACAGCATGGCATATTTTCATGTCACGCAATTCACACTAAAAGTTCGAACAAATGTTAAAACCACTGCAAGTGGAAAATTTGTGATATTACAGATAAAAAAAACAATCCAAAGATTTGCAAGTCCACATGCACAACAAGGAATTTTAAAAAATGATTTTTTGTAAAAGCCCAATTAAAAATGATCTTCCACAAAAAGGCAAATGCAGATCTCTACCCCCCAACTCCTGGAGCACTATCCTCTAGAAGGTACATGCTGTTTTCTTCATAGACTTTATGGAGATCCAGCCCTTACACCTTTCATTGGACCATAGCCATTGTTCTGCCTGGCCATATAGGAGGGAGCTCAGGAATCAGTTCAACAAATCACTTGAGCACATCCTCAAGGTCATCCCTCTTCAGCAGATTACTTAAGCACATGCTTAAGTACTGTGCTTCAGTCCCATTGAATTCAATGGGATTTAGGCATATGTTTAAAAGCTATGCACAATTTCAAAAGCTGCACCGAATAGGATGGACTGCTCAATTGGGACCTGATTTTAGGAGCTAAGATTTTCCCCATTCCACCAAGCTTTAAAGGAATTCATAATGTCAAAGGGAAATGAAGGGTCAAAACCAGCTGTCCAAAGAGGAAATAGGTTTCTCTTTTTTCCTGTTCAAAATTTGTCTCATGGGGAAAAAGTTTCTTTTCATTCCTACTCAACCACCAAACTCAGACTTGCTACAAGTGGGTACTACTTTGTTGAATTCAGTGGAGGTGAACAGCAAAGCACCAAAATGAGTTAGGAGCCTAAGTCCCATTGACAATCAATGAGACCTTGTGCCAAATTTTCAAAAGTGCCTAAGTCCTATAGACTTGCAATGGGAATTATGTACCTCACTTAGGCCCCTGAGCCACTTAGGCACGTATGAAAATGTTACCCTGTCTAAATCTAAGAAACTATAAAATAACCAATACACTTTGCAAACTTAACTCTCTTCCCCTCAGGGGGCAGGAAAGGAAGGATCCTTCTCTCCCATGTGCAACACTGAATGATTGGCTGAGTGTACTGTAGAGCATTTTAGTTTTCCCATTTTTTTCTGAAGTAGTTGATGTTGGCTGCTACCAGAATGGACCTCTTGTCTGATATGGTCTGGCAAATGCTTTCTTCCCGATTCATGAGATGTCTGGTCTCTTTCTGGAATCAAAAAGACTTCTTTCTGTATATATTTGGCTAGTCATGCAATGAGGATATCCAAACATCTGAGCTGAACCTTCACAACTTCTGATGGCCTTCCTTCACTGTCGGTGGCTCAGAGTTCGTGATAGGAGAAGTAGACAGAAAGAATCACTTCAAAACGATAAGCAAGTGGCTCAGCTACTGTAAATCAGCAACGCTCCACTGATGTCGACGGGGCTATTCTGATTTACACCAGCTGAGGATCTGGCTCTTTTGAACTGAAATCAAAATGTGCACATCACATAGGAAAAGAACTGCAGTCCCTCTGCCCCAAAAGGGCAGCTTTCACCTTAGCAAATGCAACCCCAATGCACTGAAAAAAGCTGAATAGCCTCTTTCAAGCCCCTACTCAAAACTGTCTTCTGCAAGAAAGCTTACGACGACGGACGAAACTGTAACCATCCCCACGCTAAAAGAAGAAACAAAAACAAAACCCACCATCAACACAACAAGAAAAAAATATAGACCCAGCACTCCCCAAATTGAATTCTAGCCTCCCTCAGCTGAGAAATAGTGTTATCTTACCATGGTCACCTTAGTCTCTCCTCTTCTACACCATTTTTCTACATTTGTGACCCTCTTCCATTGTGTCATAGTTTGAAAATTCCCTCTGGGTAGGGACCATGTCTTAACTTGTTTAGAGAGGCACCTACAACTTTTTGAGATGTTTGAAATAAATAAATGATAATGGTTTTGCGAAGACAGTGAACATTTGTTAGGGAACAAGGCCATTAGCCTAAGTTTATAGCTTTCTCTGCTGTCATTCAGACTGCAAATGGTGTTACCATCTGCTTTCCTCTGTGTTTTCATCCCAGCCTACAAAATGTGCCCTGGAGTAATTAGAAAAAAAAAAAAAGTACCAGCTCAGTTTCATATTGCAGCTTGATGCTTGTGCCAGTCCTTGGCAGAACTCTGTTTTCATGCAGCAACAAGGTGTTAAGACAAATGGCTGTTCTGTGAAGGATAAATTTTCCCAAAGAAATGTTGAGATTCAGCCACATGAACCCCAGAGATATTAGTGGGAATCCATTTGGAATTTTTGAATGGCCTTCCTTTCTACGCTGCCTTTGTGGACTCTCCTTCCCTTTAGTGGTTGAAAATATGTTTTCAATCTTTTCAAGGTGATCGTGGGAGCTTTGAATCTACCACTGGCAAGAAATCAGCTTTTTTAAGTCCTCAAATTTCTATTAGACAAAGTATGATTTTGTAGACCTATTTTTTTTCTCCAAAATGTTATAGTCTTTTATTACTTGCATAATGGTGCACTTACAAGAGACAGGAATGGATTGGGGTCAGGGGACTCTTTAAAAAACGGTGTCCTTTTTGTTCTTTAGACTGAAATGTCTTGGACATTGTTTAAAAAGCCCCTAGAAAGTGAAATTCTTGAATGAACTCCAAAGTAGCAATTATGGGCCAAATTCTCTGCTGGTATAAACTGGTGCAACTCCATTTGTTGTGCTGCCTTGGCAGCATGTGCTTTGTAGGAGACTCAAGCCGTAATCAGACAATTTATCCTGAGATATCTCCTGTTTTAAAAGGCCCCTAGTCCCTTTTAAAAGCTAGAATCTATTTCAGGGAACAAATGTAAAATACAGGAGGAGGGAGGAGGAAAAGAGAAAATAACAAGGAAAAAACATAAAACATTTATTCTCCAGTGACCATGTTCATTTCATATTGCCACATTCCATTCCCAACCTCTGTTTTAAGGGCTGTTCTCACAGGCATGAGATACTGATTTCTATTAAAAATATTGTTGCCCTTTTTTCCTTTTGGATTGGTAAAATAAGAGGTGCATTTATTATAATCTCTGACCACAGTCTGAATCTTAATATCCAGTGAGATAATTAATAAGATCTAATCCAAGTTAATTTATCTCTGGTTATGCAGGACTTATCTGCTGGCTGTTTCTCCCTACAATTCCATTAGTGATTGCTTCTTTCCTTTTGCCTATGTTTTCCCTCCCTCTGTCAGAATGATTCGGATTATTTATTACCCTTTAAATTGTCTTTCTTGTCACAAATGTAGGTGCAGATAATCAAAATCTCACACAGCGTTTGTGCAATAATTGGTTATTATTGCCAGGGGAGAGTGTGCTTAAAAACTAAAATCCTAATTATTTGTGTTGTTTTTTGGTTTTTACAATTATTTTCCAAGGGCCATAGCATACTCTCCTGCATTGAAAGCACTATGAAGGGGCTGGTGGTCAGAGTTTCCACTGAATGTTCTCCTCATAGGGAAGAGCTAGAGGGCTCACAGAGATGGCGGGGACAGAGGTCATCAAGCCATGTGGATCCCAAGGTCTTTAGTGAAATTAAACACCAAAGCTACAGTGGGGATGCCCCTGAAACCTGCTCTCTAGATTCTACCTATCCCATTGCATCAAAACCATCTCCACCAGGCGTACAATGCACTCCTTTCCATAGTCTCAGGGAAAATGACAGTGTAGGGCAGGAATTAAGTGCTGCTTCATGAAGGAGCATTAGATCCTTCTGGTTTCAGAAGAGATCATGTCATGTACAGTGACTGTTTTCGGTCTCTGTCTCTGCCCACTCTCCACCAGAGCCTGGATCCCTTACCATCCAGAGTTATCTCTGGAGGTCTTCTATGGAGAGGGAGATTATGCTGCATTAATTCTGCTTCCATCTTCTTCCAGAAAAGCCACAAAATAAGTAGAATGCTGGTCTTGAGGTTATGGCACTAGATGGGGACCTCAGGAGATTTAGTTCCAATTATAGGCTCTGTGACAGATCTCTTGTGCTTTAATCTCTGTCTCCATTACTCAATAGAAAATGGAGAATAATAGGAATGGGGATTCCTGCTTTGACAACTAGGCCTGACCACTCATGCCCCAGTCATTGCATCTACGAAACAAAAGAAAACAAATCCTATGATTCTTCAGATGCAATTTTTTTCATGAAAAATAAAATAAGACATGTTATTTACAGTTTCCTTGCTGTACACTCCCTTATCTTTTATATATACCATCCTCTCTTTCAAATATTCAGGAGGATAACTTGTCAACAATTCTGTTTAATAGTCTGAATGTTAACATTCTAATAGACCTCTGTAAACAATACAATTCATAAATACCCATAACTCTCTTAGAAAAGTCTGAGAAGCATTAATGGAGAGACGAGGCGGGAAAACAGATTTATGTGTTGTAAGTTTCCTTGAAACAATATACCAAGGAGTATTAGTAGCTTGGGTATATTGTATTTAGAATCTTAAAAGATAGTAAGGCAATTGATTGTCACTGTTTAAATTAAAATGTCAATGAAAATAATGCTTTAAAGCCATTTGAACCACCTCAAAAATAATGGATAGAAAGGAATGATCCGAGAAACAAAATCAATGAAATTGAGTAAAAAAAAAAAATAGAAATCAGTAATGCCAATGTACATATAAATAACATCTCAGAAATCTATCTCAAATTATTAACTGCTGCACTCTATTCCTTTTTCCCAGGAATGCAACATTGGAGCAAGTGTGCATAAAAATTAATGAGCGATGTACTCAGAGTACATATAAATTAAATGGGCTCAAAGCTTCAAGGTGCTCCAAACCTGAGAGGTGATAAGCTCCTCCAACTCACATCAGGAGGTGTGATCCCACAATTATTCCAATATAATTTGACTCAATTATGATTAGTTATGAAAGATCATTCTCAAATGCACATGCATGGATATTACACTCATTGGAGTCAATGGGAGTTTTACTGTTGACCTTAATAGGAACAGATGAGATCAACCTCAAGTTCAATCAAACATTAAAGCAACAATATACACGGTATTCAATAATCAAACTTTGTTTAGTCATATCATATTCTGACTCCACTCCCCTTTCTGACTATGTAATCAAGAGCAAGTAATTAAAGAATATATCATATCTTCTATAGACTCCAACTTATCATAACCCTTTGCATTAGGGTCATGTTGACCCCTTTATAGGAAAAGCTTAGCACAGTGGTCAGAAAACTCAAAGGCCCATATCCTCATTGGGAGTTAGGCACATAGACACCTTTGAGGCTCTGGGACCAAAATTTCAACTCTGAATCTTTCCTTCAAATTCCTCCCCTTAAGCCCTCTACAAAACAGGCATTGGGAGAGCCAAACTACTGCCCCAATAAACCTGCTGATATCCAGAGATCCATATAGAAACTCAGTGGATCTCAGGAACTTGCAGAAGACAGGGACATTTGATGCTGTGGAATGTGGCCATCTTGGAGATATCTCATAGAGCTGGAAGGGACTGTCATCAAGTCCAGCCCCCTGCCTTCACTAGCAGGACCAAGTACTGATTTTGCCCCAGATCCCTAAATAGCCCTCTCCTGGGTTTAGCAGGCCAATGCTCAAACCACTGAGCTATCCCCCCCACCTTCTTGTTCTGCCCTCCCATTCCAACACCTCTTCTCCAGACATACAGAGTTGTGGTAGAGGGACTGTGCTAGGATCAGGGTGAGAGTATGCTTTGTCATCTGTCATCAATACCTCCTCCCGCAGCCAATTTCTACCAAATGTTATTTCCCTTCACTTGCATTAATCAGACAAGAGCATAATGTCCTTAGAACTGGATACTGCAGGAATATTACCCACACAGAAAAATCAGCCATTTACCCAGAGCGACAGAATAACTGAACATTTACTGTGGAAAGTGACTGTAGGGGCTGGGAATGTTTGATGTTTGCCTTGGGCAATGAAAACCCTAGAGCCAGCATTGACTATCTAAAAGGGCCACAAAGCTACAAAGAACACACTTGATGAACAGTCCACACAAAGAGAATGAAAAGCCTTTGTCTTAGTTCCAGTGAACAAAGCATTCTAAACTGTCAGGTGTCCAAAGGCACCTATGCGCTGCTGGACTCTGTATCAGCTGCAATGCCATCAGAGTTGATTTAATTATTTAATAGCTTCCTTTGCTCTAAAGAAAATTTAATCTTCACCCTACCTGGCAAAACAAAGTTCAATCCCAATCCAAAACCTTCTGCTTTGTTTATTGTACCATCTGTTTATTCCTTCCAGAACTTCACAGTTGCTGGTGACCCTCATTTTGTGACACAGCAGGACAGATTAATAGTTTGCTAGGTCATGTGTGTGTGTGTGTGTGTAGACTGATATATAAAACACACATTTTTGCTCAAAATTAAGTGCACAATAGCATAAGAGTTATTTGTGCCTGTCATTTTCTTTAATGGAATTGTTGGTTGTTTGAATTTACTGATAATAAAAACCCTACAATTGACCACCACTCTCCTTATCATGCCGTTTCAAGAAGAGGGTAACTGTAGGCTTCATATTAGGTCTCAGTGGGCTGCATTAGGCCCTACAGCCACATTTAGGAAACCTTTGCTCTCATAAATTGCATACACTAAAATCTATAGCCCTTGACAATGAATGTGAGGGCTCCCTGTGAGGGAATCACATACATTACTGAACTAATTAGAGAAAATAAGGATAGATTTAGTACAAAATAGAACAGGCATGGGTAATAGCTAGTTACAGGAATGGGCAAACTTCCAGGAGAATAAAGACTCAATAGGCTTTGTCAATGGACAGCTGAAAAATTTGGACTCCATATTTTATAAATTCCTCCCTCTTGATTCAGCCAGGCTGCTATCTGGTAATAAATGATAGGGTAGTATAGTTACTTATAGCAAATTGGGCTTTTTTAAAACAACTGGGCTTAGGATGACGAGGAGAATGTATTTCCTTCAGCCGCTGGGAGTTCACAGATGCTTCACATTTTATTTTAAATCAAGCAACAAGAAAAGTTTTTGTAAATATTTTAACCTGCTTTTAACATTACTCTGAAATCCATCGGTAGCTGTCATGAGTCGCATAGGCCAGTATCCTTACAACTATATATCTCAAAGAGGATGCTGGGTCTTTTGGACTCTATGATGTGGCAAAGTTCTATCTAAACACTGTTTGAAATACTGCAAAACTGTTTGTAAAATTTATTTGAACTGCAAACAGCTGTTTGATTTGATTGTGTTTTCATCCCTTTTTATGAACTATTCATAAACCTTCACATGGATTTTGTTGTTGTTTTGGTAAAAATGTTTGGGGAATACCTGTTTGTTCACACAAATCCCTATATTTGCAAGCAAGACAAGTAGCTTTTTGTTCTATGCTGTTTATCCTATGCTATTTATTAGCCATTGTTCTCTTACTTAAGTTTTAGTCACCCAATCAAGAAGACGAAACATACCATGGGACATAGGTGACTTATCACATTCTATGGATAACAGATTGTGAATAATCAAACTGAAGAATTTGAGAGAATTTTATCAGCTTGAAATTGTTCATTAAAACCATCCAGAGAATACTTACAAATAAGGAATGAATTTGCCATCAGTGAGACTGGTTCACAAATGGAATTTGTCAGAGAATTCATTAAGAATGAATAATTCAACCTGGTCTTCTTATAGGGCTAGAGACTTCACTGGATCCATATGTGGAATCCCATTGATGTAACTGGGATTTCCATGTAAGTCTCACAGGCAGTATATGTGCCATAAGGATAAATTCTGCTCTCAGTTACATCACTATAAAAGCTAGAGTAAACTAGACAACGTTCAAAGAAAATAAATCTGTTTTCTTCCTTATTTACAAAGGAAGAGGACAGATTTACTTTGGATGATGAATATACTCAAATATACTTATTCTCATAACACTACTGTAAAGTATTTAAGGGATACCTAGATACAGTTAGAGTTATTGGTAGAGATCCTGTAACTATAGCTTGTAGATCCATAGTAATTACTTTTATAGAGTCACTCCTGATTTACACTGGGGCAAATGAGAGAAGAATCAGACCCAAAATATCTAACACTGAAAAGCTTTGTCTGACTCTGGGAGGGGAAATCTTCAGGTTGACTGAACATTTCCATTAAAATAATTCATGTGAGCTATTTCACTAATTATGTTGAAAGAAAACAAATAATGTACTGTGACTTTGTTAACTCTGTGTCTGCACAGAAACCACCCATAATTTAATATGTAATACTGAATAATAACTTATCAGAGAATTGCTTTCAGCTTAAGTGCCAGAACTGCTTAGCTTTTATTTGAGGTTATGGCATGTATACTTCTCATAAGATAATGTTATATGAGGCATCCACAATCATAAATATCAATTTATTGAAGAGTTCAGTGAGCTGGAACTGATCACTTTAGCAAATGTTTTGACCGGGTAATCTATTCAATTCATTCAAGAGTTTTCTGGCCTTGACAAAAATCTTATATTTTAGCTTATTTGAGCATAATTTTCAGTGTTCAAATTATCTCATAGAAACTCCGTGACAAGCAAATTGAACAGTTCCAAGAAATGCATGGACTGTGTCTTCAAATTAAGACGTATATAAGAAGAGTGTGATGTCATTCAACTACTTACATACTTTATGATCCTGAAGCTTGACCTGAACATTGTGTTGCATAGTCAGGTGTTTAAGTATGAATGATCATCAGGTTAGCAGTTGCATAGCTAGATATATGGTACTGCATTTTCAAAGACCTTTTAGAGATATAATATCTGTGTTCATATGAGAAATGAGCCTAGGTGAAGACTTTGATTTGTCTTCTAAATCAATTAATAAGATGATAGGTGTTAACAGTTATCTTTCTTCTTGCACTACTCCAATAAGAATATGTTTACTCTGTCTCAAGGACTACAGTCATTGTGGGAAACACAATGGCAAGCTCCAGTTATCTAGCACATTACAACTAACGGAGGTCAGGTACAAATTCAAGGGAACCACCGGCTTCTCAATAGCAGCCCCAAGACTCTGGGACACTTTCTTAGCAGAGTCCTAGAGAAGACCCACCATATTGAGGTGATGCTGCAAAACAAATATCTTCAAACTATTTCTTAAAGAACCAGAGCAGAAGAGAACCTCACAGAATGCTCCAATGATGAAAACAAAGAGTAAGATGAAGAACTGGCTATCTCCTTGGGACAATGCTCACTGCTGTTCATAATACATATACAATGCTTAGATCCTAGTGATAGGCATGAAATAAATGCTCACAGACAGTGACATATTGCTGATTTTGTTAGGGTAGTAACAGAATATTATATATGAAATGATCCTATTGGGCATTGCTGTATATTGACACTGACAAAAGGCATTGGGCCAAATTCTCTGCTGGTGCAAATTGGAAAAGCTGTTGAGATTAATGTAGCCGTATCAATTTACACCAGCAGAGAAGCTGTCCCATTGCTCTGATGGCATACTGCGAAGCACCACACTGTTTCTGACATTTTGACCAGTGAAAATATTCATTTACTGCGGTGTTACTTCATAAACCAGTAAGACTCAAAAATGTTTTAACGGCCATATTATGCCATACTCGCTACTGTACGCATATTCTGAAACTCATAATTAAAGCACTCTCCTGGTGACAGTCTCCACAGTTCATTATCTAGAATCATTGCTGTCGGGCAAAAGATCTGTGAACATTTTCATAATTCCCTCAAAGCCAATAAATATCTAAGTCTTATTTCAGTGAAAGGGAGCTCTATTCCTCAGCGTTGTCTGATCCAGAATCTTCAACATATTGAAAACCATCTTGTAATACATGTAATGGTTATCTGAGCAGATAGTAGCCCTCCAGGCTATGAATTATGCTTATTGAAGATGATATTGGTGTCATTTTTTACTCTGACCTAATGAAACATCAGAGAGACACTGGTAGATATACAGAAGAGCTTTATAGAAGATACTTATATAACCTTGGTGCTAACCTGGCCCCACTAATCCAGATTGTTCCTTTGATAGGTAATTCCGTTGATATATATCAATGAGAAGATACTGGATGGGCCAAGGAATTCATTCATGGATTATGCAGCCTTTCATTGCTAGATTACCAGTTCTTATTTTGTGCATATGAGTTTGTGGACAAATCCACATTTGGAAATGTGAAGAAAGATATATGTATCTGGCAGATTAATATTTTATTTTTATTGTGGCTTTATGTGGCTCCTCGGTGCTTAGGACTGTTACAAAGAGTCCAGGTGGAGATCGAGCGGGCAGAGTGTAGGTGAGAAGTGCCCAATGAATGGAATTTAGCACCTGGATGTGTAGTTGAGCATTTCAATATAATCCATCCATGTATGACATCTGGATGTTAGAAATAAGGGGGAGCCAAATAATAGTACCTTGGATGTTTCTTCACACAGTTTTGTACAAGGTTCATTTTGATGACTCAGTGGATAAAGCAGCTACAAAAAGCGACAAAGAGTCCTGTGGCACCTTATAGACCAACAGACATATTGGAGCATAAGCTTTCATGGGTGAATACCCACTTCGTTGGATGCATCTGACGAAGTGGGTATTCACCCACAAAAGCTTACACTCTAATACGTCTGTTAATCTATAAGGTGCCACAGGACTCTGTCACTTTTTACAGATCCAGACTAACATGGCTACCCCTCTGATACTTGAAAGCATCTACAGAGACTGTTCAGAAAATATGTTATATTCCATTTCAAAGCACAGATACCATATAATATTTGGGAAATCAAACTCATCTCCTTTCCTTGTTGATGTGCTATGCTTGAAGTACTGATTACAACAACTGTTCTGCTGACTCTCCAGGGAAAATGTGTCAGAACTATTCATTTCAGTAAAAAACAGGGTTCTTTTGTCCTTACTTCCCAATTTAAATAGCATCTATACAGCTGGTTCTCCCCCCCCTCACATTTTTAATGTGTTCAAATATTTTTAACTATCCTGGGACACTAACTCCATTATCTGAAAGGCCTTTTTTTAACAGTACGCTAAAAACAGCAGCGTGCAAGTTTTGCTTTTAAATAAATATTCGGGCTGCATGTAAAGAACTGAGTATTTATTGGTTTTATTACAAAAAAATTGCATTGCCATCACTGCTACTAATAGGGAATGACATGGAATTACATAAGATAAATGGTCATTCTTGCTAACTAGCAAATGTTCTGTTTTGTGAGGTATAGCATTCTAGAACAGGCAAAGTATAAAGGCAAAATAGGCGCATTGTCTGAAGAATTTAGCAAGCAGTCAATGAAGATGAAGATGACAAATAATTAAGTGTGAGTGAATAATTAGAGATCATGATTGGGGACCATGATGCTGTTGTCATCTGCCTCTTTCACATTTGTCCCTGATAGGTGTCTTCTCCTTTTTAATCAAAAGGTTGCAGCAGCAGAAAGTAGATTCAACTTCAAATCTGTCAGGATGGTTATAGGCCCAAACCACAACCTAAAAATTATTGACTGGAAATGTGGTGTGGCCATAAACTAAAGCTGCCCTAATAGTGAAAACTCAGAGGGAGGTAGTGGCTGTCTCACCATCTGACTGGAGGATGGATATCAAATAGAGCATAGGGGCATAGCAGACTCAAGGAAGTGTGATTTACCATGTCCTTTGCCAATGCTAGTGAATCCAACTCTATATTTCCTAAGGAGTCGGACATTTGGTTGAATTCACAGAACCACCCACCCTGAAAGAGCAGACCAGAGGGTACATATCCTTTGATCCAGGGAAGTAAAGGGGAGATATACCATCCTGCCACCACGCAGCAGGATTCTCGAAGGTAACTCCCTTCATAAAGCAACTGAACACAGCATGTGCTCAATACAGAGCCCTTCTACAGCCCCTTTACCACTACCATATAGCTGACTTACACCGTCAGCTAGAGATTCCCCTGATGTAAAGGAAAATCCCAGGCAATGTAAAGCCATCTAATTGGTTCCACTGTTTCCCTTGTAGTCTTTATTGTGATGGGACCATAATGTGTTGTTTTCCAGAAAGCTTCAACTAACAAGTGGCCCACTGGGGGACACTGCAGACAGGGCATAGTTTAGAGTAGCATCAGGGCTGCTCTAAAGTGTTCCCCAATGATGGGGAGCAATAATCAGTTTATTTGTGGCTCCCCCACCTCTGCTGCACACAGAAGAGACTGGGCACGGCAGAGGACACCACCCCAATACCTCTGCAACTTTAGTCTCTGAATCAGAAGAGCTTTACCCTATGATTGTTGGCTTTTTTTGGCTGTTCACGTCAGCCACATGATACTAAAATATTTTCTCCCCTTTTTATGATCCTTTTCTTCTTTGCCGTAGTTCCATTTAGTTTAGAATTTTGTTTCACCTCAGCCTCCTACCATGCCTCAAGAAAGCCCATTGTTTTTGGCTGCCAACCAAGACTTTTCCTTTTGAATTCCTTTTGAACTATTCCTACGCAATACAACCTGAATGGAAAGTGAACGTAATGTCATGTAGTTCGAGTAAATGTTCTCTTCATGTTACACACCATCCCCCCATTGTAGAAAGGCTCCCCATTGGGACTGTGAGCACTGATAGATGACATGGATTGTATTTACACTCAGACAGAGCAATGCTGCCTGTGGAATTTATCATTTTATCTGTAGTTCCCCACTCTACTCTGACACACGTTTGATAAGCACAAAGTAGTTTCTCCAAGAGAACCACTTTTTGCTCATGGCAATATTGCTGCCTTTCAAAAATAAATAAATAAATAAATAAAACAAACAAAACAAAACAAAACAGTAACAGAGGTGAAGAAGTTTTCAAACTAAGGGCTGAATCTTATGCTTTTGAAGACTCACATATGGAAATCAAATCTGACATGGATGTTAGTGGAATGTTTCCTTTTAGGTCCTGAAAAAATGCAGATATTTCCACCAGCATGCTACAAATTGTGTGTGTGTGTACACACAGAGTAAATGAAATATGAGATGATGTGTTCTGGCATAAAGGATTTCTTGGCATGAGTTTGTGATAGCAATATTTAGTGGTATTGACAACTGTTCTTTATGCAGAACAGCCCATGTAACTGCCAATTTATTTACTGTTGAAATTTTTAAAATTTGCAGTAAAAATATTTGCACAAAAATTTCTGCTGCTAAGATATTGCAAAAATTTAACATTTCTTCATGAATTTTTTTAATTACTAGGTACTGTTTTGCACTGCAAAACAGAATGTTTGGTAGTTATCAAGAATAATAATTTATCTTAGTGTAATTTCATGCCATTTCCCATTTATCAGTCACAATGATTGGCAACTCTGCTTCTTTATTTTCCTTTACTTGTTCTCATGATCAGGTGATAGGTATTTTTATTTGAAAAGTCACCTGGCTTTAACCAAGCCAGCTTTTGTTAAACTTAACAAGTCTTTCATGAACTCCTAGGACAACTCATTTGTAAAGCAGAAAAGTTATCTTCTGCTCCACATTACTGTATAAAACTTTGCAATTGTCTACAAGAGCAAGTGATTATCACCCTATGTCTCAGATAATTTACTAGGATATGGCATAATGGAATCCAATTGTTTCATCCTGATTTTGTAACACTGTGTTTAGAATACTGCAGACTACTTCAGTACAGCAGATACACCACAGTTTGTTATTATAAAGCAATCATACTGCCACAAAATATAGTGATTTACCTTCTTCAAAACAAACAGTAGAAGATTTCATTGCACTTATAAATTAGAACTACAAGGAGGAAAAGGAGGACTTGTGGAGAAAGTAGACTAAAGCTATCATTTAGAGCTTGGGGTTGAAATTTTTCAGTGTACTGAGTATTAGATTAAATCCACTTGCCTAGTTCTATCCCAATAGTGCTAATGACATTTTTAAATGGATAATGATGCCTTACTATTTTAACACTCCTAACATTTTAATTCATAACTTAAATACAGAGTTTGTTCTACCAAGAGCTGGTGGAATGTGCTCTAATGCTAGATTATATTAGATTGACTAGGAATGCATTTCAATTATAAACTCCTTGTAAGGAACAACAGGTGAAATCCTGACCCCCGCATTGAGCAAAACTCAGATTGACTTAAATAGGGCTAGGATATTACTCCTTGTCTTTTTCCATGTCTTGTTTGGGTCTAAGCCAATAATAGGTCTAAGCCTCAGCATCATCCTCTTGAAGAAAATGTACTGATGCATTCCTATTTTACACAAAGAAAGGTATGGAAATAGCATTTGAATATCTGTCACGTGAGCTTTTTTCTTTGATTGGTTTGTTGCCAGTTAAAGCTACTTTCTTAGTCTGAATGACCATACTGACTGCTCCATTCTGATAAATGCTTTTCTCCTTCTACTGGTTTTTGCCCATGGTCTTCCTTTTCCCATTTCCATAAATTCTTGTGGCTTCGGCATTCTTGGAATAGACTATGATGGATAAACTCTGCAAACTTCTGCAAAGCACTAATGCACCTTCCAACCTCTTTCAGAAAGGCTTATAATAAATTCACTTGTCTTGGACTCTTTTCATAAGCACCCGGGCCATATTCATTCTGATCTAAATTGGCCATGTTAATTCTATCATTACCACATCTTAGCTATTTATTAACCTAGCACACAATCAGATTTAAGAGGAAGAAAGAATATTTTTTCCTAGGGAAACCCATGTAATTAAATGTACACTCGTTTCCCAGTCTGCAACTAACCTGATGCATCTGATGTCTTATTCAAGAGATGATGCAAAATATTTCTGCAGCTGCAGCAGCATCTCGATTTCTTCTGTTGCACGTAAACATTACTTGCTGAATACACCCAGCCTGGTGATTCTTGTCACATGTGATCATGTTGCTAAATCTTTGCTGAAAAGCTAGCACACGCTACCTCTTACTCTTTTTCCTTCAACAGGGACACACCCTTGCTTGTCTCTGGCTAACTGTCCCATTCTGATTGTCAGATTTTGTGCTTCTGGAAAGTTACAGCCCGTGGGAAGTGGGGGACTGGTAGCTTTCAGCTACCTTTTTGCCACCCAGATTATGGTCTGCTTTGAGGTCTGAAATAGCCACTAGATAGGAAGCTCTGTGGAGTACTCTAATTTACAGCAGTCTTTCCACAGCTGTGTATTGTTGCAGTCCAGAGTCTGGCAGCACTTTGCTTCTTGCTCCATCTCCCTCTTGCCCCTGGCATGCCCCCTACACGACCACCTGCAAGGGTGTGGGCAGTCTAGGGCCACTTACATCAGCCCTACACTGTTCCTTTATGATCCCTCTACACTGCTAAAACAGCATATAGGATTCAGAGTGGGGGCCAGTTTCTCTCCCATTGCATTTAATGGAGTCACTCTATATTTACACTGGTGTAGCTGACATCAGAATCTGATCCAATATGCTTAGTATTTGAGTTGCTAGCAAATGACCACCTGAAAAGCTAATTAATCGGAGGGATAGGATCAGGCTCCAAGTGCACAGGTGTAAAAACTAATTCGAATGCGAATCAAGTTCGGCCAATTGAGCTTTGCACTTTGGGAGACCTTAACTTAAATGGTACCAATGCAGTGTTTTAACGTGATAGAAATGTTAGTTCTGCCTTTTACTGTATAGAAAATATCCATATGTGACCATTGATTTCCTGACCTGTGTTTCTCTCTGCATTCTGCCTGGTTCTGGTAACTGATAAGAAGAACATATGTTTTCTTTCAGCACTGAGTTTCTCTCTCTTCCAACAGGGCTCAGACAGAGATGGCATATCTTTATGTTTGCAGTTGTAATCTGATGGACATTAATTTAAACAGCATTAGAAAGAATATTATTCTTCAGAACATCCCATCCACAAGACTGATAAATGGAATATCATCATCAATGGAATATATGATCAGATGCTCTCTTTTTAATGTTCACTTTTATGAACAAGCAATTATGAAAATATCTAAATAATGTATGTAATTACTTATTAAAATTATTAGCACACATATTTATATTCTTATCAATGCTTCCTCAAAGTTATAGCCATCATTGTAAAAAGGTAAAACGTGTTTATATACATTTATTATACACACACACAGACAAATACGTGTATTCAGATGCTCAGCTAGGTTAAATTGTCATTCAGCTGTCATTTAACTAAATTCAAAGGCTGTGCCCCCTTACACAAGTTGAGGATATGGTATTAATTGTCTAAATTTTCAAACATGACTTGTGATTTTGGGTGCCCAGCCAGACACCTTAATGGGGCTTGTTTTTCAGAGGGAGGAGCACTTTCTTTCAGAGGGAGACCCCTATAATAGGTGAAATCCTGACCCTATTCCAGTCTGTGGGAATTTTGCTACCGACTTCGTTATGGCTGAGATTTCACCCACAGTATCTCAGATTGGTCACTGAATATTATTAGTCAGAAAAGCTAGATGGCTTGCTATAGTGAAGTGGACAAAAGTATCAAAATAAGTAAAGGGGGTGGGGGTCATAGTAGGAGAAGATTTTACATGTCCAACATGGTCACACAACCTACAAGGAAAGCGCTAAATGCTCATTAGGTTCCCCCCTGGACCAAGGCTGATTGCATATAGTTCTAAAAATTAAATGTGACATTTAAATTATGAAAGTGTATGAAGATAAAAAGCTAAATGTGAAGAACTTAATTGAGAAATCAAAACTGAGATGGCATCTATATTCTCTCTCATTCAAAAATGTCACTTTTCTAATTTGCCACCATAAATTGTATTATTATATGTAAATAATCTTATTAATCCCTATGCCCCATCTCTTTATCCTGTATTACAGAGAAGAGCAGAATGGCAGGGGGAGAAAAGAGTATAATAGCATGAGGTGAAGAATGATGGGATGACTTCCAAATAAGAGTCAAGAATGTTAGATGGATACATTATTATTGGAATTGAATAAGGATAACAAATTAATGTCTAATACAGTAACATGATAGCCAACAATAAGGAATAATAGTACATTACTATTATGGAAACCATCCCAGTCCATCCTTGTGTTAAGGATTTCCATTGTTGTAAGTAGGTGTGGGAAGGAGTCCATGTATTTGTGTCTGTGCACATGTGGGCATGGGGGGGGATTGGTGGAATTCCTTCTGTGAGGCAAAGACTTACATTTTGTATAGCTACTGTCTTATTTTATTTTCAATGATTATTTTTGTAAGAAAAAAATATTCTGAATCCAATTAAATCTTTATTAACTCAGTGACCAGTCAGTTGCACCTTTGAAAAAGTAACAGGGATATAGAAAAAAAAATCCTAAATTTTTTTTTAAGGATCTGTGCTGGGATCCAAGGAATAAAGCAATCTATACAATTCCTAAAAAGCCATACTGGTTCCCTGTGGCATGATCAACCCTCTTCACTTCCCCTTACACACCATGCTTTATAGATGGAATGAAGTGTTTGTCTTTGGTTTGTTAAGACTGGCTTATATTTTATTAGATTGGTTACCAATTTAAAACAAAAAAATCCTCATTTTTGTTAGCAGTAAAGATTTAATGGCATATATGTTCAATAAGAAGTCATAAGACTCTCTCCATTGGAGTCAACTTGGTTTTGTATCTCAGGGGAGTTATGATGTACTAATTTTGCAGAATCCATGTTTGGTTTAGAAAGGCTTTCATTTAAGTTGATGCATAAGAACAACAATCACTCCTTGCACATAGATTCTGAATGTAAAAAAGCATTAAGGGATCTACCATGACATTTCATGTGTGGGGAAGGGGGGAGGGGAGGGAAATACCATCTACCTAGGTACTTATACGGCCTTAATTCAGGATACGTGAGCATCTCATAATCATTCATGGATTTTATCCTCACAACCCCCCTGTGAAGTACTATCCCCTTTCCCAGATGAAGAACAAAGTTTAGATTTGCCCAAGGTCACATAGGAAGGAAAGTTCTGTACACTAGGGTAGCAGAGTGGATCTTTAATAGTTATTATTGTTATTTTAAAAAACTCATTACATTGTGCCTTCTAGATGTGCATTTGCCTCTGCTAAGTGACAATCCAATTCCATTGTATTTGTACTTGATCTTCCTTACCCTTTACCTTTTCACTTCTTACTTCACATCTAAGACTAGACTGTAAGATTGTAAGGACAAGGACCATGTCTTTCAGTGAACTACCTAGTATAACTTAGGATCAGGTAAACTGTTTAAAATAAAATAGCGATATCAAGTTTACTCCCTGCTATCCTAGCTCCAAGCATTGGATCCCTGGCCTCTGTAGGTCTGGCTGTAAGGGGGAAGGATGAGGTTGGGAGATGGAGATTTTTCTCTCTCTTGGTATGTGTGAAGTTTACCTTGTGTGGAGAGAGCGAAGTTAAAGTCTCCACAAAGATCAGCACAGAAGGGCAGAAAGAAAATTGGGACTCCAGCACCAAGTGCCTGACAGTGGAAACTCTTCACCTTATTTATCAATGTGGAAGGTTTCCTGATCTACGTTATCTTCTAGAACTCAGTCACAGTCTTTTGGGGGAAGGATGGGCTTCCCTTCATCACTCTGACTCTACGGGTACGTCTATACTTACCTCCGGGTTCGGCGGTAAGCAATCGATCTTCTGGAATCGATTTATCACGTCTTGTCTAGACGCGATAAATCGATCCCAGAAGTGCTCGCCGTCGATGCCGGTACTCCTGCTCCGCAAGAGGAGTAAGCGGAGTCGACGGGGGAGCCTGCCTGCCATGTGTGGACCCGCAGTAAGTACCTTGTAGTTCAAACTAAGGTACTTCGACTTCAGCTACGTTATTCACGTAGCTGAAGTTGCGTATCTTAGTTCGAACTGGGGGGTTAGTGTGGACCAGCCCCCAAGACACAGAGCCCCTTGGCAAACAAACAGGGAAGAATCTGATCCCATGTGGATGATGGAGAATACACTTTACTGTGCTGCTCCTGCTCCTGCCCTTGCCACCACGAGGACACAATTTCTCTGTACAGTCTGGCAACTGTGTGGAATCTACAACTCAACCTCTAGGAAATGAACAGATGCAAGTGGAACCGTAAAGCATCCCTACCCACTTCTGACAGCCATTTCCCTCCTTGAAACCACTGCATGATAGAAGAGAATCACACAGCTGCAGATATGTACGAATCCCTGTGGTTGCTATGGTCTGAGTAGAGACCTCAATTCTTTGGCTGAGAAGAATTTAGATTCCAGATAAAACTGACTTGCAAGCACATTTAAATTCCCAATGCTTTGAGAGATAACACAGTGATACTGTGCAAGTCTTGAATCCTCTGTAGGTGTTTTCTGATTGTAGAGAGTTGGTGACCCAGCAGAATTTCATGTCAAAGAATGCAGATCCCAATGTCACTATATTATTTTCAAAACCAAGCAGCAGATATAGACTAACATTTTGATAAAGATCCTGTGCTATTCTTTAGCAAACTATAATCTGCCCCAATTTATGGCATTCAAACCCCAATTCTACCTTGTGACACAAAACATGCACTATTGCTGAAATCAGACTATCAGAGCAAAGAAAAGATTCTTCGTATAAATATTATACCAAATAGTCTAATAAGGAAGAGAACTAAATTGTCCAATGGGATTTAATAATTATAGAGCCTGGCAAAAGTGTCCCATTGACTTTAACAGCAGCTGACTCAAATCCATAAAGAAGAAAGATCATCTTGTGTTTAAGGCTGCAGGCTGGGACTTGGAGATCGGGGTTTGAGTCCTGGCTCCATTAGAGATACTGTGTGACCATACTGTGTGACCTTGTGCAAGTCACCTGATCTCTCTGGGTATGTCAACACTGCAATTAAACATTAGTGGGGCTGCAAAATTGTGGTGTAGATATTTGGGCCCAGGATCTGAGACCCCTTCCCCTCTTACAGGGTCCAAGAGCCTTGGGTTCCAGCCCAAGCCCCAACGTTTACACCACAATTTTACAGCCCTACAGGGAGCCTGGATTGGCTGAAACCAATCAGCCATGGATGTTTAATTGCGGTGTAGATATAACCTTTGTGCCTCAGTTCCCCTTCTATAAAATAGGAGTAATATTCCCTACTACTTTTTTGTCTTATTTATTTAGCTGGTGAGATCTTCATGGCTGAACTGGCTCTTGCTATATGTGTTTGTACAGCGCTTAACACAAATGGACCCCAATATCATTTGGGATCGTTAGGTGATATTGCAGCACAAATAATAATACATTATTTATTAGGACAAACACGGCTGAGCCAAATTTCAGACAAAATATCAAGATTTGGATGCTATTTTGGCAGTTTTGAATTCAGATCAGAATTTGGGGAAAAATATGTTTAGTGCCGCTAGCAGTATAATTTCTACTAGTGCATCCATTAAAGTAGGATTGTATCTAAGTAACTTAGAAAATGGGAACCATGCTTAAGTCGCTTATTTATTATTTGTATTATGGTAATGCCTAGGAGCCCGAGCCATGGACCATTGGCTAGGTGTTGTACAAATATTGAAGAAGAAGAGTGTTCTGATCCAAAGAGCTTACAGTCTAAGTTTAAGGAAATCAACAAGAAGTGGAGCCAGACAGACAGATGGGGGAGTACAAGGAAACATTGAGACTATATTGGTCAGCATGCTAGGCTGTGCTCTCAGAACACTATGTGGCACTTATGGAATGGGCACTTCTAGAACACATGTTGGATACTGTGGACTAGTAAAATTCTGGTAAAAGTAAACTAAGTAAACCATTGTTTTTAATTGTGAGAAAAATTTATCTGAGGTAAATTTCTTCCCCCATCTTACCTGTACAAATAAATCTCTCATGGTCCTTGGAAATAGTATTGCACTTATTTAATTCCACCCTCCCCACCCCCAGATTAATTTCTACATGAGATATTGATTACAGCAAGTTCTATATCACTACCAAAAATTAAACTCCCTAAAAATGAGGAAAACTTGGGGACTTTGAGATCAGTTTTGAGCTCCTAACTCAGAAAATCCCTTCCATTGAAGCTAAAGGAAACATTAGCAAGGATTGCCTAAACTAGCGGCTTAAGGTTGAGCTGTTAATGGCTAGGAATGATTTGCAAGTTAGGTCTTCCAAACATCCTAGTCTCTCATAGATGGTTGTAATTTAATACCTAAGATTCTGATCCTGGAAGCTTACCCATGCGGACAGACCCCTGTGGCCACACACTGCCTCACTGACTTCACTGGGGCTCTGGAAAGGAGTCAGTCTCTGCCCTCAACAATCAGGCTGAGACTTAAAAATTTGTTTTGGTGATCATTTTTAATGAATAATTACAGATAGCTCCAGGTGGAATATCTTTTGATATTTTAGTGTATTTTAATTTTGAATTAGCAGTTCCATAAGTGTCTTTAATGCAGTAGCTAAACAGAACAAGATATTTAGCATGATTCCACACTTACTTGCTTTATTAGTAGTTCATAGCTTTACTGATGGACAGCGAATGGAATCTGTTCCTTTAAAAAAAAAAGATTGTTTTTATTGATTTAAAATGTTGCCAGCCTACTGTGTTTCATTTTGCAAACAATAGTTAATATCCATCAACACAAGGTTTATGCACATATTGATTGCTGATATCATTGTTATGTGTGATTGGGATGCATATGTGGATTCTAAATCCCAGATTTTTAATGACAGTTGTCCACAGAGTCCTGTTTACAAGCTTGATTTTGAGTGGAGGATCTCCTTTCACTCTAACAGACAGTTTATTTCAATATATAACGCAAGGGAAAACAATGATACTTTATCCTCTGCTTACCCAGTGTTAAACATTATTGTTACAGGAGAGAATTTTCAGATGTGCCTATTAGATGTACGCTCCTGAGCATCTAAGTCACTTTTGAAAAAAAATTAGGTTCTTAAGTCACTTCGGCACTTTTGAAAATTCTACCTATAATAATAATAATAATAATAATAATAATATTACAGCATGAAACAACCTCAGTCTATCTCTCAGTTATGATAGTGACCACTGGTAGCAGCTGCTACTGATCTGCCCCATATATACAGGCATGGAAGGATCTGATTTTTACCACTAGATGTCAGTATACATTGAGTATCAGAGGAGTAGCTGTGTTAGTCTGGATCTGTAAAAAGCGACAAAGAGTCCTGTGGCACCTTATAGACTAACAGACATATTGGAGCATAAGCTTTCCTGGGTGAATACCCACATGCATCTGACGAAGTGTGTATTCACCCTCAAAAGCTTATGCTCCAACACGTCTGTTGGTCTATACGGTGCCACAGGACTCTTTGTTGCAGTATACATCGACTTCACCGTACAGACAGAAACCAATTAAAAATATGTCCATCAATAATAATCAAAATTTATGGATACACAAACTAAGAAAAATGCTGCTTTAGAACATAAGGAATTGATTTATTTGTATATTTTGACATATGATGTTGACAATTTGTGTTTTAGTGGTGGTAAAGCTTTAATTTTTTGAATCTCAATGTCTGTCTTTAAATATGCCCAGAATTTCCCATGACTTTTAAAAAAAAATGCTTAAAACCATTGATATTATCCATCAACATTATAGTAAAAAAAATTGAGGTCCATCAAGCCTAGCTATATGCTTTTTTAACCCCGACCCAGGTCACATGACTGAAGCTAAGAAATAAAGAGTGGTATTTTACTCCTCTGTATCACATTCATTACACAAACCATAGGTCATCTCTTGTTCCAAATGGTAATCAGAAAACCCTAAAGTATCTCCTGGCCAGCCCATGGACTAATTTGCAATAGAACCAACCAAAGTATGGCCTACTGGCTTATACCATAAGCCAATCAACAACCTATGCTCGTAAAGAGGGCTACAGTAGTTTGAAGACAACTCCTGGTAGTCTCTGGTGTTGGGTTTAACTGTCCTGGAGCAATTTCTCCATCAAAGTATGGTACAAGACCACCTCCTCCCACTTTAATTTACAGCAACTGAGGATCTGTCCCATTATTATCACTGTAATGCCAGAGATTATTCTAAGACTTTTAAAGTTTTTAAATTTTCCTTCCCAAGTCAAAAAAAAAAAAAAAATGCAAACAAGGGGAGAAAATGGATGACTATGTTCATTCCTGTGACAAAGATTCACAATGAGATGAAAATTGTATGTTACTCTATTTGAATGACAGATTTAGGCTGAATTCTCATAGTCCTTCTTGGATGTCAAACTCTATAGAGCATTTATTCATCTGGGGAATTTAATAGTGAAGAATGGAAACCCTGTGAGAATATATTTATATATTGCATGGCATGTATCCCTAAAACAAGAGTTGAAAGAGAAACCAGAATTGGATATGTGACAGAGTGGTCCATCACTTGATTTACCTCCTCATCACTCAAACCTACTTCTTTCTCAAAGCTTCCAGTGGCGATCCCCACCCAAATTATGGCTGCCTGCCTCTGGTGTTTATGTCTTTTCCACCACTGATTTGAGCTTGTGTGATGTACACTTTGGGACATAAACTTTGAATATCCAAATGTTTCCAAAGCATCATATGAATCGATAGGACTCTATACATAATCTTCCCCTCTTCTGCAAATTATGCTGGCCCTTTCAATTCCTAGACACTGTATTAATTGGTTGAGATGAGGGAATATGACTGATTGAAAATAAACCTTCTTTTATGGCTTTTCCACTGGTAACAAATTAAACAAAACAAAAACAAAACTTCCCAGAAATCTTCAACTGTTGACAGTGGGGCCAATTCCGGAGGAGCAGTTAGGGACCATTGCAGGTTGCACACTTTGCCTGGATCCATCCATTTATTTTTCTGTTTGCAATCAACTTCTATTTTTATTTGAAGATTGCATGGCTGCATAGCCCAGGTCACAATCAAAGAGGAATATGTCTTGTGCTCCTTTTGCCCTTATTCTTCTGTGCAACCTCCTTGAAGCATAGGTCCAAACAGGTAGGATTAAATCAGGCATTGCACACTTGCTACTTCCCTTTCACCCCCAGCAGCGGGCAGGAAGGCCTAGATCCTCAAAGGATTCCTGCAGGAATTTAGGTGCCTTGTTCCCAATGGGAAGTGACTGGAAAGTGGAGCCAAGACTGAACTGATATGGGGCTCGGAGCAGGGGGAGAGAGAATTTTCTACTGGTATGGGCCAATTGCAAAACTTTAGCCCCTGGGAAAAGGGGAGGCTCTCTGAGGAACAATTCTCTTCCAACTACGCACAACTAGTCTTACTTAAGACAGATAGTCAATGCACAGAGAGCTCTCATTCTGCTCCCCACCTCCTACTCAACCGTGTCTTTCCCTCTCCTCTTGAAACATGGAGCACCATAACTTTAATCCTCTTCTTCAATAGCTCAGTCTTGACTTTGTGCTGAGAACACTCTGAAATATCCGTGGCTGTATTTTCCACTGCATATTGAGTAAATGCTGGCTGGAATCCTATTGTACTAAAAGTTCTGTTTATTTCATTTTCTGTTATGTATTTTTGTTTTCTTTTTGCCTTGCTGTTTCTTTTACGGAGTACCACAGTGTTTATTTTATTGAATCACTGGGCACTCTTTTTGTCATTTTCTCCCTATGGAAGATATAATCCCATAGGGATTCGATGCAGCTGGGAATTCATGTGTAATTTACACATTCACACATATTAGTAATTGAAAAAGCGTTATAAATTATAGGCTTCTCAGTTTTAGACTGTACTTTACAGTGTGCTGTCAGGAAGTTTAACCATACCATATAACATTACACAAAATAATAGCAACAAATGTAAGAGGTCTCAAACTGTATTGATACGACATACTTGCTTACCAACACAGTACCCTGTAAATTCATAAGCCTGGTGTTCTGCTTTTTGTACTGGGTCCTGACGAAAGACTGTAATCGGACAGTTTCTTTATCTTCCCTAATAAATCAGTCCCTCTACTTTTTATCTTCCATTTTCCTGATGAGATTCCTGTACATATAACCCCCAAATTAGCACTAGTCGTTTTTTTCAAAACCTGGTGCCCAGAGTTAGTCTCTTTAATCCAAATGTGGGCACCTAACTACAAGTGACCTTATTTTCAGATAGGATGAGCACCCAGAAATCCCATTGAAATCAATGGGAACAGTAGGGACTCAGCTAATGCAAGTCAATTTTATTTCAAAGCCCAGTGATCTACAGATCAATTTCATAAAGCAGTCCAGAGAGTATCAAAATTATTGTTACATATGAGGTACATAGCATATCTACACAAACCAGTTACACAAACTGGTGTCAAATTCACATTAACCTCTCGCAAGTTTTAGATACACTCTTCACTGTCTCATGACATTTGCATTCTCTGTGCTCTTCATTCTCTCATGTTACAGTAGTCAAATGCAAACTATAGGCTAAATATTGATCCTGTTCACACGATTTAAAAAAAGATAAACTGCCATGTATTATGTCTCCATCAGCATGGTCGGCTGAGTGCTCTCAGGTGGCTTTGGTTTGAGAAACTCACTTATGTGCATGACAATAAACAGGATACACATGCATAAGAACACATGGTCCCTTTCGGAACTCTTCTCAGACTACAAAATGCATTTATCTTTTGCTTCATATTCAAAACGTCATTTGATTTATTTACTAATTCTTTATGTACTTCCAATATGCTTTCTCCCATTTTGCATTCTGTACAACAAAGCATGTGAGTACTAAGATATCTATTTCATTTTTATTGTTGATTTTAACGTGCAAAATCCTAATAAAATATTCATTGTTGAAAGAACTGCCATAGACCTGCAAGAATACTATGCATGGAATTCTGTTTATTCAATGCCACTCAGATGCCATCATCTATCTTCATAAAGCTTATTTTTATCTTGATATAGTTTATGCACCTAAATAATGAGGTGGAGCAATTGGAAAAAGGCAACCAGATACACAACTATTTTGTTATGAATTAAACTATAGAGGGATGAAATCCTGACCCCGTCAAGTCAATGGCAAAACTCCCATTGACTTAAGTGGGCCCAGGATTTCACCAACCACAAGTATGCACCTCAGTAACCACATCACAACACATAGAAAAGTACAGATGACTAATGTGTTTTTGAAACCACTGCCTGATTCATATCCCAAAGTAGATTGTGTGGAGATTGCTAGGAATCCAAGACTCTCCGGTCTTTGAGTGGCTAAGGCTGCTCTTTTTTGAAAGTTTTCCTCCGCTGAAAAGTGAAATAGTTCCAGACAACATGGAGGAACTTCTGAGTTTTGAAACAGAACTTAACAGGAAACTTGCAAGGTTCTCATTAAAAGTGGGTGAATAGTGCAATCCTGAAGGATTCTTTTGAGTTTTTAAATAAATTTGCTTCTGCCAAGCGTCCATGGTTTATTCAACAAATATTTGAGCAACAGAGTTTGTTTGGCCCAGATGCTTGCAGAAAAATATTTCAGAGTTGCATGGAAAAATACCCATATCAGTAGTATTTATATGATCATTCATTCAGAGAATAGAAAATATACCATGTGATATGGATGAAGAATTACAGCTATGCAGTGCAGCTTGAATTCTGAATTGTCATAGTAATCCCTGACATAAGTAATTCAAAAATATTATAAATCAATACATTCAAGTGACAAATACATGTGAGTAAATTCCTCCAAAGTACACTAAAAGCAGAAAAATGAGGCTAAATTCATCAAATAAATTATGGTTGTGCACAAGTTGCTGAACTCTATTCTCACCTGATGGGAGTTCTTCATTTTGCTGGTAGATATGAATTATTTTACAGAAATGACAAATGTTATGTAAAAAGAACTGCCAAGACATCTTTATTCCTCTGGAATGATGCAGGTTACAAAGCTCAGGACAAAGCATGTGAGAGACAGAGATAAAGCATGATCAGTCAAACAGATCTGGCAAAGGTATGAGTTCTCAAGGAAATCAAACTACTTCAGAGTCTGACCCCCTTTATGGCATGTTGCAAAACCCTGCTCTTTTATAAAGCCCTCCCTCATCATAAAGTGACCGAATTTATATAGCTAAACAAAACCTCCAATATATAAGGAAGGGAGAAGACTCCATGAAACCCCATTGGCAACTGCTCTGCAAAGCTAATTTAGCTGGCAAGTGCTTAAATACTATGGCGATGGATACTAGAGAGGACCCTGATTTTTTTTTCTGTACTATTAACATTTATATAAAGATTTAAATCCTTTTGAACTTGATCAGTGTAAGGTTGGGAGAGGAGAGGAGGAGAGGAGAGGGTAGAGAAGGACAGTATTGCAATATATACTGTACACTTGTTAGCACCATGCACAAGTACACTGGATAAGGAAGTTACGGTTTTAACAATAACAATATATAACCTGGATACTTCCAATGTTCTTAGCTAGTTTGTGTACTGCATGATTAAAAAAAACCCTCACTTTATTATGGGCAAAAAACTTGCCTTGGGCTGTGCAGAAGTAAAGTACTGGGGTAGAGATGTAATGGAATGGAAAGAGAAGATAGAGAGTAGAGGGGTCCTATTTCTAACCCCTGCACCTCCGCTGTATGGAGCATCTACTCCAAGTGCTCCAGAAAGAATTAGGAAGGAGAACTGGCTTCTGAGCCAGCTCTACACCATATGCCAGAGGGAACTCATCTGCTAGTTAGAGAGTGCCTCTCATCTTGGGCAGCTTCTATAGTGCAGTTAGCAACATGTGTTTTCCAGGAATGCCCAATGCACCTTTTTAAAGACGTGTCGATGATGGGAACGTGCATCCCTGTAATTCTGTTTCTATGAAGACATTTTGCACATACAAATAAGTTTTTCAGTTCACTGGAAATTTAAAAAAAAAGTTTTGTGCTGTACTAAATATCAATTTTTTGGCAAATTAAGACATTAAAAGAAGTCGTTTTGTGCCAAACAATATGTTTCATTTCAATTTCAAGCTTTATGTTTTGTTTCCTTTTAAAATAAAAGTAAAGGAAATTTCAAAATGAAAATTCATTTTGAATCAAAACGACTTTTTGAAAGTATCAAAAAAAGTTTTGATTTTTTCATTTTTACTCCCACCCCGTCAGCTAAAATTGTTTCCCAAAATCCACATGAACTCACAAAATGTTTCTGTGTCACTGATTAGGTTGAAATATTTCACCCAGCTCTAACTTTTCAGGATTCTCACACTTAAGGCTTATCTCCTGAATGTGAGACCAGTAAAATTATCATAGCTCTTGAAGTTTTCCGTCCTTGAGAAGACAAAGTCAATGGGGATACTCATGTGAGCGCGTGTTCACCCACATTAATAAGGGTTCCATATTAATCAGAGCTCCACAAACCCCTTCACTGTGATCAGAATCCATGACCTTTGATTCTAAAACCACAAGCTTCTTTCTATTGAGCTAAAGAAGCTGTTTAATTAGCTCAGCAGCTAACAGAATTGGTATAAATGAGTAGACGTGAGCTATTCCAGCAGGTAGACAGCAGTGAGGTATACATACAAATGAGCTACTCTGACTGCTTCCCATCATTCCCCACCTGCGGCCTTTTCAAAACGTCTTCATTTTGTGCTACATAAACTGTGATACAGAGCATCTGCCTCTAAGGAAAAAAGAAAACAAAAACTATCCATGATATAAACCATTTCCATTTCATCTGGCACAGGCGGATGAAGTCTGATTAAAAGGAGATTAAATAGGCTTAGCTCGACATATGAAACAACTGTGTGGGATCCCAAATCTTGTTATCAGCAACATACAAAATTGTCCTATCTAACTAGAATTGCATTTTCTATCTCCGGTATATGATAAATATTATTCTACAAAGGGTGAATCTGAAGGTTACAGAATCCTTAGTCACATGAATTCCCTAGTTTATAACAATTGTCCTCTCTAGGAGGAGCATTCTATGTAAGCTCTTTTATTTTGATTATACTGCATATACAGTTCACCCTAGTTGAAGAAACTTTTTTTTAATTAATAGCAACTAAAGTTTCCAGGTTGTATTCACAGTTATTTCCATTTCTATGTTATTATCTGCTGAAAAAATACGTCAGAAACTTTTGCACAATAAAACAGTTCAAATGGGAGCTGTGAGTTCAATACTAAAATGTTTGGCCAATGCTCTTTCACGGGAAGCCAGTATCTCAGCTGGGGTTATAGGCTGAATGTTCATATTAATGCTATCACCTCAGCACATCTCTATGGTTTTATTTTTAATGATACTGTATTGGTTGAAGAATACAGTAAGCATTTTATTGAGATTTTGACTTGCTTGGGGAACCAGATTGAATAATTATATTATTATATATTATATTGGCATCTGTTATTACCAATCAATGTTAAGGATAACCTAGTTACCAAGAAAGCAAAGGAATGCAATGATGTTCATATACATTAATTGATGCTTACAGTAATCTTTTTGTTATTCTTCAGGCTGACCTGTCACACCTAATTTATAGTTTAATTCTGAATGAGAAAGAGAAATCAAATTACCTGCTTATTGTGAATGTTGCAGAGTGTTAACACAGATTATGCTCAAAACCTGAACATATAGTTCATAGTACTGCTCCTGATTTTGATGGCTTAAAGAGTCCACTAGAGAAAAGTTTACTGAGCAAAGTCCTCATTGTTTACTGTAAGTACACAAAGGAAGTGGTTGAATTATTTTTTGCCAATAAATTAGCTGTCAAATTTAGCTTTTTTTCCTCTTTGCAAATAATTTGTGATCTAATCCAGATTTCTGTAAATGGATTGGTTATTTGCAATATTCAACAAATAGTTTGTGCCAGCATCTGTCAGCCTGTGGAGTGGTCAACAACCGTTTACTTTAACTATTTTCTATTCATGATGGTAGTGTGTGTTTGCTCTCCTAAAGCACTAAAACTAATGACAATGAAAAATGTATAATAGTGAATAATTTTGTTCATGTACAAATATCACAGTGCACAAATTGTTCACATGTGAACACAAATAACTGTAGGAAAACAGAAATTCCCTAAGCATTTCATAGGTCAGGGGTCGGCAATGTTTGGCACGCAGCTCGCCAGGGTAAGCACCCTGGTGGGCCGGGCCAGTTTATTTACCTGCTGATGCGGCAGGTTCGGCCGATCGTGGCCCCCACTGGCTGCGGTTTGCCGTCCCGGGCCAATGGAGACGGCGGGAAGCCGCGGCCAGCACATCCCTCGCCCGCACCGCTTCCCGCCGCCCCCATTGGCCCAGAACGGCGAACCGCAGCCAGTGGAGGCCGCGATAGGCCGAACCTGCCGCGTCAGCAGGTAAATAAACTGGCCCAGCCCGCTAGGGTGCTTACCCTGGCGAGCCACATGCCAAACGTTACAATCCATGAACCTATGACAGGGGTTGGCAAGGCCAGAAGAGGCCACTGTGATTATCTAGACTGATCTCCTGTATGATCTCCTATAGAACTTCCCTGAATTTCTGTTAGAAAGACATCCAATCCTGAACTAAAATTCCCAGTGATGGAGAATCTCCCAAAATTCTTTGTAATTTGCTCCACTGGTTAATTACCCTCACAGTTAAACATTTGCACCTTATTTCCAGTCTGAATTTCTCTAGTTTCAACTTCAAGCCATTAGATCTTGTTCTATCTTTGTCTGTTTGATAAGGGGATCCTCACTTTATTATTTGTGCAAACAAAATATCTTTGCTTAAATACTTGTGAACAGAGAATAACAAGGTGAAAAAAAAAAAGCCATTCAGGATTCCCAGAAATGTTCATAAACTCTCTCTCCCTTTTCTTCCCCCCCAGAATAAAACCTGCTATAGTTTGCAAGTGAGGCTTTTATTTTTTTGAATAGCTACAATTTAAGTTCTGCCAATAATCTAGTGGCAATCATCCAGCAGTCAGATTTTTAAGTACAGGTAATATGAGATAAGATTTTTAAGATTTGCTACAAAAACATAAATATACACAGGAAACAAATACTTTTATCAGGAAAATGGGTTACACACTACTAGGAAGTAAAAAAGATGAGTTCGTCTTTCTGCAGCAAAGTGCACTTAACAGGCTGTCTGGACAAGTGCTGTGCCTCTTAACAAGCACTGATGAACCTTCATGGTTTTCCCATATTTATGAAAATCACTTTGTTTAGGTGTTCACTTTTTAGGGACCCTTGTTCAAACAATGTTATTTTCCCCTAAGGACTTGAAGGATACCTCTCTGTGACATCAGTTATATGGTATGTGTCCTGATCTGTACAAGAATCATAGTGTCAAATCGTAGTTGGGGTTGCATAGCCATATGTGGCAGTAGGGGAACACAAGGTGTCTCCTTATTCCCTTACAAAGCTATCCATAGCCTGTGTAGGGCAAAAGTGCAGACTCAATGGAGTCTATGTCCTACCCCTCTAGGCATGTGGGTGGGAGTGAGTGAATGGTTGGGGCTTTGCCTCTTTCTCAAATGTTCTCCATCAGAGCTGTGCTGTCATATTGGGCAGAGTCTGGAGTGCCAAACAGAACAATCATCTAACTTGAGCATTTCCATTCCAGAACCAAAGGGTGAAATCCTGGCCCCACTGAAGTGAGTGAGAATTTGCCATTGACTTCAGTGGTTTCACCCAAAGGCTTCAGGGCAATTCTAGATTTGCATTTAGCTGCTGCATCCCCTACCAAAATGGTATAGGTCTTTTATTCCTTAGTCTGTAGGGCAAGGACCAGAATTTCTTCCTAGCACTCATGTTTCTCATGAAAAACACGAACCAATTCTACCTTTCTAGGTACTTATAAGTCCCACATTACCATAGTATCTCAGGTTTCCAGACTGCAAACTCAGCAATAGTTCACTCCAGAAATTAAAGGAATCTATTGTTTCAATCAGTGAAGGTTCAAAGAGTTCAAATATACTCAATCTAAAGCTAAGCTTTCTCAGGAACATTAGATAACATCTTCAAAAGCACCTAAGTCTCATGTTCAAAATGGAAGCTACACTTAGGAGACTAAGACTTTCATAACTCTGTTAAGTCAATGGCAGTTAGGCGCCCAACTGCCATTTGTGCCTTTGAAAACTTCCCCCTACATTTTTTAAAAGCAGGATAAAAAAAGGGGGTCAACGAAAAAGAAGTCTCTTTCAAACCAAGAGTAATGCAACAAATACATAACGAGTCTTTTTATCTATTGAAAAGGAGAGTGAGCAAGCCTGAAGTCAAGCCATCCCAGGCTGTGATCTTGTCAGATCACACAAGCTAAAGCTGGACTGTACTTGAATGGGAGATCTTCAAGGAAATCCCAGTGTGGGGCAAAAAGCGGTGTTGATGCCTGATGCTTCCTTCTGAATCAAATACTGAACTAATGGCCCTGCATGGCGGAAGGATGCACTCTGCTGTTGGAGGTGTTATCTTCTGAAGCAGACATAAATTGAGGTCCAGACCACTTATGGTCTTCAAAAATTCCATGGCACTTTTCACAGGAATAAGTACATTGCCTGTATAAAACTTGGCCAAATCCTACTCCCCGTTAATGCTCCTCTTGTATTTCCAACTGAATATAGTATTTTTTAATACTTTTTGCACCCCTAATTGGGTGTCATGTTGTGGTTTTTGTTATGTAGCTGCCACGTCTGCTTATAAATATTCCCACCTACTTATAGACCTTGTTCAATAAGAAACTAGGGCTACTTCACCAGTAATGTGCAAGCAGTGAAGTAGCACAGAATAGATATAGAAACATAAGGACCTTCACAGTCTGGTACATAAGAATCCTCCTTAATCTTCAATAAAGCTATCAACATAGAGAAAATTAGAAGAGTAGAGGAATACAGTGCAGTACAATGTCACTAAGAAGCACTTGAACTCTCCTGTAGTTTTAGCATCTATTCAATGGGTAAGTGAGGAGAAAATACAAATCCTGCTTCTGTATCAACCACTAAGACATATCTCCCATTGCGGTATTTCTGCTTCCACCTTCCCTTAGGGTTTCCACCAGGATAAATGTGTGAATTTAGCACATTAGTTTATCTAGCCTCACCACAGCCCTGAGAGGTGGCTAGGTATTATCACCGATGAGGAAACTGAGGGACCAAAAGGCTCCATCGTCCATGAGCAGCATAAAGGAATATGTTTAAATTCAGGAAAAGATGGACACACCCTTTATGCTGAGTGCTCAGCTAGTTTCTGAGTGCACTAGCAGCTGAGGAGGGCAGAGCAGGGGCAGTATTTTTACAACTTCTGGCCTTCCCTCCCCCCACCCTCCAAAACATTTAGGAGCATCCATAATTTTCCACTTCAGCTCCCTACTATGTGTTCTAATAGCCACCACTGAAAAATCACCCTGTGTGTGATTGGACCAAGACGGCACAGAAAGTGTGCAACAGTGACAGGAAGAGAACCCAGGTCTCCTGGCTCCTATGCCTGTGCTTAAACCAAACTGCCCTTCCACCCCGTAATGTAAGCTCTCTTGTTAAGAACTGGTGACAGCCTCTGTCATAGGATACAATGCTGCCCCATAACTAGTCCAGTCAAGGCTATGTTATCTAACTGGCCAAACGTGATCTGAGAGAGATAGTGTGGAGCCCTTACACAACCACATGTGAATAAGTTCCCACTGAAGCCAATCTAGAACTGTAGGCTGAGTAAGGCCTCCACAATCAGACTCTATGGAACAAGAGCAAGGTATAACCCAGCATGAGTTGGAAAACCGTTTCCAGAGAGGAGTGATCAGTGGTTCACATTCAAGTTGGAAGGACATATCAAGTGGAGTCCCGCAGGGATCAGTTATGGGTCCAGTTCTGTTCAATATATTCATCAATGATTTAGATAATGGCATTGAGAGTAGACGTACAAAGTTTGCGGACAATACCAAGCTGGGAGGGGTTGCAAGTGCTTTGAAGGACAGGATTAAAATTCAAAAGGATCTGGGCAAACTGGAGAAATGGTTTGAAGTAAATAGAATGAAATTCAATAAGGACAAATGCAAATAACTCAATTTAGGAAGGAACTATCAGTTGCACACATACAACATGGGAAATGACTGCCTAGGAAGGAAAGGGATCTGAGGGTCATAGTGGACCACAAGCTAAACATGAATCAACAGTATAATGCTGTTGCAAAAAAATCAAATATCATTCTGTGATGTATTAGCAGTAGTGTTATAAGCAAGACATGAGAAGTAATTCTTCCACTCTACTCTGCGCTGTTTAGGTCTCAAGTCCAGTTCTGAGCGCCACATTTCAGAAAAGATATGGACAAATTGGAGAAAATCCAGAGAAGAAAATAATTAAAGATCTAGAAAACATGACCCATGAAAACAGGGAAGATTGAAAAAAAATGGCTCTGTTTAGTCTGAAGAAGAGAAGACTGAGTGGGGACATGATAACAGTTTTCAAGTGCATAAAAGATGGTTACAAGGAGGAGGGAGAAAAAAATGTTCTCTTTAACCTCTGGGGATCGGACAAGGAACAATGGGCTTAAATTGCAGCAAGGGCATTTTAGGTTGGACATTAGAAAAAACTTCCTAACTACCCAGCCAGTTAAGCACTGGAATAAATTGCCTAGGGAGGTTGTGGAATCTCTCTCATTGGTGATTTTTAAAGAGCAGGTTAGACAGACACCTGTCAGGGATGGTCTAGATAATACTTAGTCCTTCCTTGAGTGCTGGGGACTGGACAAGAAGACCTCTCGAGGTCCCTTCCAGTCCTATGATTCTGTGAGTAAGGATGGCATAGAATCATAGAATGTCAGGGTTGGAAGGGACTTCAGAAGGTCATCTAGTCCAACCCCCTGCTCTAAGCAGGACCAATCCCCAACTAAATCATCCTAGCCAAGGCTTTGTCAAGCTTGACCTTAAAAAAATCTAAAGAAGGAAATTCCACCACCTCCTAGGTAACCCAGTCCAGTGCTTCACCATCCTCCTAGTGAAAAAGTTTTTCCTAATATCCAACCTAAACCTCCCCCACTGCAACTTGAGACCATTACTCCTTTTTCTGTCATCTGGTACCACTGAGAACAGTCTAGATCCATCCTCTTTGGAACCCCCTTTCAGGTAGTTGAAAGCAGCTATCAAATCCCCCCTCATTTTTCTCTTCTGCAGACTAAATAATCCTAGTTCCTTCAGCCTCTCCTCATAAGGCATGTGCTTCAGCCCCCTAATCATTTTTGTTGCTCTCTGCTGGACTCTTTCCAATTTTTCCACATCCTTCTTGTAGTGTGGGGCCCAAAACTGGACACAGTACTCCAGATGAGGCCTCACCAATGCCAAATAGAGGGGAATGATCACGTTGCTCGATCTGCTGGCAATGCTCCTACTTATACAGCCCAAAATGCTGTTAGCCTTCTTGGCAACAAGAGCACACTGTTGACTCATATCCAGCTTCTCATCTACTATAACCCCTAAGTCCTTTTCTGCAGAACTGTTGCCTAGCCACTCGGTCCCTAATCTGTAGCAGTGCATGGGATTCTTCCGTCCTAAGTGCAGGACTCTGCACTTGTCCTTGCTGAACCTCATCAGATTTCTTTTCGCCCAATCCTCTAATTTGTCTAGGTCCCTCTGTTTACTATCCCTACCTTCCAGCGTATCTACCACTCCTCCCAGTTTAGTATCATCTGCAAACTTTCTGAGGTTGCAATCCACCCCATCCTCCAGATCATTAATGAAGATACTGAACAAAACTGGCCCCAGGACCGACCCTTGGGGCACTCCACTTGATACTGACTGCCAACTAGACATGGAGCCATTGATCACTACCCATTGAGCCCGACGATCTAGCCAGCTTTCTGTCCACCTTATAGTCCATTCATCCAGACCATATTTCTTTAGAGTCCTTAGAGAACAGCCAGTGAATCCAACTACAATACCAGTGTAAGGTATCCAGCCATAAGTTAATATCCAAAAATATATCCTTTTTTTCCCTGAAAACTTGTAGAGATACTCTAGTTATAGACATGCTACTTTGCAGTATTCAGGAATCACGCCTGAAATGGAGATTTTTTCTAAATGTCATTTAAAAGGTTTGATGATTTTATTTCTCATTTCTTAACACTAACATATGTGCATGTTATCCTGATCTGCTGCATTGTTTAAACCCATCTAGGCCCTCCATAACCAATCCTTTTGCTATCCATACATTATCCATTCCTATTGTTTCCAGTTCTTTCTCTGTTGTCTGTCAAAAGTTGATCCATGACTTACCCAGAAGCCAAGTACTGGAATGACTATACTATCTCTGATATAAATTATTTATGGTCATTTATAAGTGGTCCATTGCTTTCTTTTATCACTTGTTTACAATGTATATATGGATTTGAAAAGTCCCTAATTATTGATACCTCATCTTCAACTAGTTATTTGTTGATTCGGCATTTTGGGCTGTATAAGTAGGGGCATTGCCAGCAGATTGAGGGACGTGATCATTCCCCTCCATTCGACATTGGTGAGGCCTCATCTGGAGTACTGTGTCCAGTTTTGGGCCCCACACTACAAGAAGGATGTGGAAAAATTGGAAAGAGTCCAGCAGAGGGCAACAAAAATGATTAGGGGCTGGAGCACATGACTTATGAGGAGAGGCTGAGGGAACTGGGCTTGTTTAGTCTGTAGAAGAGAAGACTGAAGAGGGATTTGATAGCTGCTTTCAACTTCCTGAAAGGGGGTTCCAAAGAGGGTGGATCTAGACTGTTCTCCATGGTACCAGATGACAGAAAAAGGAGTAATGGTCTCAAGTTGCAGTGGGGGAGGTTAGGTTGGATATTAGGAAAAACTTTTTCACTTAGAAGGGTGGTGAAGCACTGGAATGGGTTACCTAGGGAGGTGGTGGAATCTCCTTCCTTAGAGGTTTTTAAGGTCAGGCGTGACAAAGCTCTGGCTGGGATGATTTAGTTGGGAATTGGTCCTGCTTTGAGCAGGGGGTTGGACTATTTGACCTCCTGAGGGCCCTTCCAACCCTGATATTCTTTGAGTCTATGATTCTTTTTAGTCCTTTCTGCTTGTTTTTAAAACTCTTCCAGTTCTCTTCCTTCCTTGGTGCCTCTTTGTTTTTTAATGTCCTCTCTATACCTCAACCTTCTGAGGCCCAAAAGTGTGCGACAAGGAGGAGCAAATATCCAACATAGAGGGACACAATAATAGTGACGGAAAATTTACATGAATTATTATTTTAGCATAAATCCTGTTGTCCATGACTGCAGTGTGAGAGCAGTGAGCATTTTCTTGTGATATTAGGAGTTTCAGTCCAGCGAGCAGGGGAAAGGATGTACCCCCGGAAAGGGGACAACTTCCATGCTGCTGTCTCTGGATGGGTGGGTGTTGTGTCTTTTGTTCTTTACGGAACACACACACACACACACACACACCCCAGACAAGTCCATTTTCCCAATGGTTTCCTATAAACCATTTTTCTGTCATCTCTAAATGAGCATTTAACTTACACTCTTAGGGGCTACAGGCTGCACTGCAATTTCCTTTTCTGTTTTACTAGCCCTCTGCAAAAACTCCCTATTTCCTGGATTAGGATCCTACCTTCGTTGCTAATTGTTGTGCCTTTTGATCTTTACACAATAACTGTAATAGGACGAACCAACCAGGGTACAATGTAGTCCAAATAACCCTGTTTACTAACTATATACAATATGCAAGACCTAGCTACATATATACTCTATGGCTCTGGCAACTTTCTGGTGTCTTAAAAAACACAGAAGACAGTGAGCAACACAAACTCTTTAAAGGGATACTACCTAATCCCTACACACTACAATGTCACTCCCACTAGCATAAGAAGGGAACCTTCTGGAGTTTGGGGGGGAGTTTTTGCTTTTGCTGGTTTTTAAATAGAACAGAAAAGCAGAATCCAGTGAGACAAATTAGTCTGTGAATGAGTCTCTCAAAGAGAAATACAGTATTATCACTTGGGAAATTTAAAATTATACTGCATAAGATACAAGCAAACGCTTCTTTATAATGAACAATTCATATGACGTAGAGTAGATGACCTCATAAGTATTGTCTATCTCTACCTCTGTGATTCAATAGACCTTGACAGTTATGTAATTTTACTTCATATAGGTCTCCAGTCACCTGTTTAGCTCTAGTTCCAAGCATACTGGTATAAGTTGATGTTTTAGGACCCAGTTGTGCAAGTCTTAGTCATGCTGATGAGCACTAATTCATATGAACAATCTGATATGGGTGGTGTGATAAAAGCATGAGCTAGTATAACATACTGGTGATTGTCCTTCTGTGCAGAACCATGGAGGATATGAGTCTGTAACAGCTCCAGCTAGAGAGCCGAGGCTTAACTCTTAATAAATCTATGATTCAAATGTTCCACTGAATTTAACGGGACTATTCATGTGAGTAACATGAGCTCGCCAACTTCAGCCTGGGTTGTATAAATGGGCCCCGAATCTGTTTTTTTTTTTCCCGAAATGAATTTTGATCATGGTTTGTCTATCGGTATCTAAAATATTTTCGTTTCCATTCCTCATTTCCCATGTATTATTGAATTTTATCCAAATTTCCCTTTGCTCATTTCACTTTCCTTGGAATCTGATTCTCCAGAAGTCCAGTATATGGCGTTACTACCCTATCTAGAGACCCTCATCAGCATTTTAAAGCTGATGGTATAAGGGAAGAACAAAGAGTCGATGCGCTAAAAGAAGGCTTTGTGTGATAAATGTCTTAACAGAATCTGTGACATCTCATTGAGCTAAAATTGCATGCATGAAACAGCCCATTTTCCTGAGGTCATCAAAAGGGTAAACCATTCTCATGACAACACTGTAAAAGTGCCATCTTTTTATGTAAAGCAATTTTGCAGTACAGTCTACCTCACATTGGGCAATTTGTCCAGGAATAAAAGGTAAGTATGCACTTTATATGAGCATTCCCGTTTGAGGAATTTCACCATCTACATCGTAGTAAAGAGAGTGAATAAGAAGCGGAACCTAAAAGAAAAGAGATGAAAGGAGAAAATGGCATAAGATGGAAGTTGTGGAAGAATGATAGAGCAACCAATTGTGTCGTAGTTAAAATTAAGCGAGGGGACCAGATTCTGCCTTGGCAGCATGAAGATCTTAAAGAGGGTGGAACCAGCCTTTGATGAATAATTCTCAGCATAATAGGGTTCTCAAGTGTCATAGAGCTGCCAACATAGCAGTATGCCATGTGCCACTCACAACTCACAGGGTTGCACGAGTGCTGTGGGTTCTGGCAATTTTTGACTGTGAAACGACTCACAGGAAGTTATTGCAGTCAAGTGTAAATTAGAGCAGCCCTAAGAAAGCTGTAACTTGCTTAGGCTAGGCAGGCTTAAAGTAATGGAAGATACAAATGCAACTTAAAGTCGAGCCCCAAAAAAGAAAATTCTGCCCCAAAATTAACATATTGTTTTAACACCAGCTGTGCAACTTTTTATCTGTGTGCATAACTGTATTATCCATGCTATGGTTTGGAAAATAACTACATTTATTCTTTTTTTTTTTTTGCAATTTTATTTTACTTTATTTGAAATACAATAGTACCTCATTTATCAGAGCCTCCATTATCCAGCTCTCTGGAGTAGTCAAACCACCAGAGTACACACAAGAATATATTGACGCTTTAGCCCCAAGCACCGCCACTCGGGGCTGACAGCCCAAGCCCCTCCTGATTATCTGAAGTTTTGATTATCCAATCTGGTCCCGGTCCCAGTTAGATTGGCTAAACAGGGTTCCACTGTATATTAAAAAGCACTTGTGGACAAGCATAAAATGCTGACAAAGGTCAACCCAGATAAACTCCTTGTAATTAATCCCAGATAGTCACCTTACTAAGGCAGAAGACTTACTTCGTATTTATGTACTTGCATATTACATACTTGTATACACACACACACATATATTTTACACCTATACATATGTAGCCCCCACCCCGTGTCCTCCCTGGGTTACTCGGGAGCAGGCAACACTCACCTCTGTGCCTGTGCACCTGATGATGTTGACATTAAAGAAGATTCTAAGTATCCCAGTGGTGATGTTGGATAGGTGGGAATCCTCTATTCACCCTTCTGCTGCAGTCCCATTACTCCTAAAAGAATTTACAATTGATGGTGCCTCTACCTGGCTGGCCCCCGTACACATTCAATGGCGTGCTTTGGGAACCTCCAGGAATAAAACCATTCTAATGATAATACTAATAAAGATCATCATCATCATCAGTGGCATGGGTGTAACTCAAAAATACCAATTATAAATAATATACTTAAACATATACTTCTAGTAGAGTTAACACACCTTTACTTAATAACTTAAAGAAACAGGGTATAACAGACTAAGATGAAATGTCACTACTAATTTAAATCCACAGGGGGCAGTTGAATGAAATCAATTAACAAATATAATGTACAGTCATAAATGAAAATCATCTAACTGGCATGTACACTGCCACCATTTACACCACCCGAGAGTGTACACTCCTCTGGATTTCAGCGTCTGAGACACTGGCGTGGGCGCACAGGAAGATCTGAAGCTGGAGACAGCACTCTCTTGGTTCTGTGTATCAGTGCAGCCAAGACAGCAAGCTGCACATCCCCTCTGAAGATTGGAGCTGGCCCACCAAATGTCAGCAGCTCTGGGTCATGGTTTGATGGGAAGATCACTCTGCCTCTCCTCAGTCTCAGTCTCTCTGTGGTGCCCCTTCCTTTGCAAGTACTTTCCCAAACCAGAGCGGGGGTTACTCACAGTTCCTTCACTGCAGGCTCACCTCAGTCAGCTCCAGGCACAGCATCAGTCTCTGTCCTGGCTCCAGCGAAGCCACCAACAGCCTCTGAGGTTCCCAGCTCAATCAAAGCCCCAGCTCTCATCAGCAGCTTTTAGCTTCCTCGCAGCACTTCCTGGTATGGACAGAGCTCCACACCAGCAATCTGGCTCCTCTCCCCAAAATGGAGCCCACTGCCTGTTCTCCCCACACTCCCTGGGAGAAGAAGTCTCTCACTCTTTACCCCAAGGCATCATGTGAGTTGTAGTCTCTAAGGCTGGATTGCAGCACACAGGATCTTCCCATCTGGAACACTCCAAATAAAGTTCAGAGGCCCCTCTAGTAAAGGGTACCTACATATGATTTCCATCTAATCACAGTACATATCCAATCAACAGCCGGTTGAAAAGTATAAGTGAAGCTTCCCGCTTTAGTGCATTAGACAATTTTGAGTGGGAACTGACTCCATGGATTCATAGTTTATAAGGACAGAAGGGACCATTGTGATCTAGTCCAGGGGTCAGCAACCTCTGGCACACGGCTCACCAGGGTAAGCACCCTGGTGGGCCGGGCCAGTTTGTTTACCTGCCGCGTTGGTAGATTCGGCCAATCACGGCTCCCACTGGCTGCCATTCGCTGTCCCAGCGCTTCCCGCTGCCCCCATTGGCCTGGGATGGCGAATCGCGGCCAGTGGGAGCCGCGATCGGCCGAACCTGCTGATGCGGCAGGTAAACAAACTGGCCCGGCCCACCAGGGTGCTTACCCTGGCGAGCTGAGTGCCAGAGGTTGCCGACCCCTGATCTAGTCTGACCTCCTGCATAACACAGGCCATAGTACTTTCCTGATGAATGTTCAATAGCTGTGCATGAACTAGAGCTTATCTTTTAGAAAAAAAACCATCCAATCTTGACCGAAAAATTTCCACTGATAGAAAATCCACCTGAAGCCTTGGTAAATTGTTCCAATGGTTAATTACTCTCTACACCTTATTTCTTGCCTGAATTTGTATAACCTCAACTTCCAGCCACTGGTTCCTATTATGCTTTTGTCTGTTAAATTAAAGAGCCTGTTATTATCACATTTCTTTTTCCCATGTAGGCACATAGTCTGTATCAAGTCACTCCTTAACCTTCTCTTTGATAGCGAACTCAATCTATTTAGTTTAAGTCTTTCACTATAAGACATGTTTCCAATCCTTTAATCATTCTTGTGGCTCTTCTCTGAACCCTCTCCAATTTTTCAACATACTTCTTGAAGTGTGGACACCAAAATAGGACAAAGTATTCCAGTAGTGGTCTCACCAGTGCCAAATAAAGAGGTAATATAACCTCTCTACTTCTCCTTACAATTCCCCTGCTTATACATCCAAGGATCTCATTGGCACTGCATTGGTAGCTCATGTTCTGCTCATTATCCACATGACTACCAAGCGTTTTCAGAGTCACTGCTTCCCAGGATAGGGTCCCCCTATCCTATAAGTACAGCCTGCCATTTTTGTTTCCTAAATGTCTGACCTTACATTTTGTCATACTGAAGTGGATATTGATTGTCTGCACCCAGCTTACCAAACGACCCAGTAAAGCTAAATCTAGCCAACCATTTGGTGCAGTATTGCTTTTTTTTTAAACTATAATTGCAATACATTTTCCTTGAACAGAAGAGAAATAAATCCACACTTCATGTATCAAAGTACGGATCTGTGTAGCCCTTAGGATTCTAGGCTCAAATTACTATAAATTCTCTCATTTAAACCTTTAATTTTCTCATATTCCACAGCTAGAGGGGTACCATAATAAGACAGTTAGGGGCACCCATACCTATACTGTCAGAAACTTAATTTCTCTAGGTGTAATTTCATAATTAGATTCAATTCTTCAGTCAATGAATGATTAAATATATCATGCCATTTCCTATTACTGGCAGAGGACCATCTGAACAAATTGAGCTTACCTCATTAAGCATCCACCCACCAAGTATAACATATTACACTCAGCTGAAGCTGATCTAATGCAGACCTTATATCACTTTAGTGTCAAGTGTTCAGCAGCCATTTCTCAAGATTCATGGATGGCAAAATAGCAATATTTATAAAACATGTCTCAAGAAATCTGCCCCTCCATGCACTAGAAGGGTACACAAATGAGGGTACACAAATGCATTTTAATTCAGTCACTTAGCGCCAGGTCTGAGCCAACTAGGAGCAGATAAGAGAGTGAGACCTGCCTTTGCATCCTTTTTCACATCTCCACTCTCCCAGCTGCTTCCTGAGAGATTCTATGAGTAGACATCTCTCACACTGGATGGTGTCCCCAAACTGGCTTTCTATGACTGGGAAATCCAGGCCACAGTCTCTGCAAATCCACACTAGGACCTGAGTAGAGGTCAGGTTTTTTGTCTGGACACAGGTCCAGGTGGAGGAATCAAGAACAGTGTTGGCACTAGCGATGAGGCCTTGCTGAACCATGCTGATTTTATTCTCTCCTACAAACTCCCTTTCACACTCCCCTGTCAGCTAGCTCCCCTTGGTCGCTCAGCATCAGGCTTTTAAGCCATTCTCTCCTAGGTCAGCCCTGTCCCCTTGTTAACACACAGGGGAAGGGTGATCACAAGGATGATCAATGGTGACCAAGGATCAAAGGACAGGAGGTGAGCAGCTAGTAAGCCTCTGGCCCCCATTCCCACCCAGTCCCCAAACACACAGTCTTCAACAGACCACATAGTAAACTTTAAGTGAGCCAAAAGAACAACCAAGCAGACAAACAAGCTTGCCCACTCACCCCAAGAAATGGTGATCGCTCATTCTACAGCAGGGGATCTCCTGCTCAACTCCCCTGTTTGCTAGCATCCAGGAAGCATGCTAAGTACACTTGTATACTTATAGCATGTGATGCCTATCTCAAAACTACACAAGACCATGCAATCCTCTTGTATAGCTGTGATAAGCATTAATGAAAGAATTATTGAACAATCATTACAACCTTTCACTTGCAGTATAATACAGCAAAGCCATTATTTCTAATAAAGACAGTGCAAACATTTTAAGCACATTTTCTCTAAAACTTTTTAGCATCACAACTAATGGTGATCTGATGTCTAATTCCACCTGTTTTATTTGCTACTGAATATCTGGCTATAATAAAAAACACATACAGTGCTAGACTCAGCTTTAGTGTGGATTCTTGGTTCAAGCGCACCCACAGAAATAATGAAACCAAAGGTGCAAACCTTGCAAGCATACACTTTTTCTGGCTGGGTGTGGAGGGGAGGCCAAGTTGGAGGGCAAGCCCCCCCTGCGCTCACCCTCCAGTGGTGGTTCCTGTCCCCAGGGGCTGGAGACAGTTCCCTGCTCTGGGTGTTGCATCCTAGTTCACTGGGTCATGGCACCACTCAGGTTTGGCCTGGCTGCCTCTTTGTCAGGACAGAAGGGAGGCCCTGCCAGACCTCAGTGGCAATGCAACCCCATGCACCAGGTCACAACACCTAGAGCAAGGATCCAAGTCCAAGTCCAAGAACTGTAGCTGCAGGGTGAATGTGGGGTAGGCTTGCTCTCCAACACCCCCTTCCCACACACCCTTGACACCAGGCTGGGATTAGGGTTACAGGGTTATTAGGATTAATCGGAGTTGTCAATGCCCCCTTGGTATTTTAATATACTGCACCCATTGAATCAGAAGACTATATCTGGCCCCAGATTAAAATAACTGTAGTGAGGCCCTGCGGTAATACAAGATACATTGCCAACTAGCAAGCACTGAAAGGAAAAAACCTGTAGCTCCACTGGAGGAACAGAAGGTATATATGTACAGTGAGAGGGTTCTGCTGTTCTAGTTAAATGGAAGGAAGGGGACTTCAGATTTAAGACCATTATTTGTTTTCAAGAAACTGATCTAGAGAGGCATTGAATGTATTATAGGTGCTCAATGCTTCTCTGGTCAAGCCACAAATACACAACTGAGAACTGTCACATAGCAAAGTGGGCCATGTGATGATTGAGATGGAAACTTCCAGTGGCAAATCCAATAAAAAATTAGAATTTAGGGGAAAAAAACTAAATCAGAAAATATGGGCTGAAAAGTGCAAAAATATTTATAGTGCTTATGAAAAAGGCAGCTAATTTACCATGGTGATTTACATCAGTCCTTATACACCCACCACATTCTCTCTGTCTATACAATATATAATTAGACACATGTCTGAGCTGTGAAGTTCAGTGATGTTTGGACTTGCCACTCTAGAGAGAATCTTGGATCATGAAGTTTAGATCTAAGTTTCCCTGGAGTTCAGAGAGATTCACATCTGTCTTGGGCTTATGTCCCTCTGTCTTTCAGTTTAACATTGTAGCTATTTTCTGGTGTACATGTGCACACAGGCATGAAATAGCCAAAATACATTATTCCTCCATCCCTTCACACCTTCATCACTAAAGATCAAGTCTAGCTCCCACTGAAGTCAATAGAGTCAACGGTTTCCTTAGCAGTTGTATCAGTCCTTATGAGAATTACTAAACCATCATTTTCACTTTCCCTCTTTTGTATGTTACAAACAAATGCGAAACATTTAAAAATTATTTTTGTTCACTGTGCCACAAAATGGTAGTTCTGTGGCGTGATATATTGTAATATGAAATATTGAATCCTCCTTTCCCTGCTTCCCTGTATTTTTCTCAGCTTCTTCCCATTGTGTAGTCAATTCAAATAATGATGCTTAGGGCAGAATATGTCATCACAGAGCCAGCTATGGAAAACCTGTCTTCCAGATGGTCACTCAGTAATATCCTTAGGCTGTTCAACTTGCAGTTCTGAAGTAGAGCTAAGTTTTCTGAATAATTGGGAAGTCAAGGAATTTACTGGCATAGTGTGTAGCAGTGTACCCGTGCTCCTATGTCAATCACCGTTTTTAAAGACTTAAAAAAAATAGTTAAATCTGTATATATGGTTAGGATGAAACAGGTTCTTACATCAACTTCAGATTTAGCAGGTGCAGGAAAAAGACATCTAGCAAAATATTGCTACCAAATGCAAATAAAATTGATCTTATTCCCTTGGATTTTCAACATACGCGTCTATAGTCTCCTTTATCCAAAAATAAACTTGGGTGTTAGTTCCCAAATTTACACTCTTCCCTTTAACTGTGTAAATTTAATCTGGATTGGTTTGAAAGAATAAAGGCAGTCCTGCCATTCTCTAATGAAGAAATAGAGGCAAAAAATCTGAAGTATATGTGTGTTGAAGGGACTAGGAAGATGGTAGAATAGAAATTTGAAAAGTGTGAAGCAACTGGAAGGTTTCTGGGTGTGGCTGGACCAAAACACACCTGAGGAGGTGGGAGCCAATGTATGCACAGACAGCATGGTTGGACCACAGAGCAGGCAAATTCAATAGAAATCCTGGCCATGAGACAAAAGAGAAGTGAGGTTTCAAAACTCCCAGTTATTCAAGGAAGCATAACAAAATTCCAGATGTGCGTTTCAATTGGAAGAGTCATTGGTGAGCTAGATGCCTGTACCAGGGTGCTGTGAGGCATTTTGGAATGTAATCCCATGTCATAGAATATCAGGATTAGAAGGGACCTCAGAAGATCACCTAGTCCAATGCCCTGCTCAAAGCAGGACCAATCCCCAGACAGATTTTTGCCCCAGATCCCTAAATGGCCCCCTCAAGTATCAAACTCACAATCCTAGGTTTAGCAGGCCAATGCTCAAATCACTGAGCTATCCCTCCCCCCATGTCCCAGTGCAACATAGGGCTAGAATGCTTGAAATCCAAGGCAATGTAATTGTGGTATGATGAAGAGCCAATTGGTGCAAGGACAGATTGGGGTGAAGCATGGGATATCGGTGGCCATTTCAGGGATGCTCCAAGATGGACTAAATATTGCTCTCTTGGATACAGTTTCTCTTTGTTCTCCAAAGAGAATAAACACAAAAGTCCAAACTCCTGGCCAGCTGACCCTTAGCTGCCATCTGAACAGCTTCCTCAGAGGACTTTACAAATAAGAATAACTGTTTAGCTTGTAACTCCGTTACTGTTTTGAGCTTGCTTTCAATCCCAGATTTCATTTCAGAATGCAGCAGAAGGCTAAGAACATTTGTTATTATGTATGGAAAACAGTCCTGCTTTATGATAGGACCCAATCCAAGTCCACTGAACTCTATGGGAGTCTTCCCTGGACTTTAGTGAGCTTTGGATCAGGCCCTACATTTTGGATTAAAAAGAAGTGATTATTGAAGTCAGTGCAACTCCATTTGGAAGGACATTGACAGAGGATTTCTGATAAGAAGGTAATTCTAATAATTTGGAAAAGTTATTAATGTTAATAGCTAGGAACTGCAACCACTTTTATCTAAAATATCAGAGCTGGTTAAATTGAATCTAGTGACAGGAAGACAGTTTACCAGTGGCAACTTTTTAAAATCTCAGGACTAGTTTAAGATAATTCTTGTGCATGAAATTAGTTCTTGGGAAACATGGAAAATGTAAATACTTTGCATTTGCTTAATAATAAGGGGATTTTCAACCTGAAATGGTTGTTTTCTTGTATAATAATTGCATGTTTTATTTAGACAACTGAATATTGTCAAGAAATAAGACTATTTCATGGTAACAAGTATTGTAAGTTGTCATGTTTTCACTAAAAGGGAAATATACAAGTAAATTGTCACTCATAACTGTTAAAACTGTGTGTGACTTGATCCTTTCTGAAGCATTATTTTTAAATCGTAACAAAAAGATCATCTGCACCTCAGAATGGAAGCAGTGAAAGAAGCAGAGCAGCTAATCTGCTCTGGTGGCAAGTGAGGATTCAAACAAGCCTTTTGTGGGACAGAATTGTTCCCCCAGAATCAGCACATAGCAACTCCAAATACACAGTGCCCCCTTCTCCCCCTCCCCCCAATAAATATGAAGCATTGGTCTAATGAGAGCAGCTGGTGGCAGAAAAAGGCAGTTATACCTGAAGTGCGAATGGGAACCATGTGCTGGCTCCAAGGGATGGCTGGGGGAAAGCCAGGCTAGTTGGTCTCTCACTCTCTTCCCCACCCCACCTGGGAGGTGGGGGATTCCTATCCTATGTGTTGACCCAGAGGTGGTGAGCTCAGCCCAGTTCTCTTCTCTCTCTCGGAGTTGGGGGAGCTCCAGCCCCTGTGAACCCCCAAGATATGGTAATACGATGCTGGGGCCACAAGCCAGATCTGCAGGGAGGGGGAATGTAGAGGAAGTTTGGCCTGGCTCAAGCTCTTCCTCTCTACCTTCACCACAACTATTGCAGCAACTCCCAAGCATTCCTAGGGCAACATGTGTTGCTACTGCTGTGGTGGTGGTGGTGGTATAGACCTAGCTCTTCAAAATCTCCATGTTCCGTTATTTTGGCAGAATACCAACGTTTTCCTAAAGAAGGCAAACAAGAGAAGGGAAATGGTAACTTTAAACAATCTGTAATTCTGCTAAAACTGAATAAAGTTTCATAGGATAAAAAAAAAAAAGGCACTTATCTCTGGGAAATTTCAAAGGCCTGCTGCCAATAATGGAGGTGATAGAGCTCCTCAAGTAAAAGGTCACAAGAATCTTTTAGAATGGGAAGTGTTAAGCAAACTAAACATAGGCTACATGTTACCCCTGTAATAATAATACTACTAATTAAGAATAAAAATAGCGAGCTTGGGGGGGGGTTTGTATTACAGGCTTACAGGCTAAAATAAACATCTTTATAAAAATATTTTCACTGAAGAATACAGAAAGTAAATCCAAATGTCACCGTGCTGCTTACAAAGTTTAATCAAATAGCTCTTAGGATTGAATACAGTGCATAAGGGAAGAGCAAAGGAAAGGAAATTGAAGAACAAGCAGAATAGAGAGCTGCAGTAGCTGCTTCACATTCAGGGCCAAAGGAACAAAGCTGTTGAGAGGAAAAACTCACAATGAATAAACAAATTCTCACATGCTTTTCTGAGGGGCAAACTTAAAAAAAAAAAGGGAGAGGAATACTAAAGAAATATTTATGAGCTTTTCTCAAGGGCAAAGACTATAAACTGGCAAGGAAAAATTAAAGGGCTGAAAAAAATACATTAAAATATTTCATTTTACAGAAAATTAAATGAAACACACCGCTTTCAGAGCTAGAGATTGATTATTTATAACCAGCTTCCCAACACCACCTTCCTACGGTTCAGGGAAATTTTCCAAGGCTGATGTTTGTTTCTTTTCTTGTTATTGAATATATTGAGTGCATCTCTTTAGAGCCTCAGATGATATAAATCATCGTAGCACCTTTGAAGTGAATGGAGCAGCACTGATTTACAGCAAGTGGGACTCTTGCCCATAGTCTCTAATACATTTGCACTTAGTTATCGCCGCTTCCTTCACAGTTATCGTTAGTTTCTTCACTTTTACTAAACCCCTCCCCCAAAATCGTGCTTGGGGCGGCAGATTCTAAGGGGCGGCATTCTGTCCAATCCTAGGGTGGCACGGCCGCCTTTTTTTTTTTAGGTTCACCGCTCCGGCCGCCCTGCGCCCTGGTGGGCTTTTTTTTCTTTTTGTTCGATGACTTTCAGTGCGCCACTGTAGGGGTCGGCGGGGCGGAGGAGGGGAGCGCCCGGCTGGGAGCAGGCTGCACACTCCATCTGCCCCAGCTAGTGCCAGGTCTGCAGCAAGCCCGGCAGCCCGCGTCCTTCCCTCCCCGCCGACCGACGACTTTCAATTCACCTGCAGGTGGGAGCGGCGCGGAGCCCTCCCAGCAGGCAGCGCAGTGGGAGGGGCCGAGTGGCGAGCGCCCCAACTGAAGGAAGCCCTGGCCGCCCCCCTTCTCTCTCTCTCCCCTGCACTAGCCGGAGCGCACACTCCGCTGCCCGGGGCATGTCTGCAGCGCAGGGCGTCCCGCTAACCAGATTGCAGCCGCCGCCCACCCAGAGGCCTCCCTGCACCCTGGTTGTCGTTTTTTTGTTTGTTTGTTTGTTTTGCTTGGGGCAGCAAAAAAGCCAGAGCCGGCCCTTCCCAAAATACAACTCTTTTGTTTTTGAGACAATAATTTACACAGCGGAAGGGAAGAATTACACCTCCCCCATCCTCCCCACATTTTGTTTTTAATGTTATCCCAAAAGGAGACAAATAAATGGGACAGAAACAAAGATATGCGATTATAGCTTAAATCACAGAGGGGAGAGGGAATGATGGTGGTATACATAGCATGTTTCTTGTTATGGTTCAGATAGCCTCTGAAAGAAGGCACATTTGATACAGAATGTGAGGTACCTAGAAGAAGACGACACCTCCTTCCCTGGCCTTACTTTCAGGCCAGATTCCAATACAGTTACTCATGTTCAATGGAATAGTTCCTTACCCCACAATAGTTCTACTGGAGGAAACAGGACTAATAATTGAGTAAGATGCTATTCATCTTGGTGAAGTGTATCGGTGTCTGGCCTTGCCAACAGTAATGTGTGCCAGACTTTAAGTTAAGGTCAGCCTCACCCACTGGATCCCCATACAAAAGTCCAGTTCCTAGCATAATGGCATTCCTTTCACTCAATGAGTACAAATATTAAGTAGGACTTAAGTGGTGGATTGACCTTGGGATGACTCTTTGCACAGATGAATTTCACCCAGAACAGAGTCAGGTATGTTTAGACAGTCATGTTACCCCATCACTAAAAGTCCCTTGCAAGATTACAAAAGAGTGCAGTACTGAAGAATGCAAACTGCGGAGGAATTGTAAACAGACACACTGATATTGCTCAGAACGTTAAGCAACATGCCTGTCACTGTTCACCAAGGTTTTCCTCTCCCTTTCTAATAGCTCCCATTGCTTTGGAACTGCATACAACAGGATTTTCCTGTAAGAGAGCCGCGTGTTATCAGTTTCTTTTTCTTCTGTATTTTTTTTTTTTAAATGGAACTGACAAAACAAATCTGTGCATGGTTGATTTTTCAAGGCCTGTATTTTGTTTACGTTTCAAGAAAAGTGGGGAAAAAATGTGAAAGCCTGAGGGGACAGTAGCTTCTGTCATATGCTATTCTTTCACATATTGTAAGTGTAATGGTGCATACCATCTTGAGTGGCGAGAAAAATGTTAGACTGTCATCTGAAGTGTCAAAAAGATGTGGCAGCTTTGTTTAATCGGGAGAAACTTTGACCATTTTAGCCAAATTTCATTAGGACAAACTTCTTGGTAATACAGCTAATGCACTAAGTCATTGCAACACCCCATTTTTCATGTCTGAAAGACATTTGTCACTGTAATACCTAAATAAATCAACAACAGAAGCTAGAATATTGCTGACATTCTTATTAACATAGCCATGTGTAATACTCATGGACCAGAACTGCCACATATCACAACCTGAAGAGGAGAAATGAGTCTTTAGAAAATGACAAATGAGTGTGTAGATGGTATAACTATCCAATAGAGAGTGCAAGGGAAATCCAAGTTACATAATTAATTAAGACATGAGTGTGATTGGGGTTAAGCGCCTCACCCCTATACTATCGAGTTCAGTGTTAGAACACTTTTTATGATCTTCTAATGGGAATAAAGTCATTCTTATTTTGTTGGACTTAAATTATACATGTGACTTGCTATGGGCCAGATCCTGAGAAGTGATGTGCAACCATTCTAAATCCTCAGAACTTCTCAGAATATGGTTCTATTTCTGCGCCTCACAATAAAAACTCTAGGTTCAAGGCATGCTCACTCATATTCTATACTTAGTTTTATGTATGCATAGAGATGTTTACATACAGCCCTGAATGCACATGTAGAACTGCCACTGATGGCCCATAGATGGGCATATAAGGATGTTTTATATATGAGAATTTAGTACTGTACAGAATATATGTTATTTTCTTCAGATACATATTTCACTGCAAAGAAACAGAACAGACACAGAAGGCTATTTAGGGCTGTTTTGTGGTAATATACCCAGTCTGTCTTTATTTTTGAGGGGCTCCTCACAGTTGCAAGCTGAGTCTTAAATGGGAGAATAAATAAATATCAATGAACTGAGCACTTAACAGTATATTAGCAGAGCTTCCTTTGTGCTTCCTTCTTCAGCTTCCAGATGCACAGAATTATGCCAGCCCCTTTCAAATCCATTGCAGCAGCTCCATCAATGGCCATATTTTTTATTATAACAGTAGCTATGGTGTTTTGCTTCGGCTTAAGGTCCCTAATGGCTTCATTGACCAAATTTGGTGATGATACAATCAGTGGTATAAATTGTTCAATAAGAGGTGCAAAGCAATGAAACTTGCATCAGTGTGGCTATACAAAATGAACAAAACCTTACCATGACTTTGAATACTGTGGGGACAAAACTCAGCCCCTTGCATAAGCAGGTGCAGCTTCTGTCAAATCTTTATACAGATGTGTTACAGAAATTGGCCAAAATACTGCATTAGCACTAAGGCTCCATTCAACCCTGATTACACTGACTTCTGATGGTGCATGACACCCGGTTGTGGAGGAAAAAACAAAACATTTGGAGTCAGGATTGTGGAGGCATAAAGCACTTGCAATCCTTGTGTGCTTTGTATCACCACAACACTCATCCACAGGCATATGGGGCCTGCAGCCAAACAAGCACCAAAAGCAGGTATCTTCTACAAGAGCAAGGAGATGGCCAGGGAACTAGCACGCACATTTATCCAGCACATCCTTGAAGGCTACTTATCATCTACTTTCTCCTGAAGAGACCCTGCCTGACACAAAGCTACCCCTGCGAGTACAGTAAATACAAATTGTTGTTTCTGAACCAGACAGAGGGAAATCACACCTATAGTGTTTAGAACTTTAAGATATGGAGGTTATTTACTGTAATAGGAATTTCTTTGAGATGTGCGGTCCCAATCTGTATTCCACATGTGGGTACGCTTGCGCACCAGGGTCTTGAGTCCAGGGATTCTAGCCAGCAGTGTCCCTTGGCCTGCACTTGCCTCCCAGTAGGCCACCTCGTGCTCCCGGCCAAAGCCATAAAGAGGCAGTGAGCATTGTACTGTGAGTTTAACCAGGTCCAAAGCAAAGGGGATGGAAGGCCAGCAGTGGAATACAGATAGGGACCACACATCTCAAAAAAAACCCTTTCAGTAACAGTAAGTAACCTCCATTTCTTCTTTGAGTGCTGGTCCCTGTGTATATTCTACACATGGGGGATTGACAAGTGGTGCTCAGACTGGAGGTGAGTGTGAGGAAGCTGGCAGCAAAGATGCCTGCAGTATGCAGATCTCCCCTGCTGCATCCATATCAGAAGCCTGGACTAGCGCACAATGTTTAGCAAAGACGTCTTGCACTGTGACTTCCTGCGGGGATGCTACAGAGGTGGTCTGTGCTTTCGTGAAGTGGTTTGTTATTCTGTCAGGAGGCAGGAGGTGTGCTTGCTTGTAGCCCTCAATGATGCAGTCAAAAATCTAAATAGAGATTCTTTGAGATGATATCGCTTGACATCGAGGACTCTCTGTTACTGCGATAATAGTCTTCATGATTTCCTGATAGGTTTGGTTCTTTGCAGGTAAAATTCCAGTGCATGCCAGACATCGAGGGAGTGAAGTCTCTTCTCTTGTGTTTTTTTTTTGGGGGGGGGGGGGGCGGGGGAGAGGTTGGGGGATGGCGAAAGACAGGTAAGTGAATAAATTGGTTGATGTGAAATTTGGAAATGACCTTGAGGAGAAATTTAATATGGAGGTACAGGGATAACTTTTCTTTGTGAAAGACCATACAAGAAGGGTCTGCCATGATGTCTCCTAGCTCATGGACCCTCCTGGCCTAACTGATAAGCACCAGAAACTCAATTTTCATGGAGATATGGGACATAGATCATATCACTAAAGGTTCAAACGGTGGTCTGGTAAGTTTCGACAGCACGAGGTTGAAGTCCCATTGTGGGGTAGGTTTAGTCACTGGTGGGAAGGCCTGGATCAGGCCCTTCATAGAATCTTATTGTAGTTGGGTGGGTGAAAACAGAGCGCTCAGCTACTGGAATCAGGAAGGCACTAATCGCTATGAAGTGGACTAGTAACAAGCTAATTGAAAGAACAGACTTCTTTAAAGACAGGGAGTAATGTATAATAACTGGAATGTTTGTAGTGACTGGTAAAGATTGAGTCTCTGCCTGGATGCAATACAGTCACTTCCATTTAGCTAGATAATGTTATGGATGGGGATGGTGGCAATCTTTCCTAGTAGTCAGAGCAGGAGTCAGGTCTAGTGGGCGGAGCAGTCATCCAGGTTGGGGACCGAAGTCAAGGGTCAGCACCAGAGTTAACTGCCAGTTACCAGAGCCAGGGCACAAGCCAGAGTCAGAACCAGGAATCGAAGCTGAGGGTCAGAGCTGAAGTAGGAGGCCAAATGACAGAGCCCAGGGTCAAGCCAGAGTCAGCCTCAAAAGTCAGAGGCTAGGGTCGGAGCCAGAACTGGTAACTGAAGTTGAAGTGTAAGGGCAGGAGGAGACACAAGGATCAAACATGGAGCAGAAGCATGATGGGAACAGGAGCAAAGGGTGGGGTGAGCCAGGAACAGAACAGGAATCAGGTTGGATGCAGGAGGCAAGCACAATCAGGAGCCAATGCGGCCACAACAGGAAACCAGTTTGTTGCTCAGATAAAATGTCTATGCCTTCTTCTGGCTTAAATAAATAGTGTAATTGGACCAATCAGTAGATCCGGGCAATCCTTCAATCAGAGTTCCCATGGGTGATGCCTTGGCTGGGGCTATAGTCTACTAACCTTTCAGCCCAGCAGGTTTCAGTAGACATTGGGTGAAGGCCAGGATGCAACAGCTGTCTGGGAACTCCCAGGCCTGTGTTCAAGACCTGGGATATCACAGATAGCAGGTCCTACTCAAATCTTTCCTACTCTGGGTAAGTATATCCTGAAGGGTGATGAGCAGGAGCATTCCGTTTCCGATGCCCATCCAAACACCAGGCCATGAAGTGGAGTGAGCTGGGATTGGGGTGTTTGATTCTGCCCCCATCCTGAATTAGGAGTCTGGAAAGGGATGTATCTTGATTGCAGGATGGGCTGACACTGATTAGCTCTGGGAAACAGTTTGGACTGGTTGGATGCTAGGAAAATGATGCTGGCCCCACCATGATGTATCTTTCTTAGAACCAGTGGAAGAAGGGGAATAGGAGGAAAAGCATATCTGAGACCATTCATCCATAACAACAGGAGAGCATCACCTTGGGAGTCATGGCCAATTCCAATGGAGCAATATAGCAGAAGTTTTTTGTTTGTTTGTTACAAAAGCCTAGGATGTAACTAGCACTGTAAGAAGTTATTCAACGGAGAAGATAATAAGATATTTTTGTTGCTGTCAGTTTTAAGATAAGCAGATGGCATGTCCTGGTTGAATAGCTTCTCAGTTGTCTTATTTGGACAACCATATCAGTGTACCTAATACACAGTCACAAATGTAAAACATACAGTGGTCTTAACAACCATGATCCATAATAACCCAAGCAAAATGAATTTCAGATCAATTATGGGAAGATTGGCAGGAAATGAGAGCAGAAAGGTATTACTACCCATCTCTAGTGTCATCCTCTACAGGGACTCTACCTCCCAGATCTCTGAAAATGAAAAAAGCTATTTCTAAACCCTGCAGAGCAGCAGATTTGATAATCAGTAGTTGGTGAGCATTAAAAATGCTTGGAATTTTTGTACATATTCCAATAGTTACAAGATTGCAGGGGAGGGAAGAGGAAAAAAAGATGTTGAACTGCTTTCATATGACATTTTTGGTGATGTAAACTGACAAACTTATTCAGAACTCCCTTTGGCTTTTCTGAGAGGACATGGGCACAGTGTAGAAAAGTGGTCTGAGGTATTTGTTATTTTTTGTCTTACAGTACTGCCTAGATGACTCAAGCAGGACTGAGACCCATTGTGTTAGGCAGTGTGCACACACACATAGCAAGACACATCCCTGCCCCAAAGAGCTTACAATCTAAGTAGAAAGGACAGAGGGAGCTGGAAAGGGAGTATTATTATTCTGATTTTGCAGCTGGGGAGTTGAAGTACATTGGTCTGAATAAATAAGGAGTTAGACACCTCAGTCTTGGTTTTAGGCTCCATTGGGATGCACAAAACTCCTATTGAACTCCGTAGATGCCTACACTTGCTTGGTGCTTGAGTTCTTGCAGTAAAAGTTCCCTAGGTGCCTATGTTTCTGTCTCTGAGTATGTACACTGCTGCCTCTTTCTAGACAACCAGTTGCCTATCTCCACATAAGCCCCAAAGTGATTCACAAACCAGGGGAAGATAGGTGTTCATATGTCTAAATCGCCTGAGGGGCCCGATCTGGTAGGTGTGCTCAGAGGCCACTTATAGGAGCAAGCACCTCAGACAAATTCACACGAAAGAGCTGGTGAAGAATAAAGAGGAAGAGGAGGCGGCCTCCCCCCCATAGTTTTTAGCACAGTGGTAGGGTACTGACTTGGGATGTGGGAAACACGGGGTTCAAGGTCCCTTTCTACAGAATGGGGAGAAGAGATTTGTCACTACTCAGATGAGTACTCTAACCATTGAGCTATGGGATATCCTGATGTGGGGAATATCTTAGTCACGCCTGTGGAAGCTGTTTCACTGTAGATAAATAGTGAAAAAGTAACTGGAGCAGGGGGAGTGGATTCTGGGTCTCCCACATCCCAGGTGAGTGCTCACACCACCATCCTCTAGAGCCATTTTCATGCTTATGCTCTGTCTTGGTCTCTAAGAGTCATTTGATCCAGACACAGTGAGCGAGAAAATGAGAGCACAGGCATGAGAACAACTACATCAGGGGAGGAGAGTGGAAGCTCTCTGTGAATGGGAAGAGGGATAGAACATAACATAAAAACATAAGAAAGGCCGTACCGGGTCAGACCAAAGGTCCATCTAGCCCAGTATCCTGTCTACTGACAGTGGCCAATGCCAGGTGCCCCAGAGGGAGTGAACCTAACAGGTAATGATCAAATGATCTCTCTCCTGCCATCCATCTCCATCCTCTGACAGACAGAGGCTAGGGACACCATTCCTTACCCATCCTGGCTAATAGCCATTAATGGACTTAACCACCATGAATTTATCCAGTTCTCTTTTAAACTCTGTTATAGTCCTAGCCTTCACAACCTTCTCAGGTAAGGAGTTCCACATAGGAGGGGGATTGAGGAAGCTAGTGAGATTGGTGGGGGTGGACAGCCAGCTCCAGGCTGGGAAGGGGTGTGCCGGAGTCCCAGTATTTCCTACTCTCATTCCCATGGCAGTTCCTTGGCAGCTGGTGCCCCCCACCCCAGCTCAGGTGCAGATGCCCTCTACCATCCCTCACCACACCCCAGAGGCTGGTGCACATGTTCCTGCACCTCCCCTGGGCCAGGTTTCTTCACCGGAACCTGAGGCAGCTGCAAACCTGGACCCAGCTGGGCCAAGGCTTCCTACCTGCTCCCTGGTGGCTGGCCTGATCTTAGTGTCGCTGTGGCCGCTCCAACCCCTCTTCTCATCTCTGGCCCCCTCCATCATGTTCATATATAATTCTATTCTTTACAATGGTTTCAATCTGGTACTGAAGTTAGGCTTACTGGACTGTAATTTCTAGGACTGCTCCTAGAGACTTAAAATTTGGTGTTACATTAGCTACCCTCCAATCACCTGGTACTGAGGCTAATTTAAAAAATAGGTTACATAGCAAAGTTAGTAGTTCTGCAATTTCATATTTGTGTTCTTTCAAAGCTCTTGGGTGAATACCATCTGTTCCTGGTGACCTATTACTGTTTTATTTATCAATTTGTTCCATAACCTCCTCTATTGACACCTCAATCTGGGACAGTTCCTCAGATCTGTCACCTAAAAAGAATGCCTCAAGTGTGGTGATCTCCCCAATATCCTATCATGAAGACCAATGCAAAGAATTCATTTAGCTTCCTGCAACGGCCTTGTCTTCCTTGAATGCTCCTTTTGCACCTTGATTGTCCAGTGGTCCCACTGTTTGACAAGCTTTCTGTTTTTGCTGTACTTAAAAAAAACATTTTATTTATTTTGTAGCTAGATTGTGTGTCTTCAACTGGTTGGTCTTCAGTTCTTTCTTGGACCGCCTAAGAATACTTTTACACTTGACTTGCCAGAGTTTATGCTCCTTCCTTTGAAGGATGTCCTCCTCCTCTTCCTCCCCAGGATTGTTGCTAAAACAGCATAAGATACCTAACTCCAAAGAGGGTTCACAAGCAAAACTAGGTTCCTCCCTGCAGCTCACTCTTAGGCACCTATGTATGTGAGAAGCATGGGGCTTAGCTCACATCCCTCTGGTCAGCAGACTCCCTGCCTAGCATGCCTGCTTTTGTGAATTGCATTCTAAGGTGCCTATCCCCACCCACTCATTGAATAGGAGCTTAGACACCTAACTGAGCCTTTTTATATCACAATGATTTTCTCAGGCACCAAAAGAAGTTAGTTCTTGTGATGCTCAGAATCAAGTCCTAACTCTGCATCTTTAGGTGCCTGAATACCTTTGAAAATCTTGCCCTAAGTGGCTTGCCCAAGGTCACATAGTAGTCTGTGGCAGAACTAAAAATCAGACACAGATCACTTGAATGCCACTCCAGTATCTTAGCGGCAAGATTACCTATTTCTACTAATAGGAAAATGAAATTAATTTTGTACTGTATCCTATTCAGAGTTGACTTTTAATGGAATAAAAAGTGACTTTGGAATAGATTGCATGAAAAGCAGATCTGTGTATGGCTATGTTGTATAGTACTATATTCAAGCCAATAAATAAAACGAAATACTGTGGTAAAATAATTGCCTAGTCATAGGTCTCAATCTAGAGCAGACAGGCACATATTAACTAGGGATCAACTGTCCTTGCAATATGCATATTTCACTCCATTGAGGCTATTGTGAATTATGCTCACATAGTGACAGGAAAACAGATCCCTTTTCTCTCTTGTGAGTGCAAGGGGAATAACTATATATTTATTTATTTAAACCAAACAGGATCTAAAATAATATACAGTGACATTTGAAGAATATGAACACTTGAACAGTTAACAAAACCCTGGTGTCATCATGTCACTGCTGAGAACCAGTGACTTTTATTAAAAAAAAATATTATTAAGAAAGCCACTGATATTGATATTGTAAAGGATGACATCATGAACTGAAGCATAAGCTTTCGTGGGTGAATGTCCACTTCGTCGGATGCATGTAATGGAAATTTCCAGAGGCAGGTATAAATATGCTGGCAAGAATCAGTCTGGAGATAACGAGGTTAGTTCAGTCAGGAGCAGAGGACCTCACCGTCCCTGATTGAACTACCAGTAACCTCGTTATCTCCAGACTGATTCTTGCCAGCATATTTATACCTGCCTCTGGAAATTTCCATTACATGCATCCGACGAAGTGGGCATTCACCCACGAAAGCTTATGCTCCAATACATCTGTTAGTCTTAAAGGTGCCACAGGACTCTCTGTTGCTTTTTACAGATCCAGACTAACACGGCTACCCCTCTGATACTTGACATCATGAACTGAGTTCAGGATCAGGCCTTAGGTACATAAAATGCTTTTAGACCAATGAAAAGCTCTAGCAGACATCCAGTAAATCACTGTACTGCCAATATTTATCACTGCATCGAAGCCATTAATTCTAGTTTGCTTCTAGTACCACAACCAAACCAGTAGGGGAAAAAAAAATTGTGCAGATGAGCATTATCTCCATAGGGCAATTAGATTACTTAGACACCTCTAGGAGCCTTGCACTACAGACTGCAAAGTATTACATACATTACACCTAACACATGTAATTATAAATTACAGAGACAGTAATTGTATACCTTCCCTGGAGAAAAAACAACAGGGAAATGTACTATCAGATGAATGAGCAGCAGGAACAACTGCTGATTTGTTTCACTAGTTGGCATTTAACGTGCTGTTAGCCTATGAGGCTGCAGACAGAGATTCGGGGTAAGTCTTCTTCTAACCTGATGTGAAGAGACAGAAGGACAAGAAGACAGAGTTACCTGGCTAATTTACTAGTCAGCACCCACTGCAACAGTTGTCTTATATGAGGCTGCAGATCAGAGGCAATAAATCTAGACAAGTTCTCTTGGACAGATGAATCTACTGCCAGAGAACAGAAGTTCAGGATCAGGGTCCCATAAAAAAGTCATATTGTACAGATGCATATTTCACTATATACTCAATTCAAATTAAATTTACAAAAAAAAAGTCTCAGTTGCTGTCCAGCCATCTGTCCACACCTATTCCAGAGATGTATTATTGATTGTCTTTTTTTTTTTTCAAATACTGTAGATGATTTATCAGTGGTTATTCAGTCCATTTTGAAAATATACCTGTACATCCAGCCCCTATGCCGTGCATTTCCCTGCCACAGCCTCTAGGTCTGCAAAGGTGTAGCTGAAAGAAGAACTGGGGCAGATAATCTGGTGTTTTTTCTTAGAATGAGTAAGTGGGGGACATGGTCCACTCTGTGAGTCATGTCCCAGGGCAAGGTTCAATCTGCTGTGCAACAGTTGATGGAGATGATGATAATGATGCATAGAAGACAGAATACTACAGGGCTAAAATGGATGAGGAAATGAAGCCACATGAGAACGGATTTCTATTTCAATATAGGCCCCTCCCCTTTTGGTGGCCTACAAAACTTGCTAGGGGTGTTCTGATTAGGCCTCCGTGGACAACTACTTCCAATTGAAGTGGATGGGCTCGATACCACAAAGCCCTCAGCTCGCATTATGCAGTGTTTGGTGCCCTCTGGGGGTGGGAATCTTTGAACTTTGCTGTGTGATCCTGTATCTGGGCAGAAGTGGCAAGTCAAGAGTTCCTACATGGACTGAGCGGATAGGCTGAGTGACAGAAGGGAGATGGCTGGCGGAGAGAAGCATGAGATCTAAGCATAACAGCAGGCAGTCTGCAGACAGTCAATTTAGAGTAAGGTGATATCCAGAGATTTGGGAGACTCCACTGGGAATCCATCCCTGCTGAGAACCCATGGCCAGGATTATGGCCGTGCGGCACCTGCAGGCCTATTTGAGCGAGTTTCAGCAGCCAGCCACTGGAAGCTGTAGCCAGAAAGTGCTGATTGCACTGGCAGATCCTGAGCTGCATCCACAGACAATTGTGGAGTGTATGAGGATCCAGAGACTATTCTCCTTATTTGGGGAGTCCCTGTTGGTCCCCTGGATGGTCTGTTGTGAAAGTCCTTGTGCTAGGAACAGTGTCTCTCACAGACTAGCTGAGGTGCACTCCAGGGAGCTTGTAATAAAATCCATTGCCCGCTTACACTTGGCGGCTGTTTTATTACTGGGATTATTACCAGCTCTCACTGTGTCAGTTTTACCCTGCCCTAGACACAAGTGTCTCATTCCTATTATCTGGACTACCTCTGCTGATTCACAACTACCTAATGCTGCCCTGGAACTCCTGTTCATGAAGCACTTCATCCCAAGAAAGTGTTTGGGATTTTAAAATATCGGGGAGCGTGCACTCTGGGAGGGGTTGTTTGTATCACCTTAATGGTGAATGTTCTTGTGTAAATTTAAGTTTTTATTTTTTAACATAAGCCTCTGGTGTAGTGAATAGTGGTTAATTTACTTTAATGTTTTGCCTTTAGCTGAACAGTTACAATGCCACCTATTGACTTGTCATAGTCATTACCACAGTTGCCAACTTTCACGTGGTAAATAAGCACCCAGACTTTCACAATAAGCCAAAAATCAAGCTAATCCCATTTCAAAACAAGCCAGTCCCTAAGAACCTCAACACTCTATGTGACTAGATCCCCTCGGCGTGCAGTCTGGGACTGTGGTGGGCCCACTGTGCACCCTGATTCTCTCCCCCACTCCCTTGCTCCTGCTTGCCGGGAGCCGATCGAAAAAAAAAAAAAAAAAAAAAGTAGCAGCAGCAACAAGCTACAAGCCAAAAACTAGCCAACAAACAACTCACAAGCCAATTAAGCCGAAAACAAGCCCACTTTCTCCTTTTTTTAAAGCAGGTTTGGCATGTCTGATCAGTACGGTAGATACTCTATTTTTATTCCGTTGCGTTGTCAATGGATTTTGCTAGGTTACTTTTAAGTAAAGCTGTTCCTGCCTCCACTTGAGTGTTTAATGCTTTCCTTAGAGCAATAAGTAAGCATTGGCCCTTATCTTCTACGCCCATTGCACGGTTTAGACCAGAGTTGTTCTATCATAGAATCATAGAATAACAGGGTTAGAAGGGACCTCAGGAGGTCATCTAGTCCAACCTCCTGCTCAAACCAGGACCAATTCCCAACTAAATCATCCCAGCCAGGGCTTTGTCAAGCCAGGCCTTAAAAACCTCCAAGGAAGGAGATTCCACCACCTCCCTAGGTAACGCATTCCAGTGTTTCACCACCCTCCTAGTGAAATAGTGTTTCCTAATATCCAACCTGGACCTCCCCCACTGCAACTTGAGGCCATTGCTCCTTGTTCTGTCATCTGCCACCACTGAGAACAGCTGAGCTGCATCCTCTTTGGACAGAATGAGAATCCGGTATCTTGTATTATATGGAATTTCACGATAGGGCGGTGATTCACTAACCATGCATAGTATTGAATATATAGAGATTAGTACCACCTGATCATCTTTCCCTATGCATTAATTGTAATGTTGTTGAGACACTGATTTTAGAGATCTAGAATTGTATAAAAGACTTTCTACAGATGTTTGTCCCTTAAATAATTAAGGGAAATTAAAAAACACATTTTCCACCTGTGGTCTAATCATGTTCTACTTCTAATGCAGAAAATGCTACTAGATTCCTTCAGACTTAGTTACTTTTCTTTCAGTTTAAAACAAAACAACAAACCATGAAAGAATAAATGTATAGAAACATAGAAGAGCCCACTGTGAGTAATATATGTAATAAACTGCCTCCACTTTGCCTCCCAAAGCAGCCACCTCTGCAGACACCAGAATCTTAAAAACTTAAAAGGTTCAAGACAAAAAAAACCCAAACATAACTTCCATTGCTACATTCATCACAAATCACCTCTATCTTAAATTATTAATTTTAATTAAGTTAAACTAGTTCCCTTCTTTTCTATTTAAAAAAAAAGACCTACCTTTTTTCTTCAGTTGTTTTTCCAAAATCCATGCAATTTTATGCATCTCTTTTTTCCCCCTCCAAATAAACACTTCAATCCTCAATTTCCAAAATTAAATTTTTGTGGCAGCAGCCCAGGCGTCGTGAGGAGGCACCTCAGAATAATAAACCTGTGCACATAAATAAGAGAGGAAAATAAGTTATGTTATAGGTCAGAATTTGGATGCAATCTTTCCAAATGGTTATTTCAAACAATAATTTAATCCATGTTTGAAAGCTAGGAAACTGTCAGGATGAAAGGGCACGTTGTAGGCATAGGAATTCAATCACAAAAAGTAAATAAATAAGATCTGAATTTATACTTAAGAAGAAAGACAGAATCAGCAAACCAAATCTTCTAAAGTGAGGGATTCCACTGGGCCCACGCTGGCAAACGTTCAAAGATTTGAGTGAGTTAGAGGCAAATAAAGAGATACCCAAGAGGCAAGCCACAGCTAACTATGAGCTGCAGGCTGGAAATAAAGCCTCGTTTAAGTTAATACTTGCACATAGAATGAGCCCAGTATGTTAAGGGACAAATCCTTCCCCAAGTGTATAATATGCATAACTGGCCTGAACCATGTGGAGGCCCAAGGGGCAAGGAGCAGGAAGAAATTGTCACCTCCAGGCTGCTGACAGCAGAGCTGCTCTCAGGCTGTTACAGCAACTTCAGCCTCAGGGCTGCAGCAGCTCCCATGGCTCCTGTCCCCACACTTTGTGAGGGCAGCTGTCAGTAGATCTGCACAGCAGGAGATCCATCAGCCCAGCTCCAACCTTCCCGAGGGGGGTCTCTGCCTCACCTCAGCAAGCCTGAGTACAGAAGGAGACCTCACGTGAGCCGGGCTGCATGATGCACTTGTGGGGGGGAATCCCAAATCATAACCTGCTTTTATGACATTTAATCCAGGCTACTCCTATCATATTCCATAGTAAGAGAGAAGGTTTCTGAACTAGAATAACTGAGGGCCCAATTCTGCAATTTGTTGTATGCAGACAGACTGCAGCATCCACGCAGAGCCCCACTGTAATCAATCTGCAATGAATTACAGGATTGGGGGCCTAAACGCCTGATCCAGAGCGGGATTCAATATCTGCTGAGAACCTGTAATTCTCATTGATGCTAGTGCGAATTGAGAGTGCTCAGCAACTAACAGGGGGCACTTAGCATCTCATAGGATTCAGCCCTTAGATGAAAATGAGGTACCCAGCAACTGGCCCTGCTAACTTTCTAATTGCAGAAAACCAAACACCCTTGCTCTGCCCCCTTCCCCATCCCACCCCAGCCCTCTTCCGAGGCCCTGCCCACTCTCACTCCATACCCCCTCCCTCTGTCGCTCGCTCTCCCCCACCCTCACTCACTCATTTTCACCAGGCTGGGGCAGGGGGTGCAGGAGGTGGTGAGGGCTCTGGCTGGGGGGGCGGGAATGGGCTCTGGAGGGGGGATGAGGGGTTTGGGGTGCAGGAGGGGGCTCCACGGTGGGGTGGAGGGGTTCAGAGTGTGGTAGGGGGCTCCAGGCTGGGGCAGAGGGATTGGGTGCAGGAAGGGGTAAGGGCTCCAGCTGGGGGTGCGGGCTCTGGGATGGGGCCAGGGATGAGGGGTTTGGGGTGGATGAGGGGGTTTCAGGCTGGGTCCAAGGGTTCTGGAGTGTAGGAGGGGGCTCCGGGCTGGGGTTGAGGACTCTGGCTAGGGGTGGGGACTCTGGGTGGGGCAAGGGATGAGGGGTTTGAAGTGAAGGAGGGGGCTCCGGGCTGGGGCCGAGGAGTTTGGATTGCAGGAGGGGGTTCAGGGCTGAGGCAGGGGGTTGGAGTGCAGGAGGGGGTTTGGGGTGCGGGCTCCAGGTGGTGCTGACCTCGGGCATCCCCAGCATTTCCCAGGGTTGGAGGAAGTCCACACGGCTCCCAGGAAGCAGCGGCATGTGCCTCCAGCTCCTAGGCGGAAGGGTGGCCAGGGGGCTCCACACACTGCCCCTACCTGCAGGCGTCACCCCTCCACCAAAAACTGGGGGTATGATCCAGCCACTTCCTGGGAGCAGCGAGTAGCCAGGCACGGAGGCTGCCTGCCCCGCTGGGGCCTTTTAGCAGCCCAGTCAGCTAAGCTGACCAGAGCCACCAGGGTCCCTTTTCGACCGGGCGTTCCAATTGAAAACTGGCTGCCTGGCAACCCTACCAAGTAGCCAAGTGCTGGACAGATGCATGGGGGGAGTCTGGTCTGAGGAATCTCTCCTCCAGCCAATAATACTTGCTGAGCCACTCTGCATGGGCTAGTTAGATCCAATTGCTGAAGTAGATTATTTGGGGCCCTTACATGTACTCCTCTCCTGCAAGGATCCTCCATGTCCACACAGTCCCTTTGTGTGCCTGCCCTACCCCCATCTTTCTAATGGAAATACGTGGCTCTTCACAAACCACAGAAGCTAAGGCTGGATTTGCCTGTTATTGCATTAGTAGGCCACAATGTTTGGACAGTCTCTTATGTAAAAGAAACAGCCTGAAACATTACTGGACTTGCTAAAGAACTGAGGCAGAAAATATTTCTTTAAATCAAAAGGTACCAGACATGCATTTTCTCTTGTACCACATGAACTAAATTCCTGGAACAGAAAACTGCAGAACATACAGATATAACTATACAGATGGACAAAAAGACTTAATTCTGTAGCTAGAACATCTACTCAGTGATGAGAGAATGTATATAGTCCAATTTGGAATAGACACAGATAAGAAAGACCTAGAAAGCTACCAAATTGGCTGGAAAAAAGTGATACAAACCTCATTAGTCTAACACCTAATTCTCAAGGGCCATAACATACTACAGGCATAACATATATGAAACATTAAGGGCTCAACTGCGAGTCTACCTGCACAGTGGTATAAGGGGGCATAATGCTCACGTGTGCAGGTACCTGCATCACAGAGAAATTCACTGGGGCTGTTACTCCTTCTCCTGCACAGGAGGGCAGGGAATAGGCAAAACCTTGGAAGGAAAGGACTAGTACAGATTACTTGCTCCCTGGAGCAAGCGGGAAGCAGTCACAGTTTGGCCTCTTGTCTGTTTGTAGGACAGCACAGATACATACTGCCCCATACTCAGTGCAGATTACAAGCTGCCTACCAGTCAAACCCGGAGATAATATGCAGAGTGAAGACTAACAAGTAGCAAATTTTAACTCAAATTCTCTGAATGAAAGTTGTCATCATTATCTAAATGTAACACTTATTATCCAAAGGTTATATATACACATACATAAATAAACATAATTTAAGAACTCTTTGGCTGATACTATTATATATAAGGATATATAAAATTGCATTGACCAAAGGAGTCATACATTCCCATATCCAAAATCCAGGGTTGTACCATACTCCTATTATCAGCAGTAAACTGGAACATCCATGCAGTCAGTGAAATCAATGAAATCAGCTAGAGTCAGTGAAAGTTAATCACCTGGGAATTCTAAGTAAAGATTACCCACAGCAGCAAAAGAGGTTGATGCCCAGCCAGGCAAAAAACAAAGTCTAAATTTAAAAAATGCCCAGAGCAGCATCAAAGGTTGCCCAACCAGGCGTCAAAGTAAGAGAGAGGAAAAAGAAATTGATGCTTGCTTTAACCACAACGATATAAAATGCCAAAAGTTTAAGTTTCCATCTGTAATCCAAACATAAGAGCCCCTGCTCACTTTGTGTTACTATTACAAACAAGTCATGGATCAATACATTGCTCGTCCAACTTCACGCTGCTTTGTACACCTAGCAAGAACCAGAAAATCCAAAATGCCACCCATGTTTCTTCTGGAGAGTCTTAATACGTAACAGGTAATACCCCTCTCCTGCTGTCCTCCAGATCTGTCCTTACCTGTGATTGGTGCTCAAAGCTTAATTAGTTTTATTTTCAGAACATCAATCTGCTCTTCTGACGGAGTTTTGGGACCCCACAAGGATCATTAACAAAACCCATTCTAAAGTGTCTAGTCTAGGGGAAGCTGAACTTGGAAAGGTTTGAATTCACTTCCATTTGAAGAAGCAAACTCACTCTTCTGCAAAATTAGACAACAAGTATCACTCAAGAACAAACTTCAAGAGGTCAAATCCTTACTGCTTATTTGGGGCTGGAAATATAAACTTTCTTTCAGTTTTTCCATGTTTACTTCCAGTCCCAGGAAATACAAAGAAACATTGAACTGAAAAGTAAAGTTTTTTAAAAGTTAACTATTCTTTTCCAAAGCACCATTCAGATTTTTTTTTGCAGTTATGGGAAAGCTTTGGGTCACTTCTGACCTTATCTGAGCCCATTTTCCCATCCATAACTAATATAATTACTGAATCAACGCTACTAGAACAAAATATAAAGAAAGGAAAGGGGAATTAAAAAGAAAAAAAATCTTTCTACAGCTAAAATAAATAGTTCAAAGAGGCAGCCAACATGTAGAAATATCCCTCATCTGAAAGTATGGTACAAAGAATTTTTAACTGAAAAGTGAACCATAAAAACCAAGGAAGGAGAAAGTTCAGATCCGCTCTGTCATTCAGAACGTAGTGATACTGCAAGCGTGGTAAACATGCCACCTGCTTAACATGTCTCCTTGTGCCTCAGTTTTGAAAAAAACAACAACATGCAAAATGGCAGCTTTCATTCTTAAATTGTGATTTTTTATTTATAGCATATCAAATCCTATGGCCAAATCACTCAAGCAATATTCAATGACCTCAGTGAGAGTGTTGCACAGTAAGGATTGAGTACGAGTTGAGTAAAAATGTTAGGATTTGGCTACTTATTTTTGTGGTAATCTTATTTTGCCAAACAGAAAACGCAGCCTGGGCAGCCATTCTCTGTAGAGGAAGGAGATTCCTCCCTTTCCCTTAATGCACTGGTTCACTTATGAAATTATTTCTTTGTCCCAGCTGGTGATCAGATCGTGACCTGAAGCATGGCTGACTGATCTCTCTTGTAAATTTCAAAACTTGAGATTGTAATCACAGAGGCCAGCTATATTCATACCTATTTTTTATTGTTTTGCATGAACATCTATGGGCCTTTATTAGAAAGCTGTGACTAGAAAAAGCACTGTGTAACTGCTGCTATTACTCACAAACATATTGAGAACCCAAACACATCCTAATAGGGGTCTTGAACACACAATCTTTCTGTCTCAGCAAGTGAGCCAAAGAGTTCAAACAACTAAGCCATATAAGAACAGAAAATAAACACAAAATGTGAGGCAATATATGTTGTAAGAAGTTGCTGCCTTCAGATCATGACCTCCTTTCATAGGGTAGCTCTGTAGCAGACTTGTCTCAGTTTCCCTTAGATTCCCAGAAATAATCCACTCACAGAAAAAGTCTTTAAAACAATACTCCTTCCCTTGGGGTCTAATTTAGTTAACATTGTCCAGCTCTCAAAGCAAGGCCCCTTTTAGCCATCCATAGGTTCTGGGTTTTCCCCAGCCTTCCTTCCTAGGATGGTGTGGTTCAAGTCTTAGCCTCCCAAGCCTACAAGTTCACTCCTTTAGATCGGGGTTTCTACAGCCCTCCTCCTGGGACTGTGTCCTATACACCCTAGCTCACAAACTCACCTTGAGATCAGGATTTCACAGCCCTCCTTCGAGGCAATGTGTGTGCGGGCTGAGTTCTTCCTCCCATCAGTTCCTCCAGCTCTGCCTCTGGTTTCACCCAAAGCCTACTTGGGTCACATGACCCACCAGTCACATGACTCATGTTTCCCACCAGTAAAGGAGATTTGACTCTGTCCCTGGTGGGACTGAGATCTATTTGCCTTTAAGGGCCCATCAATCTGTGGCATTGTTTAAAAAGACAAACTGTGCTATCATAGTGGAGAAACATTGCAGTATATGGAATGATTCCAGTAGTGCAAGAAAGAGTTAGAAAGAGAAAGTGCAGATCATTGGTTTATATCTTGTAGAAAACTTCTCACTTACAGTGCCACCTTCTACCTACAATCACAATTTATGTGCATCTAACCTATTCTGACATTAATAGACTAATTTAGTAAGAGTCACTCTTTAGTAAGATTGGAGTGGAAGGATGGTTTTGTGATTAATTGAAGAACAAGGCAATAGCTCGCTCAGAAGATCTGGGTTCAATTCTGCACTCTACCATGTGTGATGTTGGGCAAGTCATTTAATCTCACTCTACCTCAGATTGTAATCTGTAAAATGGAGCTAATAGCACCCCTTTCTTCTAGACTTTGTTCCTCTTGTAAACTCTTCTGGTCAGGGATTATCTCTTGCTATGTGCATGTACAACATTTAGCACAAAGGGGCCCTGATCCTAGGAGACCGCTAGGTGCTAGTATAATAAACAAATAAATAATAAAGCAGGTCTTTTTTCCAGCATAGTCTTTTGTCCAGAGGCAGCTAAGACTTCAAATTGCTTATCCAACAAGAAACTCCATCCCCCCTCCTCCTCCCTCTCTCCCCCATTTCCTCACTCCTGGAAAATTCATTCTCTAAATGAAATTAAAATGAAACACTTCTGTGACCATCTAAAGGCATTTCTCTACATTCTGTCTGAGACTACTGTATCAGGGTTTCATTTTTATTCTTGTTTCAGTGGATCTAACTTTCACATGGAATTATGTGTATAGTTTCATTCTTGCTTTATTTTAAATTAAAATATGACCCCCCACTCCCTATTCTGAAGGCAGCCACATTCTCTTTGCTCTAATCCCATTCAGTCCTCTGCATCCTGCCCTTATATTGGTAGCTGCCGAGATTGATCTCGGACCACCTCCAGCCTCCTCCACTCTTATTCTCCAGTGAGACGGAAGCCTGACATCTTTATTTGCCCATGTAGAAATTCTAGGTTGGAAAAAAGTCTAATTTCCTCAGATGAGTAGACAATTTATTTATTTGTATAAAGTTAGATCTAATTCACATTTTCATATTTTGATTCAAACTTGCAGAGGGATAAGGTACTATCTTGGTTGGCCCACATTACAACTCATCCCTCTGCCAATTTGCTTCAGACATATTGGTCTGTGTGAAAAGCCTTGCCTTACACACAGACTTTACTGATTTTACTGTTCTATTATTAATAAAGAACTCAAGTACTGTAGGTTTGTTGTGCATAAGTAACTACTGCCTCAGGCTCCTTTCTTTAAATATATGTATTATATATATTTTTCATCAGGTTTCAGTCCCTTGTGATTTTGTGCAATCTCTGAACCTTTAGTAAGAGATCTCCTTTATATTTATGTTCACTGATTTAATACTCAGTTATTTCACAGCTTATTTAATACCTTTTACACCCCCTTTCAGTACATTTTACCATCTTACCATTTAGAGAATTATATTTTAACCTACATACTTTTTTTTAAGCTTCTCCCATTTGAAGTAAAAGAACCACTAGCACTTGGAGACTGTAAGGGTTATCCTAGTCAAAAGCCAAGTCTAGTGGTTGTTCAGTTGTTTATGTGAAATGAGTTGTTTATTACAGTTTGGGTTCTCACTGAGGAAGTGTCCACATCACAAGAAACATCACTGGAATTTACAGAATCAAAGATTAGACTATTATTTAATATCTATATTGCAAGATCACTCAGGAGCCCTAATCAGACTCAGAATGTTGTTCTTTGAGGACTGCAAGACTTGTATCAAGATATTGTTCCTGCTCCAAAAAGATTATGGGAAAGAATGTACTTGTCCTGCAGTCTGTCTTCCTGCCATTGACGGACTCTTCAAACTATATATTTTCTAATGTTGATGTACACTCTAATTTTACACTCTAGTCACAATACAGGCTGGCTAGAAAATTACAAGTATTTTTCATGAAATATTTCATAAGAAACAAAAAATTAATTATTTGACCAAACTATGATTTTCTACTTTTTTGTTTTGTTTATTCTGGGGGGAAATGTTTTTAGTTTTCCTTTGAAGAAACAGAAAAAATCAAATGTTCATTTCCAAGAAAAGGCCAATTTTGGTAAATATGAGTATAAATTTTTCTGATGAACCTTTCCCTGTAGTGGTAGATTAGCCTAAATTTCTCTTTTCCTAATTTCCACACTTAAGTGGCACTTTTAATAGATCCTTTCCCTCCTTCAAAAATGTATGGATTATGGAATATTTGTGCAAAGCCCAACTAAAATCCACGGAGGCACCACATGAGCACAAGGATCTGTACAGTCAAAGCTCATTTCAGGATTAGGACCTTATTCACTTTTTTGCTAAGTTCTACATATTTAGCTTTTAGTCTTTGCTCATAAGTAGATTTCACCATTGTCCTACTGACTTCTGTTGCTTTTCTCTGAACTCCCTCCAGGTTCTTAGCATCTGAGATATCCAGGACTGAACACAATAATCAAGGTGTACTTGTATGAGATGTGCATTATCTCCCATAATTGGTCAAAAGTCCTTTTGTGCTGCCATCTTGCATTTCAAACCTATTATCAACTAGTTTCTGGGTTCCTCCTTCCCATTGAATAGCTTGCATTGTGGATTAATTTCCCAAGATATATCAGCTAATTGGAATCTCATTTTACTTTCCAGTGGGGCCAGGAGGGAAATGGTTTTTTTGACATTTAACCGCCCCCCATCATGAATCATGACAAAAAGTTGAAATCTAAAAATGTTTTTGCAAGCCAAACATACATAAGAATTTTTGTTCAATAATTGCAAAGTATCTAGTTTTGATGTTGACCTTTCTCCTCCACCTTTCAGTGTAAATTTACTAAAATTATGAATGACTTAAAAAAACCCAGAAACTTTCCCATTCAACAATCTCAAAACTGTTTTTACCACAAAAAACAAACACACCAAAAAAAAAAAAAAGAGTCTGGTGTTTTGAACTAACTGTTTCACAGTTTTGGTGTCAGTGACTTGTCATTTTTTGGCCAAAAATGTTCTAAAAAAATTCCCAACCAGCTCTGCTTTCCACCAACATTTCTACTCTATTTAGATCCTTTTGTATGATTTCTCTCTCCTTACTGGTATTTGCCACTTCTTCCAATTAATTATCTTCTGTGAATGCCTTTAATTAACTGTTTACTTTCTCTTCCAGCTCAATACAGTGCTTTCTTTATCTTGTTTTCAGTCCACATAACAGTATACCCAGCCACTTCCAATTAAAATCATTTTAAAGTATGGTTTTGTGAGACTCTCTCTCAGCCCCATTAGCAATGACCACTAGCTTTTTTGACAGTCTCTGCAGAAGGGACAATGATTGCATGGAGACTGACTTATTCCTTTACTTCTAGAGGTGATCCATCTGCTTCAGATTCAATAGATTCCAAGGCCAGAAAAGACCATTGTGATCATCTAGGCTGACCTCCTGTAGAACACACAAAACTTCTCCAAAAATAGCTACCCATGATGTACCTCTTCTGTGCATAAAGAGAGTATTTCAGTCTCTAAAACTGTCTGCCACATTTCACAACAGGCATTAACCACCTCATTCCAGAATGGCTTTGTTAAAGTAGAATTGCACCTGAGATTCCAGCAAGGTAGAGCAGCAGCAGGTGGGTGCTGGGTGGGGGCAGGATGGTATGGAAGTAAGGGAGAAGTTTGGCAAATAGGATGTCATATGGAGTGACAGTGAGGAGGTAGGGTGAGCGAGGTGGCAGAGCAAATGGTAGATGCAGTGGGAAGTGTGGGGAGAAGGATGGGGGTGTGCTGGTTTGGTTGAGAGGCCACAGCAATGTGGGAGAAGTTTACATGGGAGGAAGTTCAAGAACCTGCTGACTAAAGAGGAGCAAGAGGGATGGACTGTGGGAAGCTGCAAGGCAGGAGTCTGAGTGATGCTGTGAGTTAGCACTGGGTGAGAACTGGAAGGTGAATGGGTGGAGGGGCAGTAGAGGGAACGTAGACCACAGATGAGCATGAGGAAAAGTTAGGTAGGCTAGGAAGAGAAGCAGAGATCAGAATGTTACAGCTCTCATGGGAATGCAGCAACCTTTTAGTCAGAAGTGTTTTAACTGAAGATTTCAAGATGCAAAAGAGAATACACTCACTGCTCGAATAAGTAATCCGAGCACTTAAAATACATGGACTGCAAATAAGACAGAAGGAAAAGCAAATATAATCATTTTAAACTGATTTTAAACTCTTTTTAAAGTGACAACATAGTTGGACACATAAAATTGGGGCAGGTACTTACAAGGAAAGACTAATGGATATAAGTAAAGGTGGCAATTCAGCATTTTCTACACCCAACCCTCACGTCTTGTTACCAGATAAGCCATTCATGACTGATGCCATAACTAGTATCTCAATGTTAACATCTCCAGGCAAGTATTGACCTGATGATTGGAAAAGTCACTCTACGTTTCGACAGTTCAGGGTGCAATTTTGTCCATTTTATTTTCTAGCCGAAACCCTAAAAAGAGTGACAGGGAATATTGACTTTCTTTCTGTTTACTCTCTACATTAAAGATTTATGTACGTTTCTTTCTTCATATAAAAAGTGTTTTATACATTTTGACAGTGTTGAGAAAAGGGGGGCGTTTATTTGGCATGTGATGAACTAGTTGGATTTTTTCTCAGGGTGGGAGCCACCAATACCACAGTGCTAATATTAAACTGTACTTGTGGGATAAAGTAGTGTTATGATTGAGTAAGGCAGAATTGGGCCCTAATTGAACCAGGGGAGGTGGCACAAAGAGAGAACATTAATCTCTGTACTTGGGAGCTGGCACTTGGCAGAAAGTGTAGAAGATGTTGACTGGCACTAGTACCAGACAACATAATGGAACTGCCTTTTTGGGTTGGAAGTTGGGTATCTAATTACAGACTAGATGTATTTATCTATCTTTATACACAGATAAGATCTGCAGATGGGTGGGTAGGACTTGCTCCAATTTAATTACCATGCTTCCTTTATTATTTATATTACATTAGCTTGTACAGACCACAGCTGACATCAGGGCCCTGTTGTACTAGGCACAGCGCAAAGAAATCATGAGAGAGTCTCTGCCCGGAGAAGTTTACAATATAAACAAACATGACAGACAGGAGAGAAAACAGAGGCACAGAGAGGAAAGTGATGTATTCAATATCACACTGAGGTCAGTGACGGAGTTGGAAGTAGAACTCAGACCTCTTTACTCTATTTAAATAAACATTGTTTTAGTCACAAAATGAATGTTAGGTCCAGGTCCAGGATTTGTTTTCCATGGACACATGTGTGAACAAAATTTCACTTGCATGACTGTCCATGAGAAGTGGTAAATCAAAATTTGGTTTCTAATTCCCAAAAGTATCTGTGAGGTTTCAGTCCCTTGTGATTATTTGCTATTATTCATGTATTATTCGTGTATTAAATTAATACCTACAGACGTTGCTATTATTATCCATATTTAACAGATGGGAAACTGAGGCATGCAGTGTGACTTCCTCACTTCCACACCCTGCCCAAATAATATCACACAGGAAGTCTGTGGCAGAGCCAGGAATTGAACTCATATCTCCTGAGTTCCAGCCAGTACCTTAAACACAAATCTCCCTCTGGTAGAAAATACGAGTGAAACACTGAAATTCAAATGCTGCACTGGTAACTTGCCTGTTAAATTAGTTGAGGCACTTTGCTTCGCTCTGTTGTGAAGTAATCAGATGAAAGAATGGGCAGTGTGCCTAGACAGAATTTCTCAAAAGGCACAAAAATAAGATTCCCTATTTATTTTGAGTTAGGGGAAATGTATGACTTTCCAATCAGTGCAACCTGTGATGGTGCAGTGAAATGTAGTTTCCAATATGCAAAGAGTCCCTGAGTAACTTTTGAACAGCAGCATTAGCAAATATACTGCTTCTTTTCCTTGGCTCTTTGCAGTATGAACATGTAATTTTGCTATTAGTGGAATGCAATGAAAATTAAATCAGTCTAGAGTCCAATAGGCTCAGTCAATCAACCACTAAAATATTTTCCTCTTATTTACTAACTCAGGACTCTACCCAGCAATGGATTGACTACCTGAGTGCAGTTGCTAAAAGCTCCACCAGACTCTTTAGCATTGCAGCCATGCTGCCTGCACCACAGCACTCTAATCTATAAATCTTGGCATAGAGGAAGGTTATGATAAAAATGATTTCAGAGTCCTATCCCTTGCACCAACTTGGGGTTGTCTTCTACCACCATATGAAGATTGGCTGATATAGGTGTCAGTCATGTTTCTAGGTAATAGTGATATCACTAGGACTCAGCGAAGCATGTTCAGGGAGCCTGTTTTTGGTGGTTGGTTTGGTTTTGGCTGGTTTGGGCTCCTCTGCCTTAAAAGCATGCCTGGCTGATGGGGTTTTGCCAAGGCATTGTGGCACCCGGTGGGAGCATCCATGAGACAGTGTCAGAGGGTCCGTGAAGTGGGGCCAGTGTTAGACTGGCTGGGGTCCAAGGCAGAAAGCTCAGAGCCCCGAGCCTCGGCACCCCACGTCTGAAGCTCAGAGCCCCAAGCCTTCACGCCCTGCGGCTGAAGCCCAGAGCCCAAAGCCCCAGCAACCCATGGGGTAGGAGGCCCAATCTCTGGCACTCCACAGTGCTAAAACCCGGAGCCCTGGCATCCCTCCTACCCTGCTGTAGCCTGGAGACAACCCCCCTGAAGGTTTTAATAGCATGCTGGGGGGGCAGAAAGAAAAATGTTGAGAACCCCTGGCCTACTTGGTGTAATTCAAGTGTTCAAGTCATTGCTCACCTGGTACCAACCAACAAGACTTTCAGTCGCTTTATCTTGCTCCCTTTTATACCCAGAGATGGCACTGTGTTACTCTCTTTCTGACATGGCCCTGGCCAGCCCTCTTTTCTGGGAGGCTAGCTTCATTTTTTCTACAGTGCCCCCAAATCAAAAGTCCCTTTTAAGCCAATGGGAAGTCTCCAATGGGAAGATTGTATGGGCTTCTAAAGAGTAAGCCAGCCATGTGTATCACATCACGTCTGCCTTCCTCCCAAGCAGCTGTTAATATCTAGTGAAAGGAGAACAGAAACCCCAGATCACAAGTTACCATAATACATTCTTGAGTGAAACTTACACCCTTTCTGGAATTATTAGCTGCAACTTGCAGCTTTCTTCTCAGATGTGTGGCAGAAAGGGAGGAGGTGTAGGGCTGGGATCCCAGATATGAACGTGGGCTTCCTTCCCCAACATAAACAATACACAGGCACCTCATGAGGTGGTGATGAAGGCTGGATGTGTTATTCGAAGGTCACTAAGATCAGTCATGTTCCGATTATGCCAAACCTTCCCTGTCTCATTGCTGATAATTGTGGTCCCAGGAGATGGCAGCATGGGCACACCAGCCAAGGGAGTAGAGAGGCATCCACAGCTTTAGCTCTCTCTCTCTCTTCTGAGGAAGGAGAGAGAACAAAGAGTGAGGTCAGACACTGCACTCTTCAAAAAACAAAACCAACAAAAAACAAATCCACCAAAGGATTTGCCTTTGCTGTTACTAGTATAGTTGAAAGGACTTTTTGTAGTTTTCAGCTTCCTGGCTTGAGTTGCTTTGTAGTCCCTGAGGCCATCAGTCATTACTCGGTTGCAATGTTCATGGCATTGGTCGTGCCAAAGCACTTAACAGGAAAGACCATGCCATTTTACTACACTTTCCTTTAAAATCTTTCTCCAGAGGGACAGCTTTGATTCATGCCTTGCCATTGGATCCCATGAGTGGATGACAAATTTGGACATCAACCTTTAATGTTGCCATTCAAGTTGCTATATGAAAGAAGAAAATCTTCCTGGCGAGCTGTGCACTTCTAACTGAGTATCCGTATATAGTAGGAGGAATGACTATGCTTCTAATGGCATAGCTGGCAAAGGCAAGGAGGGCATTTGTATTTTCACTGCTGTCCTGCATTAAAACAATGCATTACTCTCTACTAGCCTGAGATCCTGAAAAGCAGACTCGTAGTACAGTAACTCAGGATCTCCCAGTCAGACATGATAAGGTGTAATTAACAGTCTCAGAAAAGCCTCTTGCACATTGGTTATTCACTGCATCTCTTCCTCTCCTGTATCTCAGAGGTTCTGCTGGCATATTCATACCTGCCATGGTTTCTCTCTTCACTGGCTGGCCCCAATCCTGCCGTCTATGCTTCCTAAGTATCCAGGGTTGTGAGGCAGATCACTATCACCTGCCTTTAGCATGAGGAAGCCTCGTCTGTGCCTGCTGGTGGTCAACTCCCTGACTTCATTTGTCATGGGCAACACAAGCAGTCCCCTGTAGGCCTACACAGGCACTGTGTTCTCTCTACAGGCTAGCGATAGGCACGCTGCAACCTCTGAACATCCCAAGTGTCTCCTGGAGTGTGCAGCCCCTGTTCCATTGGGCACTCCAGTATTCACAGATTCACTGCTTCCAAAGAAGCAGTACACCGCAGTTTACCAATTACACCTCAGATCACTGCTCTGCTTAACACACAACACTTAGATTCATTTATAGTTTTAAATAAACTTGTACTTGTTTTCAAAGTATAGTGGTTCAAATGATAGCAAGTAGAAGTATTGGAAACAAATCGTTACATAGAAAATCAAATCATAACACGGCTCGATGTCTAGTTGGCAGCCGGTATCAGGCAGAGTGCCCCAGGGGTCGGTCCTGGGGCTGGTTTTGTTCAACATCTTTATTAATGATCTGGATGATGGGATGAATTGCACCCTCAGCAAGTTCGCGGATGACACTAAACTTTGGGGAGAGGTAGATATACTGGAGGGCAGGGATAGGGTCCAGAGTGACCTAGACAAGTTGGAGGATTGGGCAAAAAGAAATCTGATGAGGTTCAACAAAGACAAGTGCAGAGTCCTGCATTTAGGAAGGAAGAATCCCATGCACAGCTAAAGGCTGGGGACCGACTGGTTAAGCAGCAGTTCTGCAGAAAAGGACCTGGGGATTACAGTGGATGAGAAGCTGGATATGAATCAACAGTGTGCCCTTGTTGCCAAGGAGGGCAACAGCATATAGGGCTGTATTAGCAGGAGCATTGCCAGCAGATCGAGGGAAGTGATTATTTCCCTCTATTCGGCACTGGTGAGGCCGCATCTGGAGCATTGCATCCAGTTTTGGGCCCCCCACTACAGAAAGGATGTGGACAAATTGGAGAGAGTCCAATGGAGGGCAAAGAAAATGATTAGGGGGCTGAGGCACATGACTTACAAGGTGAGGCTGAGGGGACTGGGGTTATTTTGCAGAAGAGAAGAGTGAGGGGGGGATTTGATAGCAGCCTTCAACTATGTGAAGGGGGGTTCTAAAGAGGATGGAGCTAAGTTGTTCTCAATGGTGGCTGATGACTGAACAAGGAGCAATGGTCTCCCGTTGCAGTGGGGGAGGTCCAGGTTGGATATTAGGAAACACTATTTCACTACGAGGATGGTGATTGTAGTGATTTCTTAATTCAATTCTACGGGGCTTTGTGAGGGTTAATTAGTTAAAGATTGTAAAATGTTTTATATAACCTCAGATAAATGGAATAATAATATTTCTATAACCTTTATCTATTTTAGAAAGTAAAGAGACTCAACATTTCTTCTACCATTTTAAAATATATATCTGTTTGTTTTGCTGCAATACAGTAAAATAGCCTGGATATTGCAATCAATGCTAGCAGCCAAGCATTCATAAAGCAAGTCTGCAGTAACAAAGCAGATTGCACACAAAATGGAATTGAAATATGATTCTTTCCTGGCTTTCAAGGGCACTATAAACAGACACAAATAGGTAACCCAAAGAGAAAAAAAACCACGTTAGGCTTTTTCGTCATAATACACAGCTGAAATGGATTCACACACTTCACCCATTGTCCAGATTAACCACATTTAGGATTTTTTCCTCCTCCTTTTCCAGGAAGAGCCACTTCTATTTGAAAGTGCTGATTACTACAAAAAGGATAACTGCTTAATGATGATCCGTTGATATTTCCTTCCTGAAAGAGGCATCATGTCAAAACATTGCAGGGTAACTGCTGCTGTAGAACCAGGTAAACAGGTCACTGTAGCCTCCTTACATAAGCTTTCTGCCTGATGAATGAAAATTGCACTAACCGATGGGTCAGCTTCTATGACACTTAAGAAAAAGAATGGCACTCTGTAGGTTACTACTGAATAGCAGTAAGAATGCTTTTCTTGAGATCATCTTCCCACACAGAATGTACATGCCATCCAAGCATTAATTCCACATGGGATGAGTAGAATAACAGTTCTGCCTCTATAGAAAAGCATATCTTAAAAACACTAATATCTCTGTGCCCTAGTAATGAGTATTTATGGGACCTGACTGGGATCTCAATGTTCACCATTTCACATGAGTATAACTCTAGAGACATGGCTAACATTGCTTCTCACTTACACCAGAATATAAGCAAGATCAGCATCAAGATGGTGGTATTGAAATGAGACTTCTAAGAGAAACACAAACACCAATAAGAGCTTTTCAAGATGATAATTCGAATGATCTGAGGCTTTCTTGTGAAGAAAACCACATGGAGTGATTAGAAAACAGCTCAACTGTCAGAGTAAGGACATTCAAACCCTTATTTGTCTGAACTTGACCGAGATGGAACAAAAGTCTTTAGCAATTTGAGAGATGAAATACTGTCTTTATATTAAAGAGATTCTATGTGCTTCCTTACTACAAAGCTACACAATGTATCAGGAATGCTGGAAGGACATTTGAACTCAAGGTTATTATTCTAATATGGTTGTTACAGCTAGAATCTGCTTGCTAATCTGACTAATTGATATTGAATTCAAGGAACCTATCAAGTTACTTGAAGTAAAATTTTGATGATTGGAACTTCCTCAGGATTCATCTACAGAATATAGGGATCATGAAATGGACTCATCTGTAATCACATCATGATTCTGAATTGGAAGTTGGTCTTAATATCTGTTGCATCTTGATATTAATCTCTATTGTTGGCATTTCTGTAGCAAGTTAATTTTTTTACGGGGTGGAGTTGCTAGCCCCACGCCCAACCCTCCTCCTTTATCCTGACTTGGGACAGGCAGATGGCCCCAAAGGACCTCTCTGGTGGAGTCAAACATCTCAGAAGGGATCTTTAAACTGAGTGGCAGTCTGGTGAAGAAGGATAGAGAGAAGTGTCTGCTTGCTGAATAGCTAAGCACTCAATTCAGTCCAGCAAATTTGCATTACAGTAAAGCCAGGATGCTGTACACCAATTAACTGCTGGAAGAAAAATTATTCTTCATGCTATGCTGATGTAATGGGTTACACTCCTCTTTTTTACTGAAATGTGTTCAAAACTGACTCACCAGGCAGTCTGGTGCAAACCAGATTCTTTCTGGCTTAGCTTTAATGTTACCTAGGTCAGAGGCTCTCAACCTTTTTCTTTCTGAGGCCCACGAAACATGCTATAAAAACTTCATGGCACACCTGGGTCACAGTAACAGGTTTTCTGCATATAAAAGCCAGGGCCAGCATTAGGGGGTAACAAGCAGGGTAATTGCCTGGGGCCCCATACCACAGTGGGCCCCCACAAAGCTACATTTCTCAGGCTTCAGCTTCAGCCCTGGGTGGCGGGACTCAGGTACCTGGGCTTCAGCCTCATGCGGTGGGGCTTCGGCTTTCTTCCCTGGGCCCCAGCAAGTGTAATGCTGGTCCTGCTTGGAGGCCCCCCTGAAACCTGCTCAAGGCCCCTGGATGAGAACTACAGACCTAGGTAAACTAAACTGGAACCTATTCCTGCAACAAACCCCGTTGCCGACTCTGTCCGCATATCTATTCAAGGGACACCATCATAGGACCTAACCACATCAGCCATACCATCAGGGGCTCGTTCACCTGCACATCTACCAATGTGATATATGCCATCATGTGCCAGCAATGCCCCTCTGCCATGTACATTGGCCAAACTGGACAATGTCTACACAAAAGAATAAATGGACACAAATCAGACATCAAGAATTATAACATTCAAAAACCACTCGGAGAACACTTCAGTCTCCCTGGACACTTAATAACAGACTTAAAAGTGGCAATTCTTCAACAACAAAAACTTCAAAAACAGACTCCAACGAGAAACTGCAGAACTGGAATTAATTTGCGAACTGGACACCATCAAATTAGGCCTGAATAAGACTGGGAGTGGATGGGTCACTACAAAAACTAAAAACTAATTTCCCCATGCTAATTTCCCCCTACTGTTACTCACACCTTCTTCTCAACTCTTTGAAATGGGTCACCCTGATTACCACTACAAAAGTGATCCTTCCTCCTGTTGATAATAGCTCACTTCCACTTTAATTGAATTGTCTCATTAGAACTGACCCCCCACTTGGTAAGGCAACTCCCATCTTTTCATGTACTGTGTATATATATTCTGCCTACTGTATTGTCCACTCCATGCATCCGATGAAGTGGGTTTTAGCCCTCGAAAGCTTATGCCCAAATAAATTTGTTAGTCTCTAAGGTGCCACAAGTACTCCTCATTGTTTTTGCTGATACAGACTAACACGGCTACCACTCTGTAAACTGAATTTAGCTATTTAGAACACATAAGGTTAACAATTTAAAAATTCTCCCTAATTGCTGGACTAGTTTAGCCCGTCTGTGTATTTGTACCAAGACAGGTCAGACACATCTGTCAGACTATTCCCTTATCGTTCAGATTCAGGGTCAGAGGCTGATCTTATTTACATTGATGTAAATCCAGAAGTACACTGTCGACTTCTACGCATTATTTGGGATTTACTCTGGTGTACAAAAAAATTAGAATCTCACCTCCTTCTGTACTAAAACTTCAGCAGTAACAGTTTCCCCAAAACGTGGATTTTCTACCATGAAAATCACTTCTAGTCTTTATTTATACCAAAACTTGAAATGAATATTGCTTTCTAATAAAAAAGGGAAAACAAAAGGCTATGAGAAAGCTTGCCTATCCAGATCATTTGTTTCACATCTATTTGACTGCATTAATTCATCTCAGGAAACAAATATATATACTGTCACTTTAAATTTTGGTTCAGAAGGGACATTTTGTCGTTCAGATGAGTTACTATGTCACATTGCATTATCAAATGTAATAGTCCAGAGTACCTAATTCACAAAATACTGTCTCCTTGTTCAAAACCAAAAGTGGCATAAACCCATTTATAATTTAAGTAAGTTGCTGGCAGTTTGTAAAATGGCTTTCCCAGAGAATAATGAGGGAGACTGGTGGGGCAAGAAACATGATAAGTGACTGCACAATATAAGTCATAATGAATAGTGGCTCTGTCCCTGCAAGAAACTGCAGTACCAGAGAACCATGTTATACAGTGTCTTTTATGTCAAGTTATAAATTAAATATGATCCTTATTGTGAAAGCGTCTGTTACTACAAGATGGGAGCATAGTATAATGCCACGTTCCTTTCCAGGGTATACAAAACATCTAAGTGTCAAATATTTGACTGGTGTGAATGGGCATAGATCCACTGTCTTCTACAGAGTTTTGCACATTTAGATCAGCAGAAAATTTGGCCGCAGGGTCCCCCTCCACAAAAAACCTTTTGTATTAAATTTAATATTTTAGTTAATGATTTCCCCATAAATGCCGTTCTTTCTCTCTATATATGTAGTTAGGAGTCTGTTTGCGTTTGTGCGGAGGGGCAGGGAGATGTATCCATGAAAGAAGCAAAGAATATATTTATGTGGTTTTATAAAACCACAAGTGGTGTCTCTCATACTCTAATTACCTCTGAAAATTGATTAAAGACAGTCAACCCAATACAATCAATACAGAAAGAAACCAAGCAACAGCCCTTCACTATAGTACATTTTTACCCTGTACTATTATTATTACACACAGAACTCCTGATCGGTATTGGGGCCTCCTTGTTGTAGGCATTGTACAGAAGAGAAACTGATCCCTGTCCAGTGCTCTTAATAGTAGGTCCCAGTCCTATAAACACTTACAGACATGCTCACCTTCAAGCTCATGAGTAGTTCTATTATGGTCAATTGAATTACACACATGCTTTTGAAAGATCTTAAGAATCTAGTTATCTATGTAGAAATCCCTACTACTTTTAAAAAATGAATGTAGTATTTTTTATAAATATACAGTTTAATGTAAACATTTACATATAACAGAACATTTACTATGAAATCATAAACACTCTTAGGAAACCAGGTTTAAAATTTAAATTGCTAACGTATCCCAGTCTGTATTATAAATAAAAAATAAATTAATGGAGATATCCTATCTCATAGAACTGGAAGAGGTCATTGAGTCCAGCCCACTGCCTTCACTAGCAGGACCAAGTACTGATTTTGCCTCCCGAATCCCTACGTGGCCCCGCTCAAGGATTGAATTAACAACCTTGGGTTTAGCAGGCCAATGCTCAAACCACTGAGCTATCCCTCCAGCTGGTTGGAAAATTTCAATGAAAAAGAAACAGGTTGTGATTTTTCCCCCTTTTCCCCTGACTAGCTCATGTGAATTACAGGTTAGCTACTCTTTGTGTTGAAAATTTACTAATCTGCATTTTCTACTATAGAAAAATTTAATATGGTGTGTCCTATATTTTAAATTTCAATGTAAAACTATTCTCTTCCTCCTTGCATACAACAACTTCCATGCACTCCTATCAAGCGAACAGACCTCACATGCATGAAGATGGTACATGTGTTATTTGCAGTACAACTCATTTGGACCCCCAAAAGTTCCCATTGACTTTAATGGGAGTTATTCTACAGGCTGTACACCTCTATGTGAACCATGCCATTTAGACTTACTTATGGCTTCATATCACTAACCAAAGTTTTCCCTTCTGGATTAGTTTAATTATATCATATTAATAAACCTTGACTTTTAGATAGAGGCTCTTAGAGGTATATTCTCAATAAGATGCATTTGTGCAACTCCCCTTAGCACCAATGGTAGTTATGCATGCATGGAGAGTTTGTAATAGCCTTAGGTTTGTAGCCATTCCTGGCATACTCATTTTTCCTTGAGTAAATTCTTGAGCACAGATACACACAGCTCCCATCTCTCCTTTTGCTTTGAATTTTCCTAAGAACAGAATGAAAAATACCAGTTTATGTAAAATAGAACGTTAATCTAGCAAATGCAGATTGTAAGCACAGCATTAGAGCAACAAAAACCTCAATGGGCAGCTAAGGAGGCTGCAGAAGCAGGTCACAGATCTATTTTTTCTGGAAGGTTCTATGTTAGAAAATGGTAAGTACATCCTGGCAGCTCCAAGCCACACACAAATGTACCTGCAAAGGGTTTTTGACAGGTCTCTACAAATCTAAGGTCTAACATCCCTACACAACATTTTCAATTTTGTAGTAGGGCAAAGAGGGGAAGCAAGATACTTTGTGCCACAGCTAAAGATTGTGGGAATACTCATTGGGCCCAATTCTAGCCACTTATGCTAAGGCATTTTGAACCTCGCTTGTAGTATAAAGGGGCCTTTCTCAAGCACATTGCAGCACAACTTACCAACCCATTTTAAAACTCCTTTGCACCACTCTGCCACGGTAAAACATAAATGAAAATTTGGGAGGTACAGATGATTTGCTGCAGCTCAGGTCAATTTTCATTATTTAATAATTGCAAACATCAAAGTTGTGTAGGATCTAATTTTAAGATTAAAAAAGCTAGTAGGTTACATTAGCACATATCTAAAGAGGTTCTGTGCGATGGTGGAGAGAACAAATACTCTCTGTCCTTCCCATGCCTTCACTTATTTCTAAATAAATCCATGGAACTGAAACTTGAAGGAGTTGATATTTTTACACACATACCAATCTGTGTTAAGTTCCAAAATACCATGGCATCCATGAGCAGTGGAACTGTTCAGAGCAAAGGGCAGTTGATAAACCCAGTATTTGTACGCTAAGTGATAGGGAAAAACTCAACTCTACCTACTCTATAGAGCAAATAGATCAAACAAATGGTAACCTGGTTAGTAAAGTGCATGCTGTGTCTGAAATCGAAGGTAGAAAATGCACTAACTGCTTTGGTTAAGTTTCATCCAGTGTTGTTCAAAGAGACAAGATTTATTGAAGGCCCTTCATTCAGCCATCTGCAAGATGGGTATTTGCCCATTATCGAACTGAACTGGGACGATTTTCAACTGGGATTTTCAGTGCTGTGGGAAAGCAGGTTTATAATATAATAATTAATGGAGATATCCCATCTCCTAGAACTGAAAGGGACCTTGAAAAGTCCAGCCCCCTGCCTTCACCAGCAGGACCAAGTACTGATTTTGCCCCAGATCCCTAAGTGGCCCCCTCAAGGATTGAACTCACAACCCTAAGTTCAGCAGGCCAATGCTCAAACCACTGAGCTATCCCTCCTGCCTAAAGTTGCCAGTGTCCTTAAACAGAGGGTTTAAGGACTCAAATGGTTGCTAAATTCCTGTTCAGAAAAGTCATCTCTTCAATTTGAAAGCATTAATTACTGATGTGGATGGGATATCCATGCCTTGGCTGTACTCCTTCCTCACAGAGATTCGAGAAAGCAAAGGAGCATTGAGTACTTACTCATCTGATCTGAAGGTTTCTCAAGCACAAGGTGCTGAAGGGTTTCATCTTGTCACCGCTTATGTTCCACATAAATCTATGGCTGGTAATGGTAATTATGTCACTCGAATGCCAACAACATTAAGCTCGCTCCAGCATGCCTCCTTTTCACTGAACCTGGATTCTGCTGTGTCTGGATTTGCTCAGGATCTATTCAAAGTAAGGATATAAAGGTGTGAAAATTGGGCAGGAAGCCCCTGACCCAGAAGTATCAGCCCCATCGAGAGGAGAAAAGGTTGTGTTTCAGGGAGGGAGATGATGCTAGCCCTGATTTGGTCAGACTGGAGGAGAGGATGAGGGCTAAGCTGTGGAAGGGGAGTATATCATTACCTCATTCTAGTGGAGCTACACAGGGGCTGTGCTGCAGCCCTGTGTCCTTCCACACAGAGAGGGTGGATTCTTTCCCCTCTAACTGCCACATTGTTCCCCGAACCAAACCTATCTTCTCAGGCTTTGAAAGGGGAGGAGTGAATTTCACCTATACTTATCTCTACAGTGTAACAAGTAACCACTAGGGCAGGGGTTCTCAACCTTTTTCTTTCAGAGGCCCCCCCCAACATGCTATAAAAACCCCACGGCCCACCTGGTTTTCTGCATATAAGAGCCAGGGCCGGCATTAGGGGGTAGCAAGCAAGGCAATTGCCTGGGGCCCCCACGCCGCATGGGCCCCCCACAAAGCTACATTGCTCAGGCTTCAGCTTAAGCCCCAGGTGCGGGGCTCAAGTACCTGGGCTTCGGTGGGGCTTCAGCTTTCTGCCCTGGGCCCCAGTGAGTCTAATGCTGGCCCTGCTTGGAGGCCCCCTGAAACCTGCTCAAGGCCCCCTAGGGGGCCCCGATCCCCTGGTTGAGAACTACTGCACTAGGGAGCAGCACATAGTTAAATTATTTTATAGCAGAATTAAACACACAAGCCAGGTCACAGTCCCTCTTTGGACTAGATTTAAACAAGCAATATTAAAACATCAGAGGATTTTTTTCCTCGTGAAAAGGTGGTTTTATGATCAGTTTGATTTTTGTTTAATTATGCATATAGTTCTTTTGTCACCTGTGCCCTTTATGAAACAAAGGACTCCATGACTTTCAAGGAATACCTGAGAATAAATCATAATATAGAGTTATAGGAGACAGAGCTAATATTGTTGCCTGTTATATGTAAAAACAGGATTACTTTACAAATACTAACCTTGGGGTTAGGTTACGCTTCGGGCACTTCCCAGAAACAATTTCCTCTCCATATCTGTTCTGTCATTTTTTCATAACCTGAACAGTTTTTCCCTCCCATAATGTGTTATTTAGAGATGTCCTAAGAGGTACAAGCCCCCTAAGTGTTAATTAGTTTGTGTGGAAAATAAAAAAATAATAATAAAAAAAAGGATCAGCAAGTTTTGAGGAACTCTTGCTGCAAAATGCAACACTAATATGGATTTCCTTCCAGCTGTACCTCTGACTTATCGAGACTAGAGACATATCAGTAATAAGATGCCAGAGTCTTATACTTCCCTTTTTCCCACATTGCTGAAATATCAAGTGGTACTTCATTGCCCATTCAATAGGAATCAGCATGCCTATTAGAAAAATGGCACTTTCTGAAATGCAGTAGCATGTTCAAGTGGGTGGTGCTTCTAAAAATGGAAATTAATGATATGAGGGACATGAAGCATCCTCATTAAGTAGTGGTTTGAATTGATTAGTGTTTTCTTGTTTCAGTGTGCACTGTGGCTTCCTGGTCAGAGATCTCTGGGACATGTCTAATTATTTGTGCGATTTTATTTCTGTTGCCAAGTGTACAGAATCTTGGGTTGTCACACATAACCATAACAACATGCCATTTCCCCCACTACAGTATGTCTTGGTTTTGTGCATTTCACGCTAGGCCTATATGCAGGGGAAAGCAGTGGCCATTGACTCCCTACAAAGTAGAGGTCAGAGATTGCACTGCCAGGCCTTTACATGCTATAGGGAAAATTGTTGGGAATACAAAATTTTCCCAGAAGATAGGAAAACGAAGAGTGTTGCTAAGTCTCCACTGTTAACATTTGTGTCACTTTCCTGAGAGAGAGCAAGAATTTTAAGGAAGGATATTCCTTCCTTGTTTAATAAAATGCCTCAAAGCTTATACAATAGCTTATGCCAACGTTTCCCAAACTGTGTTCTGCGGAACACTGGTGTTCCGCACGATATGAATAGGTGTTCCATGAAAGACTCTTGCACTTGATTTTGTACTACTTTATACGCGCTTTCCAGTTAGAAATTGTTAGTTCAAGTTATTTTAAATTTCTATTTTTGCTTTGTTTTATAAAATGAAATATATTTGAGCATAAATAATGCAATTTTTTACTTGAAAACCAAATGACTACAAAATAATATTATAAGTGTTCCATAATAGGCTAAAAAGTGTTCCGTGGCCAAAAAAGTTTGGGAAAACGCTGGCTAATACTATAGCCAGCCTGAGGTCAGATCTCCAGCTGATGTAGAACAATGTAGTGCTACTGGAGTCAATGAAGATATGCCAGACAACACTAGCTGAGAATCTGGCTTTAAGAAAGGACATTGACAACATTTGGTGGCTGACCCAAGATGCTGTACTTCAAATATCTGTGTAATATTTGGAGTTTTATTAGTACAATAAAAACATGCAGCACTCCTGGTGCCCTTGGACAATCTTTTAAAAAATACACTACCCCAGTTCTCTTGATGAACATACGAAACACTAATTGATTTCCATCACAAGGTCCCACATCCTCAAAGGTATTTAGGTGGACAGCTCCCACTGAAATCACCTGAATACCTTTGACGATCTCAGCCACCATCCCCACCAGAGTCCTACATTATAGAGAGAAAGTAGCCTGCCTCAGTAATATATTTTTTGTCTCTCATGTATATACACACACGTTCAGCTTAGATTTTGAATGGAAACATTAAAGGACCCATATTTTCAGAAGTTGCTAGTGATTTTGCAATAGCAAAATACTTAAGCAACCCTTTTCTGAGAGCTGGACTTTTCAGTTAGTAGAGCATTGTCATACTGTAAACTGCCTTGTCACTAGACTGTAACTGGAAGGCAAGTAAAATATCAATATGTGGAGCTTGTGAATTTAATAATGCACACTACTATTACTGTACATTGTGGTTGACTGCCACTTTACAAGATCTCAGAGGACTTTGTTGGAGAGGCTGTAATAAAATGATCATTACTTTAAAATAATGTTCAACCAGTTCTCTAGCAACTGCCTGTGCTAGGAGAACTAGTCTGTTTTGGTTACCTATATCAAATATGTCATGTGTTTCAGTTTAACTGTGACATTTCTAACAAAACAAGTGTTCAACAGTGTTTCTTAGGAACCTGATCTCTTTTGTTTCCTCTACAATGCTTATTTTTGTCCATGGCTGGCCGCTCTACTAAGCAATGCAAAAGTCTAATCTAGGGCAGCATTGCTCTCCCTGTATGACTTAGCTGAGATCAATATTCATTAACACTAGTAATTCACCACACAATGAGGACAGTGCTCTAGAAAATATTAAAAGACACATGGGAAAGAAAAGGAAGGAATGCAGCCAGCTTGAAGGAAGCAGATCATGTTTGTAAAGCTGTAGGTAGACAGAGAGGGTCCATTTCTATGGGAATGCTGCTTACCGAATGTCTCCTCATTTCACCAGCATCTAAGGCTGGCGTTTTGTCAAATGTGAAATGTTGTTCTCCCAGATTCTGAGTAGAAAGAATCTTTGATGACGCACATGGAAGTTAGTGCTGGGGAAATCTGAACAAACATCAGAGTCTGGGTTTGGTTTGGACAAGTTATCAGCAATGAGCCGATGGGCAGGTTGGTGGGGCTCAGTAAGCCATTGCTCCTGTGCACCCACGGCAGGGTATATAAACTTTGCTCCTCCAGCCTGAGCCCCTTCTCATGCCCCGATTAGTAGTATATATTGGATCAGCAACTGAAGGGAACAGAGGAGCCTGCTGCAGTTACACGTGGCCAGAGCATGCACCAGGCTGAGTTGGGGATCCTCTGGATTAAGGCAACAAGCAGGATCCCACTCAGGAGTGGCTGAAAGTCATCCCCTGGTCACAACAGAGGAAGCCATGGCAGCAGTGGACAGCGCATGTAGTGGTAAGCAGCCCAGCAGCAGGGGCATACAGTAGACAGCGAGTGCAGGCATCTTCCCCCACCACAGGGATTTTTAGTTCGCCCCGGGGTTTGTGTGTGTGTGAGTAGTCCCCTTGGAGTGAAGAGGATGATTTGTGCCCTGGCCAACCTGTGCCCCCTGCCGGTGCAAGAGTGGCCCCTAGAGGACCCAAGGAGCTTACTGGACTAACAAACAGTAAAAAGAACAGGAGTACTTGTGGCACCTTAAAGACAAACAAATTTATTTGAGAATAAGCTTTCGTGGGCCCACGGAAGCTTATGCTCAAATAAATGTGTTAGTCTTTAAGGTGCCACAAGTACTCCTGTTCTTTTTGCGGATACAGACTAACACGGCTGCTACTCTGAAACCTGGACTAACAGTATGGGTCTTCCCAGAAGACAGACTGTAACAGATCAAACACCTTTTAGCCAACTCAGAGAGGGAATGTAGGGATAGGGTTAAAGGCAATTTGGAGAACTCCCCTTGTGTGGAGGGGCAGACTCTCTGTCAAGCACCCCCACAGGTAACAGCCTCAGTCTTCTACTACTACTACTATTTCACACGGATGGCTCTGCAGTGGGAGGCGAGAGGAAGCCTCCCCAGATCCCCATAAAGGTGAGTCAACTGCTTTCCTTCCTGGAGAAACAAAGGCATAGCTCAGTGTTGCTGTGGCTCCATACCCCAACCAAAAGTGGGGAAACTGAGGAAGTTAAGGAATACAACATAATATGTGATTCTTAGCCACTGCCTATGTAACAGAAAACCCTTTTCAGAAGGTGGCTATGGATATTGGGGCACACCTCAGTCAAGGGACTTTGATTTGCAGCTTGATGGACATGGGCCAGAGAAGGGAATCTGTCCCGGGGGAAGGAACATAGGGTTATCTCAAAGAGGGGAGATGGTTTCCTCATACATACACAGCCCAGGGGGAGAGACAACCCCAGAGAGGGCATGCCACGAATACCTTTCCCACCTGATACAAGTGTCAAGTTCAGGTACTCATTCCATAGGGGTTAAGTTAGCTGATGAACCAGAATAGGAAGTGGACTTTGAGGGAAGGTAGCCCCCACAGAAAAGAACAGGGTTGGGGATCCTAATGTGAGGAACAGTGAGGAAACAATCCCTTTTCCCCAGCCCCTTAAATCTCATGTGAGAGGAAGGCAGTGGGGTCCCAGCACTTGGCTGAGGACCAACTGTGGAGGGGTGGAGAACTGAGAGTAAAAGAAAAAAAAATCAGAGGATTTTAATTTTGTCAGCTAATTCACCTGACACTATTCAAATGCCCTGATGGGACACAAATAATTCTATTCAGCTCTGTTCAGGTTTTATGTTGAAACCATCACGATATCTTAATGCCCTATGGCATCTGTGCACCTAAAACCAAGGAAATTCTCCATGTACCTGGGCTTAACTTCTTGTTGAGACTTATTTTATAATTCAGCCTTTTGTCATTTCAACATGTTAAGATAGGTGCCCAATCCAGTTTTATTTGTGTTTCTCATACCAGCAAAATAGAAGAAACTGTACAGTTAGCATATCACTACTTTTAGCACAAAGATTAACCCACTGTACATTAATGACTGTCATCAATAGGTGTTGCTTCATTGACTTCAGCAGAACTATGGTGATGTATCGGAGCTGAGAATCATCCCCAAAGTATGTTTTTAATGCAATGCTTGGTCTTATATAAAATCCTATGGACCGGATGTTGCTGATGGAAGGGGTAAGGATATGGAGTGCTTAACTTATTATGCCTTATCCGTCCCTTACTTCTGGCATCACTCCTACTGCATAATCAAATGACAACACAGCCATAATTTGATGATGGTAATAAGGCATTAGCATAACAAAGGCAGTACATGATACTAGCACACTTATAAATCAGGAACCAGATTCAAGAAACAAATTACTAGAATGTACCTAATCTCTTTTGCTGATGGCTCGTCAAGATGAAGTTAATTGAAACAGCAAAAATTTCCAGACACTGGAAGAAAAAAAAAAAAAAAAAGACAAATATTCTAAAATGATAAGGACACTTATTGAGAATGACATGTTACCAATCTACAAGATCAAGAACATAACAACAAGAGTGGATGTCTGCAAGAAACACAGCTTCCTTGGGTTCATGGAGATTTGTACTGTTCCTCCTATAGGACTGATCCTCAGCTGTCATTAGTATGGTATACCTTACAATATTCATAGCCACCTTCTAAAAAGGTTTTTCTGTTACTTTGGCAGATGGCCAGCCACTTATTTTGGAATTTAAAATTCTCTCCCATTTGTGATGTGTTAACTGATTGAAAGACTTCTTCTGTTGTATTATACTGCAATCAGAACTGGGTAGAATTTTCAATCAGAACATTTTTCTGATGGAAAACACAATTTCTGAACAATTGAAATTTTCTGTTGGGAATACCAAAATGAAATATTTAGTTTTGGTCCAGTTTGATCCAAATTGAAACATTTTGTTTTGTTGAACTGACCTGAAATGGTTTATTTCAAGTCAGTTCAACATTAATCTGTATTTGCCTATTTGGTGCTTTGCCTCGTGGAAGACAACTTCAGTCCCCCACTCTCCTTTATGCAGGCAGGAAGTAAACTCAACAAGAGTCAGGCAGGCTGCCAGAGAACTGTCATTTAGATTTTCTTTGATGGAAAAATCTAAATTTTCCCATGAAAATTTTGATTTTGCATTCAAAGGGCATTTTCCCTTAGAAACATTTTTCTAATGGAAAACCTCTAGCTTGCTTAAGTTTCTTTCCTTAGAATTTTATGCTACATTGTACTAGAAGTGTATTTTTTCCTATCATTCTGTGGCCATCCCCATGAAACCATTATACACCACAGCATCTATTTCTTCATGTAACAATTTTTTTAAACCCCTTCAAAACAAATCACCTATTTTGCTGAGATCTTTCCTTGCCAGATTTAATATGCTAGTTGATTCCTGTAAGGTAACTGCATTTCTCTGTGCATATTAAAATAATAATCTATTCATTTCAAAGTAATCTGTTGATAATTTAATAATACAATCTCCATAATTGTATTCTGATTGATTATGCTTTGTTGATTGGTCATATCATTTAGCAGGGAGGATTAATTGGGAAATTTTAAATAGGCACTATGAGCCAAAAAATATTGTTGCTACAAATTTACCCCAGTGTAACTGTTTTGAAATCTTTAGAGGAGTTATGCCAGATTTGCATTAGTGAAATTGAGACCAGGACTGGTATATTTAAAAAAAAGGAATTTAAAGTTTTTGATCATTGTTAGGTTATCTTTCAAGTATAGTATTTAAATCCAAAAGAATAAATAAAATCAAGTCATACTAGTTTCTCACTGCTAAGACCTGGGTTTGCCTCTGGCTTTGCTATTCTCCGATGCAAATATTTACTACCTTCAGTCTAGCCAGGAATACATTTCAGTATAGTCAGCACTATAGTCAAGGGAGAGCATTTTATAAAGAAACACGAATTTTGCCAAAATTTTCAAATTTAGCTGCCTATAGTCTGGCTTCTAAGTCCACATATAGTCACCAGGTTTTCATTAAGTACTGAGAATCTGCAATTTCCACTGACTTTACTGAGATGCCACTATAGTTCTGACTGACGCTAATCTTAAAGCTACCAAATTTAGATGTGGTGCCCTTAGTGTTTTATTAGGCTATGTTTTTTCTTCTGGCCTGAACAAAACAGGCCAGATACATATTACTCTGGCAGCTGTTCTTACAAAAAGGCATTGCATATGTTTGGCGGGTGCTACACAACTTACACTGAGCTATTACATAATGTGGTAATATATCTATATCAGTCCGCAGGAGGTAAAAGTCAGATGCACTAACTGTCTTAGTTTGCATGAGGAAGCACTAAAGCAAATTTAAATTACATTAAACTAGTCTTGAGCATATTTTAAATAGCACACAAAAAATAGCTTTAGTTACAATTAAGTCAGAACTGCTTAATGCAAAACAAATAAAATGCACTCTTTCAACTCCGAATTATACAGTTCACAATTGCACACACTCCACTGAGCTTAGCATGAGTCCACAAGACTGTTAAGGTTCTGGAATGCAAATATCAGAACCAAAGTCTCAGCGAACAGAAAATCAGCAGAGCTCCACTGACATCTGAAGATGTGGCCCCAACTATACTTTTGAATGCTAGAGGAACATGAATACAACTTGGTCTAACAACGAACAATTTAGATTAAACAGAGTTTAACTGCTGACTCAACAGATGGTCCTATTAAAGTGAATTGTAGTGAAATATTTTAAACATAAATAGTAATTCAATGGTAGTTACACATGTAGCTATACCAAGTAGCTATACTAATCATAAATGAAATGAAAAATCCACACATACTGGGAAGTCCACATAGGATAGATATTAACTGGCATGTGTATCCACCACTGGGGGAGGTGGGATGATTGGCACTTAGGGGGTCTGTGTATTTATCATAAGGATTTACATACAGATAGCAGATATGCAACTTAGTGAAAAGATTTGACAGTACTCAGAGAAGGATCTTTAAATGACCACACTATGTTACTCTCATTCTCAAAAATGGCACCATCTCCTTTCTATTAGATGACTGAATTACTAATGATTTTTTTCAGTTGACAAATAATGGAGTATATCACAGTCAGATGGCTACAGAACTAGCAGTTTAACATCTCACAAGACCTTGACTACAGCAGAGAAATAATTCTTAGCAAATACTTTATTAGAAGAACTCGTTCTGTTCTTGAATTGTCCAAACATAGATGACAACTTTCTCAAAGCTGTTTGTTATATTACATTTTTTTGCTGTACTACTTAAAAATATATATATATAGTTGGTTCCTGGTTCTGTTGAAGTTAGAGTCTGGTGAACAGGGTATTCACCGAGGATGTGGGGTTTGAGTCCTGATCTGAATCAAAGCAAGAACTTGAGCCTGGGATGCCCACATCACCGATGAGTGAACTAACCTCTTGGCCATCTGGGGGACACCTGTGCATATTTTGACCAGAAATTCTATCCTGGAACACTAGCTCATCAAAACTAACATGTTCCTTAAAAAAGTAAAAAAAACCACATATGGAACTAAGGTACAGAGAGTGAAAGATTAAGTGACTTCCCCAGGGCCACCCAGAAAGTATCTGGTGTAAATTGAACCCAGGTCCCAGGCGGAAGCCTAACCCCTAGGCAATCCTTCCTCACTATGAGATGGCACATCCTGTAAAAAAGAATGAGACCATAACAGTTAATTAGAACTGTGCAAAAAGTATCAGCTTCATGTGCTAACACTGAGCCTCATGTATATTTTGAAAGAATTCATACGTGTGTCCAGTAAATTTTGCTTTCTGTTCTCTTCCATTTCTTGTTGAGTTACAATAAACTGCCACAAACAGCTTTTTCCCCATTCCATGTTTGGTTGGTAGCTAGGTACCATACGCTGGTATAGTTAATGCTCTGTTCTTTGATTACACTGCTCTACAGCCAAAATGCTTCTGAAATAAATGTAGTCAAACTTTACTAATTCTGGGTCACTGAGAACAAAAATGATGCTTAAAATTGTTGATTGGCTCTAGTTTTCAAGATATGCTATTGAGTCAGTATATACGACCCTTGACTTGGGAATGGCGGAGGATAAGTGAGTTATAAAGGGAAGGGATCTCAATTTAAACCAGAAATGACTAAAATACATCTTTGAGAGGATCTATGAATAAATCTATGACTGGATTTGGACAGTACTTGCTTTTTAGGAAAAACAATGAATGATGCAATCTGAAGCTGGCATTGCGTCATACATGATATGAATTGCATCATGTTATTCCTAGAAGTCATGGATGATGCAATCATAACGAAGCTTACATCACTCTGCTGAACAAATTGCCCTATATCAGCTCTAGAAATCATACAGTGTCGTGCTCTCTTATTTGTCAGTGTTTGATTTTGCAAAGGGACACATTTCTGTTTAGCCAAAGTGAGCAGAGATGCCTCGTACTTGTGTGAACAGTGCAGATAACTTCTGCTATGTTTGTGGTGAAGTGACTTTTGCATCACAAAAGCGCAGTATAACCACTATGGTTAAGAAAGCCTATCACCTTTATTTTGGCTGCAAAATTGGAGATCAGGACAAGAGGTGGGCCCCACACATATGCTGCAACACTTGTGCAACAAATCTTCGCCAGTGGTGGAACAGGAAAAGGAAATCTATGCCTTTTGCAGTGCCAATGATTTGGAGAGAGCCAACAGATCATACCAGCAATTGTTACTTCTGCATGGTGCCTCCAGTTGGGAAAGGTGTGTCAAAGAAGAAAAAAAGTGGACTGTGCATTATCCAAACATTCCATCAGCTATACGCCCAGTATCCCACGGAGAAGGACTGCCGGTTCCTGATGCACCAGAATCATTCTCACTTGAGTCAGACGAGGAAGAGGAAGAGGATGAAACTTCTGGTCCAGAACCATCAATGTCACAGGACCCACATTTTCTCCCATCCTCCTCCTCTGAACCTCACCTCATAACACAAAGTGAACTGAATGACCTTGTCAGAGATTTGGAACTACCCAAGAGTAAGGCAGAGATGTTGGGCTCCAGACTACAGCAGTGGAATCTCCTGGCAGGTGATGTTAGGGTTTCCAAGTTCCGTGACCGTCAAAAGGATCTTGTCCTATTCTTCTTCATGGAAGGTCATCTTGTAGCCTGCAACAACATCGATGGTGTGATGGCAGCCCTCAACATCGTTCACGATCCAGATGAGTGGAGACTGTTCATTGAGTCATCGAAGACGAGTCTTAAAGCTGTTTTACTGCGTAATGGCAATGTTTTGCCATCAATTCCAGTTGGTCATGCAGTCCATATGAAGGAAACCTATGACAACATGAAACAACTTTTGAGGTGCATAAACTATGACCAACATCAGTGGCAGCTTTGTGGTGATTTGAAGGTTGTTGCTCTCTTGCTTGGTCTGCAGACTGGATACACAAAGTACTGCTGTTTTCTCTGCGAATGGGATAGTCGTGCAAGAGATTCCCACTACATCAAGAAAGATTGGCCATTCCGACAGTCATTGGAGCCTGGGAGGAAAAGTGTTCAGCATCCACCACTTGTTGAATCAAGGAAGATTTTGTTACCACCCTTACACATCAAGCTGGGTCTGATGAAGAACTTTGTCAAGGCCATTGACAAAACACAAGCAGCTTTCAAGTACCTCCGTGGAAAATTTCCAAGGTTAAGTGAAGCTAAGATAAAGGAAGGTGTCTTTGTTGGTCCTCAGATTCGTGTACTTCTTCGAGATGATGCATTTGACCATGCATTGCGTGGCAAGGAAAAGACGGCATGGAAAGCCTTCCAGTTAGTGGCAATAAATTTTCTCGGAAACAACAAGGCAGACAACTACAGGCTGTTGGTGGAAAACCTCCTCAAGGCATACAAAAGCCTTGGTTGCAACATGTCACTAAAGATACATTTTTTGCACTCTCATCTAGATTTTTTTCTACCAAACTGCGGAGCAATGAGCGATGAGCATGGCGAGCGATTTCACCAGGACATTGCAACAATGGAGAAACGTTATCAGGGCAAATGGAGCCCATCAATGCTTGCAGACTATTGCTGGACAGTGACAAGAGATGCTCCATTTAATGAATACAAGAGACAAGCCAAGAAGCGCCGAGTAGACACTGAATAGGACTAAACTATGTACAGAATAGTTTTTTGCCTTTTGTTTCATAATAAATTTTATTTATATAACCCTTTTGCTGATTTTTAAAGTGTTACATAAACAGGACAGGTGAAATATTATCATGTAAAGCAACCATAAACACATGAAAAGGCCTAGGTTTACAATTTATGATTAAAACTCTATCTATACAATATACATAGACATAAAATGTAAAAACGTAAATATCTTAGAAACAGTAGCCAATCAGCTGTTTTAATTGTCATATTTGAATTCAGCACATCAAAATACATAATAAATAGCACATTTTATCTCTGAAGCAGACGACTTCTCAAAAATTGTAGACCAGTGTTATACACTGTGCATCTTGAATATACATGCAAAAGTTTACACCAGCCATATATTTTAAATAATGTTAAAAAAAGACTAATGGTCTTGAGGCCTATAAATATAATATGGTCAAGATAAAGACGCCATTATAGTAAATCAAATGGATAGAGGGTCAACCATAGTGGGCTAACCACATTGTGCTTTTTTGAAAACTTTTAATACACGGAATTAATCTTTTGGTTTTGGTCTACTACTGTAAGAAAGAACTGCCAGACCAAAGAGTTGCTTAAGCATGGCAGTGAGCTCAGGCAGTTAAAGACTCTGTTGTTCAGTCATCATGACAGAGGGCTGGTCTACACTGGGGGGGGGGGGATCGATCTAAGATATGCAACTTCAGCTAAGCGAATAGCGTAGCTGAAGTCGAAGTATCTTAGATCAAATTACCTAAGGTCCACACAGCACGTGATCGACTGCCACAGCTCCCCCTTCAACTGCACTACCACCGCTCGCTCTAGTGGAGTTCTGGAGTCGACGGTGAGCGCGTTCGGGGATCGATATATCGCGTCTTAACGAGACGCGATATATCGATCCTGGAAAAATTGATTGCTACCCGCCGTATCGGCGGGTAGTGAAAACATACCCAAAGAAGCAAAAAAACCACCAGCAGCAAAGCTAATATTTCATCTGTCTGGTGCTGATCTGCAAACCTTACTCACACAGATAATTCTTACTAGTGCAAGTATTCCCACTGGCTTCCGTAGGACTTCAATTGGAATCCTTGTGAAAGAGTTACTGTTCCTCAACTTTCATAGACAGAGGGACAATGAATGATTTGCATTAAAACCTGGTCCAGACATAAGCCCTAATAGGTCACGCATGTGGCTCAAATGGAATTATATTTTTACCATTAAATTATGTTAGCCATAATTATTTTGGGATCTATCAAGGCAAATGTAGAGCATTTCCAGTGTGAACTCCATTGAAGTCAATTGTGTCACTGAGATCTGGACCTGGCCCAGTATGTGGTTATCAGCAATTACCTATGTACATTGTAGAGTTGCTCTTGCAGTCATTCCACACTCAAAGCTCCCACTGATTTCAGCAGGAGTTTTACGTAATGGAGGTTTTCACCATTAGGCCCCTGAGGTTAATATTTATCATTCAAACTACAACAAGCAAGGGGTCACTTGCTTTTGCTTTGAAATATTTAATTGTCAATATGTTATTTCCACAGTTATGTAAGCAGCAAAGAAAAATCTATTTTGTTGAGGGATTTTGTTTTAACGGTTGTATTACAGTTCAAAAGCTCTCCACATCAAAACATGAAAGTTTGAATGACTAGTTAAGGAATGGAAGGCATCAATGGCTGATTGGCTGGAATTTCTGTGCTTGGTGAGATTTCAATATGGGTAAATGAGACTATATCTCTTACTGTGAAGGAGGCTATTTGTACCACAACATTAGTCTTGTTTCTGTTTTTGTCCCTCTGGCACTATGATTAACTAAAGACTTTAGTTTAATATTTTCAGCATTCCAAGCACATTAATCGGTTTGAAAAGTTGGTGCATTCATTCACTGTGACAGCTCTGCCTTGCTGATCTCTAAGCAAGTGTCACCAAGGTAACATGCAAGAGAAACTAAAGTTTGCAAAAAAAATGTGAATTATATTCAACTTGCTGCAAAAAGATATAGAATGACAGCTATTGCAAAGTGCCAAATGCTCCCCCAGTCTGCTGTGTGGCACTGGACAAACCACGCAAAAGGTGTCTGTCAGGTTCGGGGGGAGGAATCAAGGAACAGACATGTTGTATGACATTCCACTCCCCATGCCCACCATGACAGATACCATGTAGAAAATGGAGATTAACTAATACTATTCAGAGTACCATTAACTCCCTTTCTGTCTCTGAAGTTAATGTGAACAGAACTACTGATGATTCTATCTTGAGTTTTATATGGTGTTCACCAAAATATCTGGGAGAGGGAGGGCACTGAAAGGAGCACGGAGAGACAGCCTTCTAAGCAATTGTTCAGGTATCTGAAACATTTGGCCTTGTGCCTGAAGATCTGTGTCCTACACTCTTCAGGAAGTGCCTCCTGGCCCCTATCTATTGGCGTATGGCACAGAGCAGGAATCTTTCCTACCTTAACTCCCTAATGTAGCAGAGTTTCTCTCACTGACAAGAGAGTTCTGTTTACATTGCAAAAAAAACAAAACAAAACAAAACCCGTTTGCCTGATTTTGCAAAAGTGATTGATCCAAGCTTATTTGGCCAGCAGCTTGCAGACACCGCATTTCCTCCAGCAGAGTTTCACCCGATTTCACTCAGGGTATGTCTACGCTGCAGCTGGGCGCATGCTGCCAGCCTGGGTAGACAGATACATGCTAGTCATGCTCAAACTAGCATGATAAAAATAGTAGAGTAGCCAGGGGCAGCACAAGTGGCAATTGGAGCTAGCCACCTGAGTGCATACCCTGGGTGGGATCTGGGTGGCTTGCCTGAGCCACCATCCACGCTACCCTTGGCTATACTGCTATTTTTAGCACGCTAGCTCCTGCAGAGTTAGTGCACATCCGTCTACCCACACTGGAAAGTGCACTCCCAGCTGCTATGTTCACACACCCTCAGTGAGTTGTTAAATGTGTTCAGGGAGTGGATCCAGCTTCCTGCAAGTTGGGGCTTTTTCCTTCATGGCCAGTGAGGAGGCTTTGGATGTACATAAAGAATATTTTCTAAAGCTCATTTTGTGACGGGAAGGTGTCAGCCACTGTATAGAGGCTGCGCCTTCCCCCTGAGACCCACAGCAGTTTTGGACCTCCAGTGTGCCCTCTTCCCTGTGCCTTGTAAGTTAGGGGTTGGAACTACTGGAGCCAGCACTAGGGAGCAAAGAGATTTCCCTGCTGTGCAGATAGAGCCAATCATGGGACAACACTAGGGAACTGGGGATAAGGGAATCTTAGGACTCAGTAAACCCTGCCTTTCACATTCTTCAACCCAAACATGCTTTCCAACTTCCCCTCTCCACTCCCTCCCACAATCCCTCTGTTGCCAGCCTCCCTTTTCCTGCCCCCATCCTCCCTCATTAGTGTCCCCTTTCAATGATTTCATCCCCCCTATAATCTGTTAAAACCCAGTGATAATGACATGCACCAGCTATAAATCTTACTCTTCTTGTATGCTGTACCCTCTCACCTTAATCCTTGTCTGTCTTATCTATTTGTGGGAAGGACTGTCTCTTCTAAGGTGTTTGTACAGTCACTGGCACAATGGTAAGGCTCCTGCTCAGGAAGTTGTCTCTGCACATCAGCCTCATCAATTACATTCCAATGTCACTGAGAAAGTGGGTTAAACATTTGATTCTCAAAAGCATCCTTGATAGCATAGCTGTCTGTGCTCTACCAGGAGAATTAAAGACACCCTCCCCCAGAAGAACATGTGTGAGAGGGCTAGGGATACACCCATGACCTCATTGTACACATGTGTCAAGTAGCATTGCCTGGATTCATTGTAGGAATGTAGGCAACCATTGTTCTGCAGCTGTTATAACTAACACTGGCAAGTGTGTTTACCCTGCAGTGCTCTGGAGTCATTATACCTACTCCTGGCTTCTGCTTGTCTAATGCCATAACACCAAGGTTGGGTGAGTCCACCTTCTCCTCATCCTCTTTCCCTCACAAGAGTAAGGGTTGCAGGATCTAGAACTTCAAATTGAAGCTTCCCAGTGGCAGACTTGTTGTCTATAAATAGTCTTCCATCTTGGTACTTATATGACCCCTATCTCTATGACCCCTTACTGGTCTGGGTGAACTAGGGTGACCAGATGTCCCGTTTTTAAAGGGACAGTCCCATTTTTGGGGACTTTTTCTTATATAGCTATTACCCCCCACCCCCTGTCCCATTTTTTCACAGTTGCTATCTAGTCACCCTCCTCTCTCAATAGCTTTCTTCCATGCCCATGAACTATAGGAAAGGACGGTACATCTAGCAGAGTCCCATCACCATATAACAGGTCAGTCAAGGATAGTGAGAAAGTCTCTTGTAGGTTAGAAAACAAAGTAACCTGGGGAATTTAAAAAGAAAAAAAATCCCTGCAAATTACTTACAATAACTCATTTATTACCAGATTATTTGCACAGGTAACTAGTGAAGAAGAGCAACAACTAATCTATTTTGAGGCACTGGAGGCCAGCTAATAAAGCTTGGTTCTTATCTCTCGGATTTGTCACTGAGGATCATGGCAGAATGGTTAGATAGTTAACACTTTTCTCCCCTCCCCCCGAATAACTGTGCTGCACTGTGGATAGAGTACTAGCGTTATTCCTGGTGAATTCCTGTCATCAATGGCTGAACTCTAAGCATGACTTGTGCACTCAGTTATTTAGTTAAGAATGCAGTTATTGTCCCTGGAGTAAAATCACTTGACTTAAATATCTCATTCAACAGAAATAAAGAAGCATGTAAACACATGGGGCCAGAGCCCAAGTCGGCATTGGTCTGTTGACATCAATGGAAGCTGCACTGATTTACTTCTGCTGAAGATCTAGCCCAGGAGATGTGTCTGTTTACTAAATATGATAGTTTTACCATAATAACTAAATCCATTCAAGCTACAGCCTTCGTTTTTAGAATAATTGAGAGAGTACTGCTACTTGTTATACTAAAAAGGGACAGTAATTAATTCTCCTGTGCTTGACAATTAGGGTCTGACAACTTTAATTCCTGTTGCATGTTTAAGAAACAAAAGATTGAGTGATGCACATCAGTTACCCCCATCACAAATCTTAACAAGTGTGTCTCTTCTGTTCTTATGTTATTATTCTACCTATTATTTCATTTGCCATTTCATTGTGTCATAAGGAAAACATAATTAAGGGTTTGGCTACATAAGGACACTAAAGAAAATTAATTAAAGGTGCAAATTTGAAGTGGATTAGTTAAAACACATGAAATGTTTGGGTGTACACTCTTATTCAGAATTAGGCCAGGTCTATACTACAGACCTATATCGCTATAGCTACATATTTCAGGGGTGTGGATTTTTCCCACCCCTGAGCGACATAGTTCTACTGATCTAACCCTCCATGCAGACAACACTATGTTGATGGGAGAGCTTCTTCTGTTGACATAGTTACCACCTCTTGGGGAGGTGGATTAACTACACCAACGGGAGAAGCTGCACCACCGTAGCACTGTATGTGAAGACAAGCTCTTAGTGGCCTTAATTTAATTTAGATTCACTTTGGAAGTGTATTAAACCAAATCAGATTAAGGCCACTTTCTATCTCGAATGATGGTCTTTAATGTGGGTTTTAATGTGGATTAACTAATCCACTTCAAATTCACACCTTTGGTTAATTTGTATTAATTTTCCTGAATGTTTCCTAGGGCTCATCTATATGGAGGTAGTCAGAACAGATAGTCTCAGCTCTGATTTTTGGGGCCAAGGAACCAAATATTAAGATTACCTCACTCTTAGGCTTTGTCTACACTACCAGCTAGCGGCGTGATTCCCCTGCTTGCATACACTTAGTCGCACGCTCTCGCATTGAGCTGTCACAAGTATAAATAGCAGCGTAGCCAGAGCAGCACAGATGGCATATCTGCTGCTGCTGCTGAGTGCAAACCTGCCTGAAACCAATCGGTAGGTATCCCGCATGGATTAGCCAGGCCTCCTCCGCCGCTACCCAGGCTACTGCAGCTCTACTGCTATTTATACTTGAGGTAGCACAAGTGTGTGTACGCAAGCAGGGGAATCGCACCTTTAGCTCCTAGTGCAGACGTAGCCTCAGGATGCAGTTTACTCTTTCCCTTATAATCTGTCCAGCAATTAGGGGATGGTGACAAGGCTCCCACTCCCTACCCACCTTTACCCTCTCCCCATCCACTCGCTCTCAAGAAAGAGTATCAAGTGAACAGCTTAAGCCTCAATCTGATCAGAATGGCTGAGGAGGAGAGGAAGTACAGGGCAGTCTTATCCTTCTTATGTCCTTTGCATGATCAAGAAAGAGCTAGGGTCAGTCTAGCCCTCTGTGAATGACTTTAGGTACTTTTTAAAACTCCACCCCTAGTGACATCGGAGCACAAGTCTGATTGAGTTTGGATGAGACTGATGCTCCTAAATCACTTAGAATTTAAAGGCAATGCTTTTGAAAACCTCAAAACACCCATATCACAATTTAAACCTAAAGTACCATTCATTTTTCCTGTCAGGGTTTCTATAACTGGTTTTTTTTATTGAATTCTGCAGCTCACAATAACAGTGTAAAAGTTGTATCTAACCTGAACTAATGAATCATAAATCATCTAAAGCATGCAAACTTAGTTCTGAAAAAAAGAAAATCAATAGCAATTCAGTGAGTTTCCAGAGTATATTTTTCTGCATGATGTGCTTGGGATCTCATTTCCAGAAAATGTGAGTCTTTCCAAGAATTAAAATTCTCCTTTTTGTGTGTTGAGGGAGGGGAGGGTTGTTTATTTGGTTGGGGGTTTTTTTGGTTTTGTTTTACCAAATGAAGTGTAAAGCAGTAATCAAGTGGAAAAACAGCCCTATGAAATGGAAGCTCATTATTTCCCTTTTAAAATTTGACATACATATTTCAAAAAATGTATCCTCTCCCGATGCCCTGCTGGTACTTGTTAATAGAGCTGCATCCGAATTATTAACACACCTTTGAGATATTCAAAAAAAAGAATGGCAAACTATCAAGATATCTTAAGCTTAATGAGAGACATTACTACAAATAATGTTAATTTGATATCATTTTTCCCCAACTCGCTGTGGAACAGGAGAGCTGAAAAATTATGTAGGGAATATTGAAACCTAAATCCTGAAGTGTATGAGAGACTGCTTTTCCAGTCTTATTTTTCTTTAAAAATATAATCTGACTCTTAGCAACATTTTCTATTTCTTTCATTTGCATTATGCTTCTAACTATAAATGTCACAAAGAATACATGTATGTAGCTTCTCATTAGAGGTTCTCTTGTAATCTCTCTCTCTGGGGATGAACATTAACTTTGCTAAATGGAAATGGAGTAATACATATCATTTAATCTTCAGTGACTATCCCAACAGAACCCAAACCCATGGATGACCTATGATTACTGCAATGTGACTGCAAAATGTTCTGAAGATGTTTGTAAACAAATTAAAGCATTAAACTGTCCTTATGAATCTAGCTGTCCTTTCCCTGAGTTTTTTTTCCCCAATGGAGGGAGAGGGGAAACAGAGTCACAAGAAGATGATTGTGTGCTTGATCCTGCTTCTGTTGAAGCCCAGGTGAGTTATCATTGGCTTCACTGGGAACAGGATTCAGCACTAGAACCACAGGGAGATCATTTGCTCAAAGCCATAGAGAGCCAGACCCTGGTGAGCAGTTATTAGCATGGGACCTGGTTTATGACCTTTAATGAATGGCTGTTCCAAGATGTAAGGTGACCCCTCATCTTCCTTGTGTTCCCTACCTACATTGAAAGTCACCCTGTGCAGAGGGCCAGCGCACAGCATTTTCATTACCCCATTTTGAGAGTTTCAGTAGGACTTAGCTCCTTCATAGACTCTCTGCACAGGGGTGAATTTCACCCACCACACATTATGTTCTTATGTATGTTGTTCAGGCATGTTTGGACCAGTGTTTCCCAAATTTCTGTGAGCTGAGTTCCTTTTCAGGAAAATGAAACCAACTGCTCTCCTACCCAAAACCCCCATGCCACCAAAACTGTCCCCCCATTCCTGTAACCTCACCATGTGTCATTAAAGACCTACACATCTTCCATGCCCTCATCCCTCCTACACACTCTCTCTGTGGGAAATGTTGATAAAGATAAGATCCTTCCTCTCATTTCTTACGCCTTTCATGGGCAGTGAAATAGCTAACGACAACAATATTGATATTTAAAGTACCATCTGAGTTGAAACCATTGAAATGATTGGGTCAGTTAAAGTCTCAAGAGATATTCTTCCAGGCTCTCTGCAAACTCAGGTAGACATGTCTTCATCTGTTACATTTACTTCACATTTTAAAAATGTTGAGACACACCGATTTAAGACAGCATAAACCTCAGTTTTTGGGTGCCCAACCTGAAATTTTTTAAGAAGGACATGGTTTTCAGAGGGCAAGTGCCTGTTTAAATTAGACTTGTTTAAAGGTGTCTGAATCTGGGCATCAGAAATCACTTGTTACTTGTTCAACAGTAAGCTAGTCTCAACTTTAACTACAATAGTGTTGCTGTCCTGCCTTGATGAAAAGACAAAATAAAGGCCACATTCTCCATTTGGCTGCATGAGGGAATCAAAATGAAGTCAATGGAAACTGCATATTAATTGAAGGGCATAATTTGTCCTTAAATCAGAGATTCCATCCTTATATTTCCATACCTGTAGATGCTCCTATTTGGTATGGCAAACAGTATCTTTTAGCAGGATATTAACATTCACTCAACTTCAAAGTGTGTATATATAGAAGCTTTCCCTGCCTTTTCCTGACACCCTACACTCTAGCTCAACAATATCCCCTGACAGTAGCATCAGTTTGATTACATTTATATTTCAAATAATGTATTGAGTAAGGATAATGGCATAGTTATCATTCATCTAAATTCTAACCGAGACACATTACGTTTTCCTTTATAAATGCCTGTTGGAAATCTGACTTCATTGGCTACTTATAGGAAAAGAATGTACAATGTAGTTAAACCTAAACCTATACAATTTTCCACCATAAGAGAGTTTAGACAGTGGTCACTGAGCACAATGTGCATTCTATCTTATGTATTTAGTACTTGTAATATACTGAGTGACTCAATACTCTAAGGAATTGTACTTGATTAAAATGGCATATTTTGACAAAATACAGTAGACTGAATCATTAGAGATGTATGTAAAGATGGTAATATGCAGCCGAGGACTCTGGCTTGTTCTCCCCTATGAAACTGCAAGTTTACATTTCAGGGCAATGTTTCTCATTCAGCAAGTTGATCTAATACTCCACTTCATTTAAACTACATTTATCAATGTCTCCATTTTGCTATAACTGGGAAATTGACTTATTTTGGTACATCCCATAATAGCTGATTAACCTTCCTAGATCTTAAGAAGTAGTCTTCTATGTGATTTCCCAAGCTGCTGGGCGTTCGCTGGTCTGTAGTAATGATTTTTGCCCTGCCTGCATTTTAAGTTAGGCAAGCTGCCATGCATGCAATTCTATTTTCTTTTCTTTTTTTCCCTTCTCTATTTGCACAAATAACATAGGATAGGCCTAAGCACAAATGTTGTTCTCTTAAAAGAGGGGGATATAGTTCAAAGGTAGGAACGGAACCTGAAATTTCTATTTTGAGAAGTGGGTATGTGATTGAGGAACTCCTGAATTCTAATCTAGCTTCTTGGGCAAACCTGGGTGTCTAAATTTAGGAACTTAAATTTAAATTCCAATTCTCTCCTCACTCACTCATTCTCTCTCTCTCTCTCTCTCTGTGATATTTTGGAAAGTTTTCTAGTCTGTGATTCTGTTTTCCATCTATAAAATGGGATAATATTTATAGAGCAGGAAATGATTTTTCTCATCTCATGAGAATTTTCAAGGTTTTGTTCCCATCCTGAATTAGGACAAAAAGTTGAATTCTCAAATGTTCACAAATTGATAATCCTGAAAGAAAATCCAGATTGGGTCAATTGAAACATTTCATTTGGATTTTGACCTTTTAAACCTATTTTTTAAAGTATAAACTGACCAAAATAGCCAAGCAATAAGTCATTTCAAACTGAAAAAGGAAACTTTGGTTTGATCATTTCAAAACTTTTGTCAGAACTTTTTCAATCAGAAATTTATCAGAACTGGCCCTTTCCTGCAAACAGTTGTGGTTTTAACATGAACATGTTCAACACATTGTTTCTGATGAAAAACTATTTGTAGGAAAATTCCTGAACATCTCTAAATATGCACCTAACAGAGGTATTAGCATTAACTACTTAATATTTGTACAGTGCTCTGAAAATATAAAGTGCTATAAAATGCTAAGCATTGGAGATAGGAATGGATGAAAATGCAGCAGTAGAAGAAGATGATGGGTGTAAAGAAAGGAGCAGTAGATAACTTCTCAGTTACAATGTTATACTCTTATTAATGCTAAGTAAGCACCTGTTCTGGCTAGTATTCTTGCCTCCATTTATGTAAGCAAATGAATTCCATGCATTTGTAGAGTAATCCGGAATGACTGGGATGATGCTGTCTTCACTAGAGTTTTAAGATGGGCATTGAGAGACAATTCAGGAAAATGTCACATGGTGGTGTTAAACTATGTCCCCTGAGTGTAAGTTGCACCCTACACAATGTTAAAAGAAAAAATAGAATCCACATACTCTGGGTGAAATGCACCAAGGTAGCTGTGGTGGGTGTATCAGTCTGTGACCTGCCTTCAGAATCCAGTAGAGACCATTCACTCACAGCCAGAAGATTATTAGGAGAGGAGAGATCTGATTATTTTGGCCATAAATGGTTTAATGAGGTGTCTTCTCAATATGACAGATACATGTATCAACCTTCTCTTCTGTTAGTTATCCAGGTTGCCTCTGGGAACTGCCACAGTGGGAGAGGACCCCAACACAGACTCTGAGCCAGAACAAAGTCAGACCAGAAGCTAGCCTCTAAGGCTGATAAGGCAATGGATTCCAGTATGCACTGATACAAAATACGTAATTCACTTTAATTTCTGTACTTGGAACTTGCAAACTCTCCTTTGCCAATGATGCTCAGAATCTTGAGAAGATATTTTATTCCTTTTGATACTTTAAAATATTTTTTCCAGGTGAAATATTGTGTGTTGGGTAATAAACTTATCCAGCTGGGAATGAATGGGAAATAAGATCAGCCACCTGATATCAATAGCACAAGATTAATGAACGGTAAGGATTCATATCCAGTTTGAATGACCAGGCAACAGCTGGTAAGCTGATGCATTGTACCATTTTTCTGTAAACATCTAAAAATCTGCCTAAAACAAGTCTGACATTGCAAATGCTTTCTCTAGCTAATTTGTAATATTAAAAGTTCTTTTTGTGATCTTGCAAGGTACTAAGCATTTTCTGGGAGGTTTGAAGCATCCTAGGCTCCCAGGGCAATTCCAGGAGGTGTTCATCACTTACCAGCATTAAATACTGTAACAGTTCCAGATGTAGAACAGTAGGTGTGAGGAATGTTTCACTCTGTTAACCTCAATTTTAAAATGAAATAAGAAAATATTATCTCGCTGATTCAGGAGAGCCTTTTTATTGCGGACAGTGTTTATGCATGTGTTTAACTTTAAACATGTGCTTAATATATGTAACAGTTCAGGGCAACTGTGCGCTGTATCCCTTCTCTTCGGTCCATCAAGGGCACTCTTCTGGCTTTCCATCCTCACCTCTCTTGGGTGGAGACACACCTCTCTCTCATAGAATCATAGAATCAAGAGGTCATCTAGTCCAACGCCCTGCTCAAAGCAGGACCAACACCAACTAAATCATCCCAGCCAGGGCTTTGTTAAGCTGGGCCTTAAAAACCTCCAAGGGTGGAGATTCCACCCCTCCCTAGGTAACCCATCCCAGTGCTTCCCCAACCTCCTAGTGAAATAGTATTTCCTAATATCCAACCTAGACCTCTCCCACTGCAACTTGAGACCATTGCTCCTTGTTATGTCATCTGCCACCACTGAGAACAGCCGAGCTCCATCCTCCTTGGAACCCCCTTTCACATAGTTGAAGGCTGCTATCAAATCCCTCCCCCTCACTCTTCTCTTCTGCAGACTAAACAAGCCCAGTTCCCTCAGCCTCTCCTCTTAAGTCATGTGCTCCAGCCCCCATATCATTTTCACTGCCCTCCGCTGGACTCTCTCTAATCTGTCCACATCCTTTCTGTTGTGGGGGAGCCCAGAACTGGACTCAATACTCCAGGTGTGGCCCCACCAGTGTTGAATAGAGGGGAATAATCACTTCCCTTGATCTGCTGGCAATGCTCCTACAAATGAAAACCAATATTCTTCTTGGCAACAAGGGCACACTGCTGACTCATATCCAGCTTCTCATCCACTGTAATTCCCAGCACAGGTGCCAACTTTTGTTGGTGCTGGAGGGTGCTCGTGGCCCCCCGCCCCTCCCAGCCCTGCCCCGACTCCACTCCCTCCCTGCCCCTATTGGATCCCTCACCAAATCCCTGCCCTGGCCCCGCCTCTTCCCCAAGAGCACTGCATTCCTCCTCCCCCCCCCTCCCTCCCAGGCTTGCTGTGCGAAACAGCTGTTTCGCGGCACCAGTGCTGGGAGGGAGCTGGGGAGAAGCAAGATGCGGTGGCCTGCTCAGGGGAGGACGCGGAGGCAGAGGTGATCTGGGGCAGAGGGGTGGACCGGGGAGCTGCCAGTGGGTGCTCTGCACCCACCAATTTTTCCCAGCCCCGGAGCACCCATGGAGTAAGTGCCTATGATCCTCAGGTCCTTTTCTGCAGAACCGCTGCTTAACCAGTCGGTCCCCAGCCTGTAGCAGTGCATGAGTTTCTTCCGTCCTAAGTGCAGGACTCTGCACTTGTCCTTGTTGAACCTCATCAGATTTCTTTTGACTCAGTCCTCCAATTTGTCTAGTTCACTCTGGACCCTATCCCTACCCTCCAGTGTATCTACCTCTCCCCCCAGCTTAGTGTCATCTGTGAACTTGCTCTCCCTCCTGACTGGGGTGTTTCCAGACAGCACAGCTCCCTGTGTACACTGTGAATTCCACAATAAAATCAGATTGCCTAAACAGGCCTGCTTTACTTTTCTCCTCAGAGACAGTAAACAGTGTAATTGCCACACGTTAAGTTACCATCTGGCTTTTTCTAAGCAAGCGCATTTATTCTAAGCATTACAGAGTAACACATATTAAAACAATAAGAGCCAAGACACATGCTACCAAGTGTGACAGGGTGTAAACCCTGCACTAGGATCAGAGGGGTTAAAGAACAACTCTGGGCCCAGACTACCCCCCCCATCTGCACCTGTGGCTCATGCTCCAGATGGAGGTGGAGCTTAAAAGGAAGCCAGAGAGCTCAGCAGGGGGCTGCAAAGCAGAAGACCTGCCCTGGAAGCTCCTGAGAAGGGGTGCTCCTTTGGGGTAAGAGGAGCCTGTCTTCTGGGCCCAGACAGACTGAAGGTCCAGTTAGTACATTTTCTTTATTACCTTTTGCTACAGACTGCAAAGCTTGTACCACAGAGTGGGAAGAAGTAGGAAGTGTCTCAGAGAGGGCAGGCTTAAGGCATTCTTGGGTGCCTGGCCTTTGGAAACCTTCACAGGTCCCCAGGCCTGAACCTGATGGAGTGGAAGGACCTGGGATCCCCTACCATCTCCGCCTGCATTAAGAAGGTCCTAACCCCTTAACCACTAGGTGGTGCTTCCATCCAGCTCCCACCATCATACTAAGCTTACCATAGATCAGCCAGGACTTGGGCCAGTGAACTGTCCCCACCAAGGGTTTTTTCTGTGATTACCAGTACACAACTGCTTTGGCTCAGAATAAGCACACTCATGAATCTGAGAGTTACTTCTTTATGCTGTTTGGGGTGTTCAATCCTGGGACTAGGTAATTCATGGACAGATGTCCCCTCTTCAGGGTAAAGCTTCAAAGATCAGGTCCAGAGGTGGGCATTTGCATTCCCCTCCTCCAAAGTATTTTGTAGGAAACCTACTCAACTAACAGTTCATTCTTGTCTTGCCCATTGTTTAAAAGAACCTTTGAAGCTCATAACACTTCCTGAGGTTTACATTAGTCGTGTCTCCTGGACAAGTTATGTACAGTTCCACAATAACAGTTACAAATTTGCTTTTTAATATAAGTTCATAAAATAATTAGACTTAATTCAATAAGGTTTGTTCAGGATAGTTCAGGAAGTGGGGACTGGAGAAGGAATCATGGTGCATGGAGTGGAAGATGGACAGAAGAGTTCAACAGAGAGTTCCTGGGGAGGCAGAGGCAGAAGTAGATTTTTAGCAGATGGGGTAGATTAAGGCATAAGTGCTATAGACACGTGCCCAATGCCCCAGTTTTTGGAATCATGTGATTACATCAGAATTTTTTTAAACATCTGAGGCTCCGGAAGCCCAGAGCGTCAAGTTGACAGTGCTGCCAGGGCTTTCCAAGTTGCCAAGGAGTTGGAAGTGTGGAAGCTCCAACTCCAAGACAGCCCACCTGGCAGAGACCCTCGAAGCCCGGGGAAACTTGACTCTGGAACTTCCCTCCAGATGGGCAGCCTTGGCTGGAAGCCTGGGAATCCCCGGGCCCAGGCTGCTGAGGAGCTACAAGCCTGGGAACCAGAGTGCCTGGCTCTCTGCTCCCCATCAGCCCACCAGGCAGGCTGCCAAGGAGCCAGATGGACAAGCTGATAGGTGTAACTAGGCACATTCTGCAACTTGCAGTGTTTCGTCAGAAACCTGCCTAGTCCCTGTCGGAATTTGGTCGAACATTCTTATGGAAGTTCCAGTTTTGACAAATCAGTATTTTCTGATGCCAAAATGCTCCATTGGAAGATTTCTAGTGATCACCAGTGACATAAACATGGACTTGATTTTTCAGCTGTACATAATACTCAGACTGCAGCTGAAGTCAGTGACCACTGCAGACACACATCTGAAAATCCTGCCACTCATCTCTGGATACTCTCTTTTAGACTTTACTCTGAAAGGTTCACTTTCGTTTACAGGGATGGTAGATACCCTCAGCTTTTTTCTTTCCTCATATAAATTGAAACAAAGATGGTAGAAAGTTTCAGGCTTTAAAAACCCTACTTTCTCAATTCTCTTTTACAGGTGTTGGATTTAAAAGTGGCCAGCAACCCCTTTATGGTTCTACTAAACAAATGTAACTCCCCAGCTATTGACTTGATGTTCCAGTGAAATGCTTGTTTAAAAAAATGTGTATTGACCAGATCCTCAGCTGGAATAAAGTGGCATAATTCCATTGTCTTCAATGAAGCTATGTTGACTTATCCCACCTAAGGCTCTGGCTCAAAGTGTTTAGTCATTTTGCTTTTCCAGTTTTCTCATTCACTCTGATCTTTCCTTCATCTCTGTTTGTATTAAATGTGATTTCCCCCCCCCCCGCCCTTTTCTGCATATATAGGAATCTATCTTTGTTCTGTATTTCTTATTTATGATGTTCAGCTCTATCCTTCTTGTAAGGGTTTGGGGAGTTTCAGTAGAGGTGTCAATGTCCTCTCCATTTCAGTGGTGTCATATGTATTTTCTTTTATGCTTTGTGTTTATCCTCAAAAATTATCTAAAGCAAATTTTTCAAGGCAGTCGTGTAGGGATTGAGGTGAAAGGTGGCTTTGTGTGCCCCATCCCTGCCATGGGTTTGCACTCTAACTTGCACTCCAGCTAAAAGAACCCAGATGGGGGTGTCATAGTAGCTGGAAATAGGGTATAAGAATACTCCTGCTTGACCTTCTCCCACCTGGCTTGTCCCTCTGAGTAAGCTCAATGGCTCTACTCCATTGACACCATCTGGATCTGGCCCTGTGTTTGCAAAATCTATGTAAATCCTGGGAGGGAAGGGTCTGGTTAACTGGGGTGACTTTTCCTTTTCATCAAATAACCCATTTCTCATAATTGGACTAGAGAAGGTTTATGGAAATTCACGAGTTTCATTTTGTAAGGTTTGGAGGATGATACTTCTGTTTAGTTTCTGAACCACATGGGTTTGACTCCTCGGGGCTTTGAGGCTCAGGTTCAAGATGATCCCAGAATCAAAGTAAAACTCAGTATAAAGTGCTTTGTTTTTCAAGATTTCCATGAACTACTCCTAGTTCAAAAGCAAGCAAATTCCAGCCCAAGTTTCAAAGAGTTTGCAACCCTCAGTGGAAGTATATAATGAAATCCAAACCCCACAGTCAAAGTATTATTTTAGTCATCTCTAAATTCTATGAATTCTGCATTCACACTGCTCCTTGTTCACACTAATCTTTAAATCTTTTCCCTCCACCATCAGAAATTATATGGCTGTTGTGTCCTTTAATAATTAGTCACTAGCATAACATAACATCTGGTGACTGTTGGCTTTTTTGTTGAGTAAATGAGCTGGATCTAATGCTGAAACAGAAAAATGTGCCTCGGTAAATAAACTAGTACAAGCACCTTGCAGGCACTATTAACTGCTTGATGCTGCTGAACTTCCCTGGTAGATTCAGGTAGAAGGTACTTGGGATAATGGATGGCAGCAGCACAGCAGATACAATGGAGGACCAGAGGCAATAAGGTTAAGAAGACTCAATTTGTGTCTGTAGATTTTACTTTGGACTGTGGTGATAACACTGCAGCTGTCAGTGGTCTTTGTACAGCAAGAACGCAGGTTGCCAGTAATGAATTATACTAGTTGGCATGAGATTCTAATCCTTTATCTACTTACCAGCCTCTAATCGTCCCATTGTCTGGAATTGTGTCAGGCTTGTCTGAACTGGGTAGGCCTATCTCTGTTTAAGAACACAGTGCCCAGTCTTGTGTAAGTGAAATCCATCTCAGAAGCTGAGCATCCTCCATTCCCTGCGGAGCATAAGCCGTGTGCCGGTGCATTTATGAGCCAAATTTAGAGGTGACGTCAATGTTGGTGTGATTAATAAACTGGTGTAAGTGAACATAAACAGGTGATATTTGTACATTCATGGGACAGAAGTGAGGTTGTAGCAGGAAAATCAACCAGTTGAATGGCTCATGGAGGTGAAAATCTGCATTTTCTTATGTTTACCCATTGGTTGCTTTCCCTGCTGCAGTCCTACCTTTCCATTCCCTCAGTGTGCAGATTACACCATTTGACACAGCCAACATGTTACCCTCCTTCTGCACAAGACCCACTCTCTCTGTCAAAAACCTGTATTTACTATTACTAGTCTCAGTAAGTTGCAAAGTGTTATGGTGCATCATTTTCAGGGGACGGCTTTCCCTCCTAAACTGAAACACAATATAAGCAAATTCAGCTCATTAGTGCTCCTATTCTCCGGTACAAGTGTTTCTTTCAATAAAAGAGATGATGACCACAATGAAATCTTACACAATTTTGCTATCAAATGGACAGAAAGTTTAATGTCACTGTTCAAACATGACACAGTCCATCAAGAATACATTTGCATAGGGTTTAAAGCTACATCTTTCATTCCTGTTTACTCTTACTAGTGTTAAGCAGTTAGAAAATTATACCTGATTTTTGTTTGGATGCGATTTAAACCGACAATTATCAAGCCAAATGTAGAAATCTGTGTTCTTTGGGTGACCTTGATGCATGCAAACATCGTTGCTCATAAATTAAACAATCTCCCCCATCAGTTTGGGTACACTCCTCATTTCACATGGCCCATTAAACTCTAGCTCCCTGAAGGGTTACTCTTTTAGAGTGCTTGTTTTATTGGATACAATTTCCTCACGCGTAACTGTTATGCTGCAGGAAGCTTCATTTATATAAACTAGATGTTTATATACTACAGTAAGCCTTGAGCAAGGTAATACAGTTTACATGATAATTATGTTATGTGGGGAAATAGATGAGTTAAAACTATGAGTGTAGTTACTTAAGCTCTTATTCAGAAGAAAGGATTGACTGTCTCATGTGACTTGGGAAGTTGAAGGTTGTGACTCTTACTAGTTAAAAGCATTCAAAGCTAGGCCAAACAATGGCTAAAGAGAACTGTGTGAGGGTTGAGAAATCATGTCAATAATATCTTAAATCCAATGTTGACACTTTTTTTATTTTGCCTTTCTGTAATAGGACCAAAACCTTACCCCCCCCCCAAAGGTTATCAACAATAATCAGGTTATTAACAATAATAAACAAATGGACTCCATTGTGTTGTATACCTCTTCTATTCATTTGCCTGTTATAAACTACCTGATTTTTCTAAGTGCTTGAAAATCCACATGCTTAGTCAGATTGTCTTGCAATCTTGTGCACCTCATGGTGATCTGGGATGGGGTATGTGACACGGTGCATGGCTGTGACCCCGTATGACATGTCACAACATCCGGAGAAGGGACCCAGAGTCACAGGACAGGGGCTGCCAGTGCCAGGTGAATGCAGAGCAGACTTGCTCTCCAGCCTCATGTGAAAGGCACCGCACATACCCCTAAAGGTTACCGGGGGAGTGAGGGGGGTTGGGGAGGGGGGGTTGCTCCCACAATTCCTGTATTAGCACTGCCACTGATTACATGATCACATACTATTTATTTCTAGAGTTACCACCTGGCCAAGATGTTCCAGGTTTGTCCCTTTTTTCAGATAGCTGTCCTGGGAAATCTGCAATGATGCTCAATACCTGTTGCCAGCTGTCCAGTTTTATGGGCTCAGGTTCATCCTGGATGATGTGTTTGTTTTTTTGGTACCTCAGAGGCGGCATCCCTAGTTATTCCACAGGGCCCCTGCCTCATTTAGTGCACAGGATGGGGATAAGGGGTGCTCTGGGAATGAATCAGGCTTGTGTAGTGAATGAGATGGTTTTCTGCAGGAACCTTGCCATGTTTTGTACAGCTACATGTGTGACATTTTATACAAATTACCTAATGTGCAATGTACACACAGTTTGCTAAATACTGGAAACTTAACCTTATTGTCAATACATCCTGCTCCAAGCAATAGGACATAGCCCCGCACAAAACTTGGCAGCTATGAGGTCAGGTCCAGTAGGAGGATGGCAGGGGGTAAATGGGGGATTGCCGTTTGTCTGAGATTGCTAGATCAGTGGCTACTAAAAGGTAGATGGGAAGCTGGGTGCTGTCAAGAAGTGGCTGTAGAGATGGATTAAGTGCCGAGAGTGGGTTGGTCCTGGGATAAGGGTGCTGTTGGGATTCCCTGAGACTCTATCCACTTGGCTTCCCAAGAATTCATTTCGACTCCAGCCTTCATCACTCAGGTATCTTTATTTGACATACAGCAGCGCTAGGCTCAGTTTATCAGACTCAAATGTGCATGGGGGAGGGAGGGGGGATGCAGGGTATTATATGTCTCATTGCATTTACTGTACATTGCTTCACACATTTTTGGATTGGATTGATTACTTTGCAGGAACAGTACAGTATGTGCTGTCCACGCATTGTCCATGATTCAACTTCCTCTTTATCTCCATATTCCTAATTTATTTTGTCCTTTGTTATCTAGTTCACTGTAAATAGTTCCCTGGGTGTTATCCCTCGTATCTTAGTTGGCTCAGACATTCTCTCGTCTTAGTCTACTGACCTATTTACTTATCCTATTTAGCACAAACATTCTGTTTTCAACCTGATTATTCATTTCCATCCCTAATTCTATCTTTCAAAAAATGAGGCCTCCCTCCATGTGTTAATTATTCATGTTCACCCAGGCCTCACTACAGGATTGAGTGGGTGCTGGAATGCCTGTAAGTGTTGGTGTAGGTGGGTGGATGCTGACTGAGAATTGGTGGATGGGGTCCCAATCACCCAGGGGACAGGGAACTAGATGGTGGCAGGGATCTTTGTGGAGGCTTGTCTTGGGGGCAGGGTGACTAGCAGGGTGACTGTGGTGACTAGGCAGTAGGGGCTCAGTTTGGGTGCTGGCTGGAGAGCAGAGACTCTCTCTGGGGAACAGGGATTGGGAGACTGGCCAGGGGGACAAGTCTGGCTGGAAGAGCCTGGGGTAATGTTACATTTTGTTACATTCACAGCATGCACAAAGTTAAATTAGATACAACCATAAATGCCCCTGCTGGAAGGGTGCAATGTAACACTACTTTATTTCTTAGAATTCAGAACACACAAGAACTCCAAACATAAAGAGAGAAAACAGGCTGCTCCCTAAGGCAGCAAGGAAGAACTCATCCCACCTTGCTTTAAGCTGGCTCTTTCCAGAATGACTTTGCTCACACACTTTGCTAGAGAACCTTCTAGCCTGCAAGCAGGACCTGGAACATCCCCCTCCTTCTCCCTTCATCTGCTCCCTTTGGCCTCAATCTTAAAGCGATAACTTGCATATCCAACAAAGTCTTCAATACACCATATCCTTCACCTTCTTTCCCTACAACCTGCTGCTGCCACACACTTCTGCCTCCACCTCCCAATCTTTAGTCACTCCTGCTGTTGCTGGCTGCTTCCATGCTTAGATTCAGCAGGCGAAGTAGCCAGATGGGATGCAGTGGCCTCTAGAAGTTTCCAGCAGAACTGCAGCTTCTACCCAGACGCGTGACATTCAGGCTGAGTTTCAGGCATACAGACAGGACTGCCATTTACATGAGTGTCAGGTGAGCTGTAGGATACTTAGCTGAAGCTGGAAGTTGAATAGTGAGGGAAAGGAGACAGGAAGATCTTTATGGTAATGGCAGGGGATGTCACCTTGTAAAATTAGGTTCTGACCCTGCCTCTCCTGCAACGTTCCTATATAATGATGGAATAGTAACACAAATTAAAATTTTCACATGAAACCGCTGTTCCTCATTTGCTAGCTACCCAACTCCTGGGCCCTGATTTGCAAGAGTGCTGAGCATTCAGAACTGCAGCTGAAGCCAGGAAAGACCGTCCCATGGTCAGAGTGCTGGCATGGGACTTGGGAGATACACGTTAAATACCCTGCTCCTCCACAAACTTCCAATGTGACCTTGGCAAGCCACTCTCTCTGACTCAGTTATCCATCTGTAGAATGAAGATGACAGGGGAGTAGTGATGCTAAATACATTAAAGATTGCAAGGTGCTCAATTACCATGGTAATGGGGGTGGGCATATAAGTATCTAAGGTAGACAGTCAATATAATCTGTACTTTGAACATCTACCGGGCTACAAAAAAGTATTCTGAAAAATCAGGCCGTAGGCATTTCAAATTGGGCATCCAAAATTAGCGGACCCTTTCTGTGCCTCAGATTCCCAGAGGTAAAATAGAGATAATGATATTACACCTGAGAGAAAGTATTATGAAGATAAATTCATTGATATTTGAGAAGCACTCAGGTACTACATTGATAACACCACAGAATAAGCCACGAGGAAATAAATGGCTTGGTTTGGATATGCAGTAAATAAGGCATGGGGTTACATACTGAATGATGAAACTAAATAAACAGCTACCAGTTCGTGAGAAGTGTTCATCCTGCACACTAATGAAGCAGGGGTCCCATAGATAAAACAGTATATGATCATGTAACGATTACATTCAAGACTGTATCATTATGCATCTGCACATGGGAGCCAATTAGAGTTGCACAGGCAACCGTAATTTTGACACTTCCAAATTTTCCAGTGCTTGACTTTGCAACCTTAACATAGCATAAAAAGTGTTAAAATAACTGAGATACGCTGGGGATGATCAATTTACCTTTTGGTTAATGTTATGGTATTTATGGGTTTTAGCTTAAGCTTTCCATGTTTGGCTAGGTAAGGCAGATAATCATCTGCTGTAGATTTGGACAAAATGCATACTAATGTCTGCAAATTACAACCTTTAAAAACACCCGTTAAATTTAGTATTGACCCATGTAAAACCAGAACATACACCCAATATGCAGTTATTTTTCTAGTTATTTCTTAGTATATTCTATTAAATCAACAACAAAGGAAAGGAAGCTGTCAGATCTGTCTTTCTGATAGAAGTACTGAAGAACATAGGTTCATAGGAACATAGCCTGTTTCAACTCAAGCATCACACTCACTGTTCACAGTATCATGCAGAGGAGCTGAACTTTTTGCCTCACAGGAGATATGAATATGTCCTAAATGAAAAGGTAAAGTGCACACCAAGAATACACCTGAATTCATGGTTAATAATAATAATAATATGGAGATATACTTATCTTGTAGAACTGGAAGGAACCTTGAAAGGTCATTGAATCCAGTCCCCTGACTTCACAGCAGGACCAAGTATTGTCCCTGACAGATTTTTGCACCAGATCCCTAAATGGTCCCTTCAAGGATTGAACTCACAACACTGGGTTTAAGCAGGCCAATACTCAAACCCCTGTGCTAACCTTCCCCCATACTAAGCTATCCCTCTCCCCTTATTTTTGAATAATAAAGAAAAGTACTTCTGTAAGGCAGTACAGAAAATGACCAATGCAAGGGAAAATACACAAGCTTGCTTCAAGGAAAGGTCTTAAAATTAACTAACAGGATTTCATAGAATTTCTTAGGACCTACAGATACACTAAAGTGATCATATATTTGTGACATTGTAAAGGGGAAAGCAATGGTGAAAATAAGGACATAACCACAGAAGAGTGGAGTACCCCAGGGGTTGGTCCTGGGGCTGGTTTTGTTCAACATCTTTATTAATGATCTGGATGATGGGATGGATTGCACCCTCAGCAAGTTCTCAGGTGACACTAAACTGGGGGAAGAGATAGAGATGCTGGAGGGTAGGGATAGGGTCCAGAGTGACCTAGACAAATTGGAGGATTGGGCAAAAAGAAATCTGATGAGGTTCAAATCTGATGAGAGTCCTGCACTTAGGATGGAAGAATCCCATGCACCGCTACAGGCTGGGGACCAACTGGCTAAGCAGCAGTTCTGCAGAAAAGGACCTGGGGATTACAGTGGATGAAAAGCTGGATATGAGTCAGCAGTGTGCCCTTGTTGCCAAGAAGGCTAACAGCATATTGCCCTGCATTAGTAGGAGCATTGCCAGCAAATCGAGGGAAGTGCTTATTCCCCTCTATTGGACACTGGTGAGGCCACATCTGGAGTATTGCATCCAGTTGTGCCCCCCCATCCCTCGAAAGGATGCGGACAAATTGGAGAGAGTCCAGCAGAGGGCAATGAAAATGATTAGGGGGCTGGGGCACATGACTTACGAGAAGAGACTGAGGAAACTGGGCTTGTTTAGTCTGCAGAAGAGAAGAGTGAGGGGGGATTTGATAGCCTTCAACTACCTGAAGGGAGGTTCCACAGAGGATGGAGCTCGGCTGTTCTCATCGGTGGCAGAACAAGGAGCAATGGTCTCAAGTTGCAGTGGGGGAGGTCTAGGTTGGACATTAGGAAACACTATTTCACTAGGAGGGTGGTGAAGCACTGGAATGGGTTACCTAGGGAGGTGGTGAAATCTCCAACCTTAAGGTTTTGAGGTCTCTTCCAACCCTAATCTTCTATGATTCTTCTATGATTCTAAGATGTCTTCATAAACATCACGATTACACTCTTGATTTTCAAGAATCTGCAGGAGTCCACTGCACCTCTCTGAAGCTGAAGTGCCCCACAGTATAGAATGCCAGCAGAAGGCCTGCCACAGCACTCAAGTCCAGCACTGGTGTACCATGGGGCAATGGTGGAGCAGCCTCATAGGAATCCTGTCACACCATGGGCAGGTCTCTGCACACACACACAAAAAAAGCATACACTAGTATGGAAAACCACATGAACTACACTCAGGGTTGGCAGACTGGAGAAGGGGTCACAGATCCATGTACAGATCCCTGTACAATTGATGATCATCTGGGACCACTATTCCAGCCATCAGGCTGCAAGAGCACTTTGGCACTGAGTTTGGAGTGTGGACTTCATCTCCCCAACCAGTCCAGCTTCACAGAGCCCAAATACACAGGTTTTTCTACTTGTTGCCCTAGCCTGACTGAATACCCATCTGGTTCTCCTCCCATTTGCTCTTCTGTCGGTTGCCTTCTTTCTGTCCCCTTCTTCTGATTCTCCACAGTTGGGACAAAGTCATTCACTTGTAGTGCTGCCTAGAACTCCACTCCCCTCGCCCTCTGAACTACTGAGTTGCTTCCCTTCTTCAAGTCTCACCTCAGAATCTTCTGACTCAGTGTCACTGAAAAATGTTTTATTACATTTTCTACGGAGGACACTGTAGAATGGGTTTGCTTTGTAGTGTGCTATACAGAGCACACCCATGGAAATAATGATTGCAAGCAACAAGAGAAGAAGTTCGACTAAGCTAAACACACCTTTCCCATTCCCATTTGTACAGGTATTGACACCCATTTTTGTGCTAAAGAACAGACTCATACAATCAAGAGAGGACATAAGAAACTATCAAGGAAACTTGACGACAACAGAGAGTGAGGAAAAGAGGCTAACTCCTGTCATAGATTAAAAACTGGTTAAGAGAGAGGAACAATGATTAGAAATATATAGGCAATCTCAGGATAGAAAGAGGTTAACAGCGGTTGCCCCAAGTCATGGTAGTAGTTTCATTGTTGTTTCATATTTCTTAACCTGGAAAAGGGAATGAATAGGAGGTAGCAAAGTTTGCTGATATTTGCATGATATACTTTTGGTTATGGAAGTCTAGGAAGGACTATGAGGGTTTTGTAAGGATTCATGCCTAACAAAATTAGGGGTGTGAGCAATCTACTAGCATCTTAAATACTGGTGTGGATAAAGGCAACATGAAGCACAATGGACCTGGTACAAATATTATTAACCTCAGTAGAACTCTTTCCACTGAATTAAATGGATTTTGGATCAGGCCCACTGAAAGGAACAACTTAACCTGTTCATACACAGTGCTAGTTTCTGAATTAGTTCTGACAGAAAAGACCTAGGCACCATTGTGGGCTAAGCAATAAAGAGCATTATTACAAAGAAAATAAAGAATTCAAAAATATTGTCAGGCTGTTTAATGGATTAAAATAGATGCATCTTCAATCAGCTCATTGCACATAAGGAAATTATAAAAGCTACAGAGAAGAACAGCAAGACTGGAGGGATGGAAATGCTTTCTTATGGGGAGCCATTTAAAAGAGTATTCAGTGGGATTCTTCACAGGTTCAGAGTTCTGCACTAGAACTGATTTCAAGATCAGTGCCTCGGATTATTTTGGAAGGAAGACTAAGGAGACATAACAGGCACAATGAATATCTGAAATGATTAATGATACAGAGAGGGCAGTCTGGTTCATTTTTATCACTGTTACAAGAACAAGAGCACACTTAATTAAAAGGCTACAAACTTAAAACTGATAAAAGGAAACATGTCATACAGTTTATAACCAGACAGTGGAATTCACTACCACAAGGTTTTGAGACAAATAGTTTACAAACTTTAATTTAAAAAAATTAAAGGTTTCAGCAGCAGATGTTGCTCTTATTCAGACTCTGTGTGTTTGGGTAAACTAGGAAGGGTTCACCAATGCATCATGGCATGCCTTATCTGGTGATAAATGTAAGGAAGAAATTTGGTCCATAAGATAGCATTGCACAAGTTAGATGCACTATTGTGGTTTTCCACTTTCATTGGACACACACATCAGTGGCTGCTTTTGGAGTTTAGATGGAACATTGGTCTTTTCCAGTAAAGCAGTTTTTCCTATAATAAAATAACCTCATTTATCATTAATAATCTGACATCTGCTTGAGGAGAAAAGAAAAAAAATAGGAGGAAATAAAAAACTATCCCTGTAGCATAAGATAGAAAATTTGTTGTGTCAAAACTGCAGAAAAAAAGGAATCAGAGCAAGATATGTATGTGATAAAAATACTTAAAAAAAAAAAAAGCAATTTTGTCCTCATCTGGGTCTCACAGAACATAAGTAAAGTTTAGAAAAATGTAATTAGAGATTGGGTTGGAATACAGGTTAACTAAACATTTAGGGAGAAATCTTAGGTAGATTAAAGGCAATAGGTGTTCTGCCATGACTTCAATGGGACCAGGATTTCATCCTTCCTAATCTTCATTGAGCCCACAACTCTCTGATCATTGAGCCCACAACTCTCTGATATCGTCTCATAAAATGACAGATGATATAATAACTAATAAGAAATTTTATTTCTAAATGCTCATTGCTGCGATGTATTGAAGATTGTGTTGGAATTGCAAGCTGTTACTTTAAGAGTAGCAGGGTTTCTTGGTCCTACTTTCAGGCTGGGGGACTCTGTGGAGAAGTATGTGATCTGGGCCTAGCAGCATTCAGTCTGGAAAAAGACAGCCTACAAGAACAAGGTGGGGTGAATTGTGCATCTCTGCTTCATGGAGCAGCTTGCTTTCTCTCTTTGATTTTGGTTACTTTGTGTTTTTCTGGACTCTAAAAATAAAAGTAGTGTTATATTGCAACCTTCCAGAAGGAGTATTTAAAGTTTATCTATTATCTCTTTGTATGCTGTGAACAGAACAATACCCGTAAAAGGTACATCTACGTTATTGGGACCAAGCTTTAAAACTACACGTTCTCTGTAAACCAAAAGGTATTAAAAGTAGAAGTTTAGCAATCATCTCAACTCATCTTGGAATGGGAGTTTTACACATCTACATGGTAGAGTTGTATGGATTTAAATCGTAATTCTGAAAATTTCCTCATTTTTTAAAGGATCTTCATGCACCTATATTCCTATTTATGCACATTGGTCCTGATTCAGCAAAGTACTCAAGCACATCCCCAATTTAGGGATGTGTCCCATTGACATCAATGGAACTATTTGCAAACTTAAAGTAAGGCATGTTCTTATATATCTTGCTATATCAAGGCCACAAATTTCTCCTCCCATTGCCATCAATGTTAAAACTCCTATTGACTTTAATGGTGCAAGATCAAGTCGTTATAGGGAGAAATTTACTTTATGCAGAAATTCACTTTATGCAGCGGTCCAGCACAAAACCAATATACCACTTAATTCCTTTTAATTTCAGCACTCAAAATAATTTTAAAATTTACAGTAAATTTAAAAAAAAATCCCCTTTGTGCCTTAAAAGAGAAGCCTAATGTACAGATGTCAATCACTTTTACAGCATTTTCAAGAATTTCGATCTTTCATTAAACAAAGAATTATCCTTTACAAACACTCTAGTTAAGAGTTTTATACTATTTCTGATGTTTCCAATTCAGCCACTTGTTTATGTATCTGCACTATTTTCTAGTGTCTCTACCTTACATTTTAATTGAGAAAGTCTAGTAGATTCAGAGTCAAATTATAATAACGGGTCAAGAACTTCAAATCTAAACCCTAACTAGCTGCAAAGATTGCCTTATGTGCATGATCCAGCGTTCTATGGGCAAAACAAATGGCCTTCAATGTTGCAGCTGCTAAGGGAAATCACAAAAGGGTCTGAGACATGAATTCCTCCCACCATGGGCCTAATCCAAAACCCGCTGGAGTCAATGGAAGACTTCAACAAGGTTTGGATCAAGACCCATTTATTTATAGTCCTTAGGTAATATTATGGGATACATATTCACCTAGAGAAGACCAATCCTTGGCCCCTATTTTTTTGGGGGGGGGGGGACATTATGAGCCTGATCTATAGACTGTGGTAGTCAAGTGAAAGATTCTAAGAGTCTTTGCTTCAAAACCTATAAGACCAGGAAAATTATGCTATATGGCCACTTAAATACAGAGAATAAATATTCTATGATGATTATGGTTACAAAAGTGTCAGCCCTAAAATGGGTTTTGTCATGATTGAATACAAAAAAATCATAAGATTATTTATTCTATTGTAACACAACTTGTATGGCACACACACAAAAAGAATAAAGCATCAATCACAGCTCCTGATATTAGGGAAGGGATTAAATAAAGTGGGGGGAAAAAGACATGGCAAAATATTGGACTAAATGTAAGTCAAGATAAAAGAGAATTGACTCATGAATAATAAATGTAGATCTCATTATATATCAAGAAGAACAAATCATAGCAGATTCTAGCTGAGTAAAATGATTAATAGCACAAGTTCAAATCACAGATACTTTGACTGAATATGAATAGGTCAAATTGTCTGGAGATGAGATGTTACAAACATATAAATGTGTGTCCTTGTGGCTAAGATAAAGTAGTGACAAGATACAGTAAGAGCATCTTATCACTCATTCACTGTTATTGTCCTCAGACACTTATGATTATCAGGGAAGAATATATAGAAGGTGACAAGACTTAAAGATGGTCAAACGAGAATTATCAGGCAGAACTGTAAAAAAAACCCACCATCTTGAATTCATCTCACGTGATCTCTTAAATCCCATAACTGCACTCCATGATAAAGTCATGGAATATACTTCCTCACAAAGTGAAGATGATTGAAATAATGAATGATTCCTAATTTTCAGAATAAACTGTTAAACTTATTCGGTATTCCATAGCAGCTGCATATCTATGCATTATCAAAAATACAGGCAGATGATTCTGTCTTAGTGTCATTTCATTTCCAGCACACAAGTGAAAGGAAAACAAAATACATCTATGAAGCAAACCTGGGTTTGATGGTATGAATTTCCCTGCCCCCCCCCCCCCCCCTTCTTTTTTTTTTTTTTTTTTTTTTTACATTTCTATTAATAATTCCCTATTGTGAGCCAAAGCTTAACAAACTTGTGAAATGTTTTAATCTCCAAAAGAGCTTGCTGTCCCACTTCACAACCAAATCTAACAGGTCTTTAGGGATGTAGAGAGGATAGAACACGGTATTGCAGTCGCTTCCACAGGCTCATGGCAGAGCTTCTAAGACTTTCTGCAACCCAGCTGGTTCTGCTGCAGGAGAGTTTTCTCCACTCACCTGGCAGGGCAGGAATCTCCCTGTTCCCTCCAGGCCCTTCCACCAGCAAAAAGAATCATGGACAGATTAAATACCTCGCACTTTTCTTTTTCAGACTCCACTGGCCTTCCTGTTGCAGGCCTGCCTACCTTTGTTCAGGGAGGTTCTGTCCAGCAGCAGACCAACTCAGCTCCCAGGCTCCAGTCAGGCTTCTCTCACTGGGAGCCACCAATCTGCTCTCCTCCCTGGTCAGCTCCCACCTGATCCAGGGTCAGCTCTTTTAACGCCTCCTTTCAGGCTTGATGCATATTGCAGGTATAGGGTGAAGTTGATTGAGCCCACAAGCTCCCATTAATCCCTTCTGGCCCGGTGTGGGGTTGGTACATGCCAACGCAGATAAGAGCAGTCACTGGTGTAGGGAAAGAATGAGGACGACTCTATAGCTTGCTGGTTAGGGCACTTACTCATGTTCAAATCTCTGCTCCAATGACTAATCATTTTTTAAAATGGAACAGCTTCAGCAGAATAGAATGAGAAAGACCCATATGAAAATGTCCCATAGTCCAGTGGCTACGACACCCTTCTGTAATGTGGGAAACCCAAGTTCAAATCTCTTTGTCACACCAGGCAGAGGGGAGAATTGAACTGTGGTCCCCCGCACCTCAGGTGTGTTCCCTAACCACTACTAGAAGTAGTGATGGAGGAACTTTTACCTCCCTCACCCAGTCTGCCGTGTTATGAATCTAGTTCTTTGCTTTTGTCAAAATGACTGAAATCAAAATGAAAAATTACAAGTTGAAATTAAACAAAATGTTGTGTCAACTCAACACATTTTTTTCTTTTTACACTTTTCAATTCAACAAGAATCCTGAGATATTTCATTTTCTGTTCAACCCAAAATGAAACTTTGTTCTTCAGAATTGCAAGCGAACCAGAAAATCCGATATTTGCCTAGCTGTGGATTATAACCTATCTATAGAAAAACTGAAGTACAGGAAATGTCAGAGATTTATTATATCTTCTATTATGATTTGGTATGGAAAATCTTATGTTCCATATATTAACATCTTTCAAAGTCACACAGAATAACACATTTTGTATGGAAAATCATATCTATGTCACTACATATATATATATGTGAGTGAGTGAGCAATATGTGTATCTATGTCTATAGACAGATAAAGCACAGAGTTACTAGTCTGAGGTAGCAGACTAATTCTAGGTTCAGCAACCTCCTAATTTACGTAAATACAGTAACTCAGTTGATTAACAGGTCATTAGGAACACTGGAAAAGAATGTAAAAAACAACCATTTTGGGGGCATTGAGAGTCCAAATGTAAAATTATGTCAAACCTTCCAAATCACAAGTCAAACCAAACAAGCTTTCAAATCACAAATCAAAATATAGTCTGATTAAAGGATTGAGTCTGCACACCTTACTTATATGGGGTGGTACTGTCTCAAATGAGTAGTCCCATTAAGGTAAATGAAATTTGTCACGTAAGTACTACTCAGCATGAAAAATGTACAAAATTTGGCCCTAAATGAAGTGAAATTCCTCACAAATATCCTATCTTAACTCTGCCTTTACATTATGGTGTCTCTTTAGTGGTATCAAGATAAAGACAAGAGATTTAAAGGATTATATTAGCAGCAAAGTGAACTGCTGTTTTATGTAGTAGATCTGAGAGTGGCAAGAATCTTCAACATGAAAAGCCCTCCAGTTACAACCTAGCTACTGTAACTAACTTGATCCATGGTTTAAGAATAACCTTCAACCCTGCTTTGAAATGTTGACTAACTGGAATAATAGAAAGTGTTATTGACAGAAGCAGTAGCAAACTGAGGATAGTGCTAAAATTCCAAGAGTGAGCTGGGGCAAAGCTTAGAACGGATCTTGGCACAGGTAGTGTAGAGTCAGGGAAAATTCCCAGCAGTGCACCTGCAGAAATAAGTGTATTCATACTAATAGGAGAGAATAGGGACCCGGACCATGCTCATTGAAATCGATGCAAGTGATTCAATTGTTTCCAATAAGCATGGGATCAGCTCTAGATCAGGGGACGGCAACGTTTGGCACGCGGCTCGCCAGGGTAAGCACCCTAGCGGGCCGGGCCAGTTTATTTACCTGCTGACGCGGCAGGTTCGGCCAATTGCGGCCCACACTGGCTGCGGTTTGCTGTCCTGGGCCAATGGGGTGGCGGGAAGCCGTGGCCAGCACATCCCTCGGCCCGCGCCGTTTCCCGCTGCCCCCATTGGACCCGGATGGTGAACCGCGGTGAGTGGGGGCCGCAATCAGTTGAACCTGTCGCGTCAGCAGGTAAATAAACTGGCCCAGCCCGCTAGGGTGCTTACCCTGGTGAGCTGCGTGCCGAACGTTGCCGACCCCTGATCTAGATGATGTGCAATGGCCATCAAAGTTAGGTGTGAGCTGAAGTTTGGATATTATGGATTCCAGTAAAGGTTTGTTTGCTTGTCCATCTGTATAACTGGTATTATTGGCTATATGGAAGTCAAACAGCTTGTATATATTTCATATTTAATGTACTCAAACTATAAGCAGGTGAAATGTAGATAAAAAATAGAAGCAGGCAACATGAAAAATGGTATGATTTCCTGAAATGTTATCTGAAATTAAATTCTACCCCTTGGTTCCCTCTCATCTAATGATGCTGTACTATGGGCCTGACCCCATCGCTCTGATTCAAGCAAAGCCTCCATAGATTCAATGGAAGATTTTGTCTTGAGTAAGTGCAGGAGAGGGTTCCTAAATTTAATATCCAAAACAGCCATACTAAGCAAAATCCTAGAGCTGAATCTCCAATCTAGGCATGAGTTTGCCAGTATGAACATCCTGACATTTGGGAAAATCCAGATGCTGATCCGAACTATAAAATTATGGAGTGTCTCAAGCTGGGGGTATGGTTCTGCCTTCTTGTCTCTGCCTCCTTCCATTATTCCCAGCAACTCTTTATCTGAAGGATGTCAAAGAATCAAGAGTTATCACTAAAACCAAGCACATCATATTGCCTTTTCATCATATTGCCAGCTTCTTGAATAGTGGGCACTTAAGTAAATATCACTTAGAGAGAAACTAGAGCTGATCAGAAAATGAAAATTAAAAAAAAAAATCACACCAATATTTCACAGTTTTGATTTCTGGTATTGGTCATGTTTTTGACAACCTTTTCTGAGCAGTTTTAATGAGAAGAGACCACCTCTGAGAACCATTATTTCAGTCATTGGTTTTAGGAAGGCTTTGGCCTGTCTTGGCTATAACTGGCCATTGATACTCTTCTTGCAACACATGTCCAGAGGGCATTTTCAATTAACCTGGAAATATTTACCAGAAAACAGCAAGTGGGGTTTAGTTTTAGGGCTGTAAATTGGTTATGAATCTTGACAGCTAATGATGGATAGACTGAAAAGCTGTAGCATACTATTAACAAGTTATGGACAATGTCCCTTAAGAGTGTCACTGGCCATTGAAATTAATCTTAGGGTAAAAGATCAAATCACTGTCCATTTACAACTTGGAGATGACTGAATAAATGTTTGAACGGGACATTTATTTCTCATAATTTTGTGTCAATCCCTCACCTCCCTATTACATTAAATGTATTTTAGATGAGGGAATTATGCTCATGATTATGGATCATCTAGACATGGGGATGATAGAAATAGGCTAACCCAACAATATTAGAGTTTTAGATATTCAGGCCCAATATCATAAGCACCAAATAACCAACCCCATGCAAGCTCTAGATTTATGCTCTTCTATTAAGAGGACAAGCTTGACTCCTTGCAGCTCCATGTCAGTTTTTCCATGACATTCACCATCAACCTACCTGGGCACATCAATTTTTATGCTTATTTTGAAAGACTGTAAAGGGTCTTCTGAAAATCAGGTCGCTTTAAGGGCACCCAAAACTTGAGGCCCACAAGATAACTAATCACTTTCCAAAATGTAGAACACTTTCTTTTTGTACAAACCTATGAACCAACGGACACTTGATTGTTCAATCTGCTGCATGCTACATTAGCATCAGGTGACTTTATAATAGGCTTTTGCCCAATGATATTTACCAAAACTATCTAAAGCAGAGAATGTCCTGTCAAAATGCTATACACCATGTACAGTGATTTATACGTTGTATTACTTAGTGTTGGTGGTCTACACAAGAAGGATGATTTAGTCTTCCATTTTTCATCTCCTAATGTTTTGGTGGCATGAATTTTGCCATACTTTATTTGAAGACAGATTTTCGTTTGTCATTTAGAAGTTACGATTAGTTGTTTTTGTCATATGTGGTGTACAATGGTGACAACTAAAACTGTCACATCATGAAAAGGAAAATATGCATGGCCTTCTGCAATGTCAGAGTCTAAAATGTGGGATTTGGGGATCGCTCAAGTAAGAAGAATTTGTATTTTTATTAAATTTGTGCTAATTTTAGCTTTCATTATTCTAATCTGTTTTCTTTAGGTCCTTATATCCTGCTTATCACTACAATCTCTGTATATTCAGTTCCACAAACAAATGTGGTCCCACTGAAGACACTGGTAAAACTTCCACAGAGTTCAATGGTAACAGTGTTGGCTTAATGCTGAGTGCTTTTGAAAATCCCACTCAAACATGTTGAATGGCTTGTCCACACATCTGTGGTAGAGTCAGGAACAGAACCAAGATTGTCAGACTCCTTTATCTATCATTATTCATATTAGAAAGCATGTCATCCCAATAAGCCAAAGAACACTCATTGAAGTCATACCTTGGCATCATTTAACCCCACATGGGTAAATACCTGGTAATGTCAGTGGGTCAAGTTTCACAACCATTCCACTAATACCAATATTTGGAAATATGCTTCTCTTCAAAAGGCAGAGGACTGCAGCTGAGATACACGTCATGGAAATGTTCACTTGAAAGCCTTTTACTGAATCACTAGGCATGGGCCACCCAGTCACCAACTGTTCTCTCTAGCATAACTACTACGCTGTTCTTGCACATACAGCAAGCAAATACACTGCTTATATGCCAATCAGCAAGGATTTTTGGCACACTGGGAGATGTGCTGACTGCTGATCAGTGCAGGCTGGGTCCTCAACATATGTAGCGTCTTATGTTGTGAAAATGAGTTTGCAACTGTTGAATTTTGAAGACCGCTTTTGTGGCTTAAACCCCACCCCCAAAACAAGTTGTCACCCAAAATCCATCACTGTCATGTTGTTAGGCTGACTCTGGCATATAGAAAAAGATCATTTCCATAGATTGAGGTTAGGGTCTTGAATCAAAGCCTTGGGGTGGGGGGGGGAAGAAACAAGTCTTTTAAGTGTGTGTGTGTGTGTGTGTGTGTGTGTATGTGTACACAGAGAAAAAGAAAGTTGTACTATAGACACAAATTCATACATACAGTGCCCTATAACCCTTCTTATCCAAAGCCCCTTATTACCCTAATTTAGGTTTTGTTCCCAGACAAGCACCACTTACATGGAATTTCTCCCCTCCTCTATGAATATGAATAAATTACTAAGCCCCAGCTGTCTGAGCCTAAATAACTCTGTAATGCCAAGAGTTATATCTTCACTATAGTTGTAGTGACAGAGGTAAACGAGGCCATCCCAAGAGCAGTTGCTTCCAATTATTTCGTTTTTCACATGGCCGGGGCTTTATCCTATTTCCTGATGCATTTTTCAAAGCAAGATATCTTTTTTTTTTTACTAGACTTCTCATATCTGTGTCAGAACTCCCTAAGCTTAGCCCTGAGGTGCCTAATGGAAATAGATATTTCCCACATTCCAGGGTTAATTTAACAGAAATTGAAACATCACACTACTATTACCTTATTTCCTTACACTGTGTTTTTCATGGATTTTATGCTGTGTCTAGAGGATCACAGCAGTAATGGAAAAATATGGAAAAGACTTAAGTTCCTTAAAACCAACCCTTTTGCAAATGCAGCATATACCTCTCTGAACCAAGAGTGGCTCAGATATTAAGTTGATGTTTACTGCACTTCGTCTAAAGAAATCTAAATGTCAGCACCAGATATTCCCTTCTACTGTAGGAACCAACTGTAATTATCACAGGAAAAAATGAGCAGCCTCTCATACCTTTTAATTTCATAACGTTTTAGCAGCAATATAAGCATTAATAAACAGGAAATTTCTCAACACAAATACTTGCAGTTTCAATTATCCCTTTATCACTTTACAGAGAACTGTTTGGCTGCAAGCACTGTTTGCTTGTCCTAACTGAAATTATTTGGTGCCAAATCTGCTATTTTATTTTTAAAACAGCCATGGGATCTATGAATAATAAAGACATTCTGGAGTTAAAAAACACATTATTTCTGAATCACCCTGCCATAGAAGTGTTGAATATTTTCCATTGTGTTGGCCTTAAACTATCATAGAGCATATAAGATATTATGTTTCTGAATTCTATAGATAGAAATGAAATACTGATATTAAGAGTAAGGACCAATTCCGATGCACTGACAATTATTAAAACAGGTTCCACATTCAAAGGTGACAGCTAGACTAATGTGGAATTTAAAAGACAACACACACCACTGTGGGCAAGCATCAATTTAACTTATTTCTAGTGGTGCAATTTCTTTGTTCTATAGGTATAGACATCCAGATTGTAATAATATTTCTCTTTGTACACACTATACAGTAATCTATTAAATGGCAAAATGAAAATGGGAACAGCTGCCTCTTAGCACCTACTTCTGTATTGTAAAGTTCCCAGTATATGGAAACAAGTTTTTTTTATTTAACATTTAAGGGACCAAACCTGACTTTTTCCACCATTTTGCCATTTCAATCCCATTGACATTAAGATGGATATAAATAGGAGCCATGCGGCTTTCCATCCCAGTCATGACAAGCAGTAGAATCTAGCAGGGTTAGAGCAAAGGACTTCATCAGGAGAGCTAAGGTCAAATCCAGGCTCTGCCACTGAGTTACCTTGGGTAAATAACTTCATTTCTCTTCTTCAATTTCCCCATCTCTAAAATGTTGATAATACTTAGTCACTTATCTTCTAGGAATTCCATAAATTTTAATGAGTGTTTTTTGTAAGGAGCTATAAAAATGTCTAGTGTCATGTAAATGTTAAGTGCTATTAAATCCCTGGATATTCTGAAAATTTTGCTGAGGAGACACAAACGTATAGGAGTAGGAATATATCGGCACATTTGGGGAAAACATGATAACAGGGGACAGATAGATATTGTACTATCCACGACAACCATGGAAAAATTGAAAATCAGATCACCAAGAATTATCCAGCAGAACTGGGGAAAGCACAAAAGAGTTGCCTAAAAAATATAAAGCAAAGGATTTCTGGGAGGTGGGCTCACAGCGCCATTTTGTGAAGAAGCCAGAGGAGAGGCTGCATTTGGGGAAAGAAAAAACCTATGGGACAGTGAGTAGACAAGTTGGCCACCCCTGGAAGAGGAAATGCATAGGAGGTTAATGCCACAAAACACTTGAGACAGGGTAGCAGACTTGAAGACTACTCTCCAAAACAAAGCCAGCAGATAACATAAGTTGGGTCCTATTGTGGGAGAAAGGTTCCAGAGGAAGGGGCATGTGGCTTGGTTAAATGGTGGTGTTACCAATGCTCAGGTAAGCTTTCAAAAAACAGTAGAACTTTTGTGTGCAAATCTGAATCAAACCCAAAGCCATTGACATTCATCAGCCATTATAGCTAATTTGTATTCTACTTAGTAAAGAGGAATTAGGAGACATTATAAGATGTCAAAGGTAAGACGAAACTTACGCAAGCTGTACTGCTGATTAACACAAACATTGCAACCGAGAGTTCAACTAAGGAAGCAAATTATTCTCAAAATATGAGAGTCTGTGAGTTTCAACTAGCAAGGAACTTCCAGACCCAGGGGAATGTTTGGAGAAGGTGTTAACCTAGAAACAAAAATTTAAAGTGGACTCAGCTTTCAAAGACAATGATGCAGAATTCCTACTACCCCTGACTAGAGGAAAAATCCTGGTGGTTGAAGTAATTACCACTCAGATATGAGAGGATTTTTAAAAAGGTCAAAGTCAGGATAAAAAGGCAGGAAATGCACATTATGGGAGACCTGATCTCACAATACTCAGACTAGGAGACAGTAGCTGACAAATATAAATAAAGAAATACCAAATGGTGTTGTAGGGAGAGTGTAATAGAGGGTTTTTTCCCCTGCTAAATTGTTTATTGTTTTGCTTTGCAGAAGTGGGTAAGCTGCTAGACTAACACATTGCATTTTTAATGACTGTGAAGGACATCTAGAGCATAGGATAGGCACTTTTTGTATATATTATAACCAGCATATGGCTGTTTGGATTCTAACACTTCTTGGGACTGAATACAAGCTGACTAAACTTAATAGCACTTTTGGTGTGCAAGGAAGAAACAGCAATAATAATTTTGAAACACATTATAACAGGCTGGTTGGGGGGCAGAAGTCAGCCAGCCCTGTGTAGAGGCAGAGCCCAGGAAAGTTGATTATCAGACCCAGCTGGGAAGTGCTCAAGTGATTCTGTTAAAAGCTGAGAGAACGCAGTTGAAAAGGAGAGCTGCAGGAAGTGATCGGGCTCCTATGGCAGACTCTGATGGGGGAGCGGGATGATGCAAGAGAAAAAGGTCTCCTCAGCTTGTTTTGGTCAGCAGAACGGCTTTCTTTTGTGAGTTGTGTGTGTTGGGTGCCTGGGACCCCTGCAACGAGCGTGTGCTGCGGACCTGCGGGATCGGTCGACGCTACGCACGTCTCATGCGGCGCCTCATGGTCTCAGACGCCATCCGATGGTCCAGGAACATCTACATCGAGCACATCACCGGCCACCGACACTACCAGGAGGCATGAGCCAGAGTGACATCGTTCTCCCACTACGAGAAAGAGACCAAGTGACCTTCTCCGTTGGATCATATGAACTGGAACCATAAACTCCCTGAACATTAAATCTCACCAAATGAGTGTCAATACATCCTCATTATCATATCCACTCATTATTATCCACACCCGAACATAGCCACTTTATGAACTTCATACCCTCATATCTCAATGTCTCTACTTTGACCCATCAACCTTTTACCCCCAATCGGGGATATTGCAGATTATGTATTCTTCATGCCAACTTATCTTAAACCAAACTTTGCACCCTCAATAATCTGTATGTTATTCTCTGATAACCAGAAACTTCTAGGCTCAAACTCTGTTCACTATTTTTTTTTAACATCATCTTAATAAATTTTTTAAATCTGAGCCCTGAGGGAAGGCCCTGATCCAAACTTAGTGTGGTGTCAGTCCTTCTAGGGCTGGGGAGATAGGTCATCAGTCTAACTCACATGCTTGGACACAATTATACCTAAACAATGTGGGGTTGTTCAAATCCAGAGGTGTGGCCCCATTTCAGAGAAAGTTCATGAAATTCAGACCTAGGTTTGGATTCTAAAGACCCCTAATGTTCAGGGAGAAGGGATGGAAACAAGATTTTGTTCAGGGACCATTTCCACTTCCAATGTACAACAAAGAACACATTCCTATGAGACAATGGGAAATGTGCACTGATATTTCTTGAGGTTCTTTACAATCAATTGAGCAAAGAAAGTTTTCACCCTGAGTCCTAGGAAAACTACCTCAAAGGATAGATATAATGTGTGTGTATATGGTGATTATTCTTATTTTTGGAGTGTCTCATTCAAAGATTTGATGGTACTCTTGTCACCAAGGGAGAACATAAAGTGATGGCTCAAAAGCTTTACCTACATCCATTTTTTAACAGAACAGCAGCTTGATAGCAAGCTCTTTTTAAAAGAAGGCAATTTTCTCTGTGCAGCTCAAGAACAATGGACACCAATGGGGAAGGCACCAATACTTGATGGCACTGCCCAGTAAGAAAGCAACTGCAAAGTCAAAAGTTTAACAAAAATAAACATTTAAATGCTGTACTAGAAATTGTCAGTTCTCTCTCCCTTTCAACCCGGGGCTGCCTTTGATAGGCACAAGTGTATGTTTTAATGCTCTGCAGGATGAAACACATATACATGGTCATGCTCTATAACAGCTCTTTGAAACCAGATCACACAATAAGAAAACTGTTACACTAAGGCTTGGCCTATGCTACAGAGTTAAGCTGCCTTATGTCAACCTGTTGATTTATCTATGCCAGCGTACACACTACAGACTTGCTCCTGCCAATGTAAGTACCCTACAACAACAACATAACTTAACCTCCACAAGAGCTTATGACGGTGTAGTTATGGTGATGCAATGTCTAGACACTGTGTCCCTTACGTCATCTGTTGGCTGTCTTGTCAATTTCATGACTCCACTGGAAAGCTGGCTTCTGGCTCCCCAGCCAGGCTGCTGCGGGGTCTCCACTCCAACCCAGGCTGCTACCTAAGCTCCCAGCTTGGGCTGCCGCCTGGGCTCCCAACTGCAGCCAACTGGATTCTGGGTGTGGATCTCCCCGCTGGAGGCCAGAAGCCCCAGGCAGCTTTCTCCTTCTCCACCCTCCCCATGGGCTGGGAGGGGAGACGTCCCAGGGGGCAGAGGGGCTCCCAGTGGGAAGCTGTGTGGAGCTGAGAACCTTGGCTCTCAGCACCCTTCAGTCGGTGGAAGCACTTCTGGTGAGGACACACATCACTGACAGGTAGTGTGGACATCAGCCACCGCCATAATTACGGTGGTGGCTATAAGTCAACTAACATAGGTCAATTTAAGATTGGAGTGCAGCCATGCCCTTAGAGCTAGAGCTAGAAAACACCGAGCACAACAACTCAAAATCATTTTATTATGGAGGTTTTTAAATAGTGCATGTGTTATTCTTTTAATTTTATAAAACCAACCTTGTTTAACAGTTTGTACTGTGTGTTGCATATTTGTCTGCAAATTTATACATACACATGTGCATGTAAGAGTATATACAATTAATCTTTATTCATAAAACACACCTCTCTGAACCCTGTGAGAGGCATACTGATGTCACACTGGTGACGGAGAGACATGGAAAATTGGTGGAGTTACACCAATGTAAAACTGCTGGGAGTGTCATCAGAATTGGGCTCATGGCTCTTGCACAAAAAGTAAAACAAGGATACAAATAAATATACAGGTCTAAAGTGTAACTGACGCCTGCCGGTTTGCAAGCAGGAGGGAACAAGTGCACAAGCAGACTGGCTCAGTCAGGACACAATCCCTGTTCAGGACCCCAGCCATCCTTATCCTCAGGGCCGGTGCAAGGAAGTTTTGCGCCCTAGGCGTCCCCCCCAGCCCTGTGGCAGCTCCCCGCCCCCCCCCCTGCCCTGAGGCGTCCCCCCCACGGCAGCTACCTCCCCCCGGGAGCAGTTCTATACTCCTAGCTCCAGCAAACACTTCTCTGTGACCTTGGGCAAGTCATTTAATCCCTTTGCTCATCGGTTTCCCCCTTTGTAAAATGACAATGATAATACTTAGCTATGAGGCTTGATTCATTAATACTGGTAAAGCTTCAAGAACCTTGGAATGAAGGTACTGTATACATCTTAACATATGATTTTCTGGTCTTGTACCACTGACTTGCTGAAAAAGCTTGAAAAAATTGTATAGAAATAGACTACAGAAGCGAATAACTCACTTTGAAGTTCTGACTTTAAAAAATGAAGGCTTAGCCAAACTGTTGTGAAGCCAGAAAATTAGGCTTAAAAGGGAAACTAATTGAACTTAAAGTCAAGTATTTTTTAAAATTTAATTATATGACAGTTGCACTCCGATACTGAATACTGCATTAGAATATTTTAAAGTATCTTGCACAGTTTAAAACAGCACATGTAACCTCAGCACCTTAAATGAAACATACTAAGACCTCAGTTACCACAAGTTATCACACACAGTCTTCTTGTACAGGGCAAGTTCAACTAACCTACCTGGGCCATTAGTAGTAACTAAGTGACACATCTGTCCTCCACACACTGCACCTCTAACGGAGCACACTCACAAGCTCCCCCTTGGCCAAGTGCATGTGCCTCTGCACTCTCTCTGTTCGTGGTGGGTCTTTGGTGATTCAGCCCTCCAGCTGAATCACACATAGTCTGTCTTTAATCTAAAAGACAAGCAAAACCCCTTCCGGGGTACAAGTCCAACAAGGAACTCTCTCAGTAGCCTCTGCAATGTTTCCCTCAAGTTGTCCCGGCTCCGGGATAGAGCAGTGCCCCAGAGCTCCCTCCCTGGTGACAATGTCTTCACCCTCTTAGGGCCTTAAGGCTGCAGCTCTCCAGCTGGGCCGCTGCAGTTCAGTTCCCCCTGTGGGGTGCCTCAACATCCAGACCATTTTCCCCAGTGGCTAATGGCAGGGGGAGACCCAGGCCTGCCCACTACTCCAGGTCCCAGCCTAGGGACTCTGTAGATAGCAACCATATTCTGTCCCTTTATCTATGTCACGCCACTGCTCTAATTCCCTGGGCCACTTCCTCGCAGAGTCTTCACCCTTACCTCAGAGCTTTATACTGATGGAGTCGCAGCAACTAGCTCAAGGCTCCTTCTCCCTCTTCCTGACAGCACTGCCCTGTCCAAGGTCCTGCACTTCCCTCAGCCAACCAGCCTCCACACCTCCTTCGGCTCCAGCAAGGAACTGAACTTACTCTGGTCCTGCAGCTCTTCTTATACTAACCTGCTGGGCCCTGACTGGCTGTATCCCACATAGCCATGCTAGGCTGCTTAGAGGATCCTCTCCACTGCCCTTTTATGGGGCAGGACGTGGCAGGGCCACGAGCCTTCCAGCAGGGGGCCTCAGAGGGTCTTGTATACCCCATCACGGCACCGTACTTTGTCAGATATTGATTGTCAATATTTTGGGGAAGGAGCAGCAGTGAGTTAAACTTTTTGGTGTGTGTAAAGGTCTTCTCTTGCTTTCTTTCAAGAAGATTAGCCATAAAGAACTTGATCCTGCAAATATTTGCACATAGGAATAACTTGAATCACAAGAGTGTTATTATTATATTTATTATGACAGTGTTTAGGGACCAGCTGAGAATGGGGCCCCAGGGTGCTAGGCATTGTAGAAACATACAACGAAGCAGTTTCTGTGTTAAAGGGTTTACATCTAAAATGACAAAACACAAAGGGTAAGGAAAGTGACATAACTTACAAGTGGCATGCTGGTTTGTAAACATCATGTTAGTTCCATGGTTTTATTTTATTTTTTATTATTTAAATCCTTTCCCTGGCATTTTGCTAGAAAAGGTTTTGCTAGATGCAAAGACAAACAGGAATATTCACACTGAGTTCAGTAATTTGGTAAATAACTCCTATGCATAAATGTTTGCAGACTCAGGCCCTAACTCTTGAAGGAAGATGTTGAATTTGGAATAAACCAGAGAGTCTGTGTTGTTATTGTGGGGGTTGAAGTTGGGGTAAGGGAAAAAACGGGGCAAAGGAGTGGTTAAAGTGGGTTATAGATTTTTATGATAAGTCATAAACCCAGTGTCTCTATTCAGTATATGTTTTTTTGCATCTAGAAAAGTTATGAATTTAAGTTTCCAGGCTCGTCTTTTGAAGGTGTTGTGCAGGTTTCCTTTGGGTATGAGGACTGAGAAGTCAGATATAGAGTGATCGCTTTCTGAGAAGTGTTCACCCACAGATGACAAGGTGTTTTTGTCTTCTATCATTCGTTGTGTGAGTTTATTCAAAAGTGTAGTGACAGTCTTGTATTTCCCACATAGGTGTTATTGGGGCATTTAGTGTACTGGATGAGGTACACATGTTCTGATAAGCATATATGGGACCCGTGGATCTTGAAAGGTATGTACTGGAAGGTTTTGATCATTGCCAGCAGTGCAGATATGTCTACAGGTTTTGAATTTGTTGTTCTGGCAGGGTGTGGTGCTGCTTTGAGTTGGTGTGTCCTGGTCTGTGGGGATCTTCCTTCTGATGAGGTTGGAGAGGTTGCGGGGGGAAGGGAGTCAGGAAAGACTTCTTTCAGGATGTGGTCCCCATCAAGTATGGGTTGTAACTGTCTGACAGTACCTCATACGGGTTCCAGTGTGGGGTAGGAGCTAACAACTAGAGGTGTGCAGTCAGAGTTGGAGGTGGGGGGTATTTCTGTACTGAAGCAGGTTCTCTCAGTATATTTGGGTGGCCCATTCAAGGATGTGATCTACTTCTCTAGTGGAGTGTCCTTGTTCGATTAAGGTGCTTTTAAGTGTGTTAAAGTGTATGTCCCAGGCCTGGGAGCTTAAATGCATAACTCTGCAAGACATTAAAAATCATGGTTTTAATAAAGATATTGGATTGATGGTTTATTACAACAATTTGTAACCCACTAATCCCCCCTTTTTTGTCCTATGATTGGAGAAGTGCTAACAGGCCACTTCCCCTTGAATGGTCTCAGAATATGGTGTTAATTGCTTATACTGTTCCACTTTCTATGTAGTTGTGACAGCAGGCACCTTTCCCAGACCTGAAGAAGAGCTCTCCATAGCTCAAAACCTTGCCTCTTTCACCAATAGAAGTGGTCCAATAAAAGATGTTACCTCACAAACCTTGCCTATCTGATATCCTGGGATCAACATGGCTACAACAACACTGCAAACAACACACTGCATTTCACAAATTATGATGCTTATAGATAATCTCTGATCATAAATCAGACATTTTTTTCTATTCATGATTAAAGGATTGTACCAATTTTAGGAAGATCAATAATATTGAGGTAGGAAAAAATCTTCCTTATGAATATGGAGAAGGCAGATTAAAAAATGAAAGTAGGAGAAAGCAAATGAGAAGAAAGTCAGAGGCAGAAGAAAGAAAGAACCCATGGTGCATTGAGTAAAGAGAAAGACTTAACTAGGGATATATGAACAATATTGTTCTTCAGATCAGCAGACTTGACCTTAGACTTGTATTTCTCCCATCCATCTATATATCTGAGCGATAGCTTGTCTCCAGGTCATAAAAGCAATATATCCTGAATACTATACCCTGTCAGTCTGGGTTTGTAAACATTTGATGTAAAAAATGACTGTATGCCACCTCAAGTCCTAGCCATAAATACCATATAAAAAGCCAGTGAAAACAATAAAGGCATTTATGAGATTGGAGGGAGTTCTTCAAAGTACACTATGTCATTACTGGTGCTTACAGCGGGACCAAATCCTGCTTTCCATTACCCTGGTTCAAATTCATGAATACATGGGAGAATCTTAGGGTTTGAATATAAACACTTCAAGCAAAAATTGGTGAGGACTTTAAAAATATGGCAATTTATACACAGCAAACACTTCTGTTTAGACCCATAACGTTTAAGTCCAGAAGGAACCACCAAATCCTCTAATGTGACCTCCTGTTTAGCACAGGCCACCAACACCACACAACCACCGCCATACTAACTCCAACAACCGGAAATAAACCAAAGCATTACAGCCTACAGGAGATTCATCTAGTGTTTACCACAGGGAAAACATAGGAGGGACTGAGGTGCAAGAGGCCCCAACGATGGCAGGAACTGATTAAGTGAGATAAACCCAGATGATCCTGGCAAGTGACCCGCTTCCCATGCGGTGGAGGATGAAGGCAAAATAACATCACTGTCATGGGGAAATTGCCCTTTATGGGGAATTAGGGTCAGTTTGCCCATGGATTAATAATGACCAGGTCACCCAACTAAGATGTTGGGTTGAAAGTTTTGTTTATGTTCTGTGTTGGCTTTTCTGTTAATAAATGAGCCCCTCCACAACGGTCAATTTTTAATTAATGCCATTAACTCATGATGAAGAAAACAAAATCACTTCAAGAGTTTATCTTGGAGAAGCCAAATATTCCTTTGGGACTGGTGTCCTGATTTCAAAAATATTGTGTATCACCACATCTAGACTGGATCTAGACTGTTCTCAGAGGTACCAGATGACAGAACAAGGAGTAATGGTCTCAAGTTGCAGTGGGGGAGATTTAGGTTGGATATTAGGAAAAACTTTTTCACTAGGAGGGTAGTAAAAACACTGGAATGGGTTATCTGGGGAGATGGTGGAATCTTCTTCCTTAGAGGTTTTTAAGGTCAGGCTTGACAAAGCCATGGCTGGGATGATTTAGTTGGGAATTGGTCCTGCTTTGAGCAGGGCATTGGACTAGATGACCTCCTGAGGTCCCTTCCAACCCTGATATTCAATGATCTAACTACTTAATCCCTCCAAACGGGCATTAAAACCAAATGCAATCTAAAATGGTACACGAGAGAGTCACCGATGGCTTGACTGCTCTCCCACCCACATTGGCACAGACCATCCAGGATTAACCAATCCGCCTTTGCTCATTTCATAAGTAACGTGGTGTTGACTGCTGTCAAACAATGGACACAGGACCAAAAGGTCTGGCGTGCATTGGTCCCTGTCAAAGAGGCAAAGTTTCTCAAATGCAGAGGCTAAAGCAACTGAAAATGGAGCCAGCACTTTATCCTATTATATACTACCCAGCTTACCAAAATGGTTTACAGAACCAGAAACAAAGGAAAACAGTAGGAGACTCTCCAGTACCCTGCGGGATGAGGCAATACCCAGTGTACAAATAGCTTTTAGCAACTTAGCCAGTGTAACTCTTCAACCTCAGTTTTTTCAGTGTCACGAACTAGAAGGAGATTGAATCTGTACAACATATTCCTCCTTGTAATGGTGCAAATTGACTCTTTGAGATAGAACTTCAGTCCCCCACTACACTGACCCTAGCAGCAAGGCATCCTGGGACAGCGCAGGACCTGAAGACCATTCCAAAGGGCCTGTTTGCCCCAATGCTCTAATCCTAATGAAAAACAAATAGCTGCTTCCAACAAGATTTTTTATAGGCTAAAACTGACATTTATGAATTAAATAAAACATCCTAGCACTGAAAGTTCTTGTGATATACATTCTGCCCTAGTCACTGGGATCAATCAACCTTCGCTCTCATGTCTTACTACCCATCCAAAGTATGTATAGTACAATACACATCTCACTGTAAGTCCAGCCTTGTCGTATGTTTATTCCTTTCTAACTATCCAGTCACCCTTATCATCAGTAAAAATGATGTGCAGCTTAGTGTGGATTTTTTAAAAAAATCCAGCGATTACAGTGTTGTAATACCAGCATACAACAGCGATTTAATGCTCCTTTTCTTAAGCTTTACAGAGTGTCAGGCAACAATAACAATGAAAAAACAAACAAACAAAACCCAACAATCTCACAACTAAGACTTCAGTATGAATGGGACATTACGCTTCAGCTAGATACGATGGCCCAAAGCCTAGGCTTCTGAAAACTGGAGTTGTTCCATGGAGTCAATGGAGCTATTTATACCAGCTGAGGAGCTGGCCTGTTTAGCTGTGCATATCCCATTGCAAAAAGTATGCATGGGACAAGTGATCAGAATACACAAGATGTCACCTTCTCAGCTGGTGTAGCGCCATTGAAGTCAATTGAAATACGCCAATTTACACCCCCTAAGGATCTGATCATGGGCACCGTGTGAACCGCAGCCCCGCCCCTTTCACAAACCCCACTGGAGCCCAGAGGCCCCCACTCCAGGCTAGTTCCCCCCCGTACCCCGGAGCGCTGGGAGGGCAGGTGGTGTGGAGCAGGAAGCCAGGGCGGGGGGGCGGACCGGGGTGGGGCCACACCTAGCTATTTGGGGAGGCACAGCCTCCCACAGTATATGATACCCACCACCCATGGATCTGATCCATGGTTTGTTGTAACTAATAAAAAAGAAGAAAAGGAAAGAGTGGAATAGTCATAGTATTCTATGAGAGACTTTCTATGGAAGGATACACTTTAGTCAAACACAAATTATTGGGCTCAATACAGGGTGATGGGTGAAATTATCTGGCCTGTGTCACACAGGTCAGCCTAGATGAGTTAATAGTCCCTTCTCGCTTTAAAATCTGTGAAAGCCTCACATTAACTTCAGTGGGGTTTGGATCAGGCCCCAGGAACCCTGGAGGGTCTGTTGGCTCATTAATTATGACATTGTGGAAGAAGTGAGCTATACATTATTGCAGAGAAATACTGAATCAGATATGGGGGATATGTTTGGCGTAAAACAAACCACAGAATTGATGAAGGTCAACTTATATGAATGCAACCAACATGTTCAGACTTCTATAAAATTTCTTTCTTTAAAGCTGCTACAGTAGTTATCATGAAGAAAAGACTGCTTCTGAGATTTAGCAAACCCTCTGGCTATGACGGGAGGTTTGCTGATCATCTCCAAAAACTTCAACACTTAGCAACTTTTTGCTTCACTGAGGAGCCATAAAAATACTTTTATTTCTTCTTCTTCTTCTTTGTGATTATTCCAGATGCATGACTAAGAAAGCTCTTAGTCAATTAACCAAACAAATCTAGCCTGCCACTAGGAACAAGCAGAAGGCAGGAAAACAACAGAAGAGGAAAAACCAATGTTACTTATATATTGCTTTTGCAGTGAATGAGATCAGATATTTTTAATCATTAAAAAGGAAGAGCCAGATGCGCAGGGAAATAACCATCATATCCTGCTAAATAAAATTTTCACTGGAAGGGTGAAGGGAAGACAAGAGAAGCTCCCTCCATGGACTTTACACTGTAATTATTTTGCACTCCTCAGATTTAAGGGCACAATCCTAAACTACCTTATTCACATGACGAGCTCCTCTGGCCTAAATCCAATAATAATAATAATACTTTGCTTCAATGGCATTACTCATATATGTGAGAGTTTGCAGGATAAAACCCTAGGTGGCTCATAGATACAAGACTTCCCAGGACTCGGTGAAATCTTCAGCGCTAGAACCTCTTTTGGAATTTTATGGAAGTGCACTTAAAAGTGTAGGCCAGATCCTCAGCTGGTGTAAGTCGACATGGCTTCATCAGACTTCCCAACAGCCCTGGGTTTCAAAGGACTGTCCCACTGTAATGCTCCAAACCCTTTGTCCCAGTTGAAGCAGAATATTTTCTTACGACAGAGGAGTGGATGGGCCAAATTTGATTGGCATAGCAGCCTAGCACATGGGGGTGCAACGCCAATCAAATAGGGCCTGTTTGCCCCTCCATCTCCATAGGGGCAGACTTGCTAAATGAGAGTGGTTGCTATGTCCCGCTTTAGCCACTTCAATCACTGGGAGGTTGGTTTCATTGATTTGAATGGGGCTACAATGATTTACTCCAGCTGAGGATGTGGCTGGTGGCACCAGCCTGAATACATGATAAGATTGTAAAGTTATCATGCTTCTAAAACGTATAGGTTTAATAAGCAGCCATGTCTTTTCAGAATGTGCTTCCTATGAAACAAAACTAAAATATGGTACAATATCAGGAGCAACATGTCCTGGAAGGAAACAATCCGGTATTACATCAAAGGATAGAAGGATGTTAAATATTTTAAGCATATTCTGCTTAAATAAAATAGAACCCCCTTGGATATTAAAAATATATATGTTTATTGTTACCATTTAGGATTCAATGGAACATCAGTGTTCACAATAAAGGAAAATACAAAAGGATTGTGTTACCTCTTGCCAAGCATGGACAGTTGTATAAGCCTGGCTTTGGTAAATGAAGCAGAAGACATGAAACATAATTAAAAAGAGGGGTTTGGCAGCATAACTGTGCTTCTTTTTATTAAATATTTAGCACCCATTACAATTTAAGGAGCAAGAGTGCAGGAAAAGGGAGAAAATTTAAAGAGCAAGGCGAGAAGAAATGGAGGTGTGACACTGACAGATGAGCACAGCCGGAGTCCTGGCTAATTTATTCTCATGGAACTGTTAAACAAATAAATTAAAAAGCCCCCTACTGACTGCTTTCAACAGGGATGGAAATTACTTCCTATTCTCTCAGAATCTATCCTTTTTATCTTTCTTGTCCTATCTTTGGTGAATGTGAGTCAGAACGACCATTAACAGAGCAATTTCCAAGAGTGATTCAAATCCAAAGGGCCCTGGCCCTGCTCTGATTGACTGTGGTGAGACTCAGGATTCAGAAATAACTCCACTGAAGACAGTGGTGTTTCACCCATGTTACTGAGAGCAGGTTCAGGCTCAAAACCTTCCACTCAAAACGCAGGCCCTCTCCCAGTCGTCCGCCCAGACTGTAACTCTGAAGAGAGCAGTGCATGCTGTGAAGCTGCATCTGGAGCACTAACAAGTGGGGAAATCTGTACTTCAGACTCAGTATATTTGCTTTAAATACACTGTTGGCACATAATAGTAATTGAACCAATAGGTAAATTACCCAGAGAACAGCGGTAAAAGGGTGGCCTACCCCTTTAAGAGCCAAACACCTGGGGGTAATCTAGGGTTACCATATTTTGTGCCTCCAAATGGAGGACACTCCACGGCCCCCGGCCCCGCCCCCAGCCCCGCCCACACCCCCGCCCAACCCCGCCCCCTCCCCAAAGTCTCCGCCCCCTCCCCTGCTTCCCGCGAATATTTGATTCGCGGGAAGCCTGAAGCAGGTAAGGGGG